>NC_134643.1:90761558-91087272 GCF_030463565.1 Pelecanus crispus
CCGCACTCACAGCCAGAGACCCCCCTGGCATCTCCCCTTGCCTTGCCTCCCACCACTCCCAAGACACATTCTCAAGCTCACTCTCACTCTCGGCACACACCAGCTCACAAAGTTAAAACATACAGCCATTTCTCCCACACCACAGCTCTAAGCGCTTAGAGCTCTTGCTGATTCTGACCTTCCCTTGCCAGTGCTTTCACAGCCAAACATACACTAAGAATCTCCCCTTGCCTTGCCTCCTACCACTGCCAAGACACATTCTCAAGCTCACTATCACTCTCGGCACACACCAGCTCACAAAGTTAAAACATACAGCCATTTCTCCCACACCAGAGCTCTAAGGGCTTAGAGCTCTTGCTGTTTCTGACCTTCCCTTGCCAGTGCTTTCACAGCCAAATATACACTAAGAATCTCCCCTTGCCTTGCCTCCTACCACTGCCAACACACATTCGCAAGCTCACTCTCACTCTCGGCACACACCAGCTCACAAAGTTAAAACATACAGCCATGTTTCCCTCTTAATATTTCTAAGGGCTTAATGCTCTTGCTGGTCCTCACCTTCCCTTGCCAGCACTTTCACACCCAGACAGACACTGCGGATGTACTTTTGCCTTGCCTCCCAGCACTCTCAATACACATTCGCAAGCTCACTCTCACTCTTCGCACAGACCAGCTCACAAAGTGCAAACATGCAGCCATTTCTCCCACACCATAGCTCGAAGGCCTAAGAGCTGGTGCTGTATTCAACTGCCCTTCCCACCGCACTCACAGCCAGACACCCCCCTGGCATCTCCCCTTGCCTTGCCTCCCACCACTCCCAAGACACATTCTCAAGCTCACTCTGACTCTCGGCACAGACCAGCTCACGAAGTTAAAACATACAGCCATTTCTCCCACACCACAGCTCTAAGCGCTTAGAGCTCTTGCTGATTCTGACCTTCCCTTGCCAGTGCTTTCACAGCCAAACATACACTAAGAATCTCCCCTTGCCTTGCCTCCTACCACTGCCAACACACATTCGCAAGCTCACTCTCACTCTCGGCACACACCAGCTCACAAAGTTAAAACATACAGCCATTTCTCCCACACCAGAGCTCTAAGGCCTAAGAGCTGGTGCTGTATTCAACTGCCCTTCCCACCGCACTCACAGCCAGACACCCCCCTGGCATCTCCCCTTGCCTTGCCTCCCACCACTCCCAAGACACATTCTCAAGCTCACTCTCACTCTCGGCACACACCAGCTCACAAAGTTAAAACATACAGCCATGTTTCCCTCTTAATATTTCTAAGGGCTTAATGCTCTTGCTGGTCCTCACCTTCCCTTGCCAGCACTTTCACACCCAGACAGACACTGCGGATGTACTTTTGCCTTGCCTCCCAGCACTCTCAATACACATTCGCAAGATCACTCTCACTCTTCGCACAGACCAGCTCACAAAGTGCAAACATGCAGCCATTTCTCCCACACCATAGCTCGAAGGCCTAAGAGCTGGTGCTGTATTCAACTGCCCTTCCCACCACACTCACAGCCAGACACCCCCCTGGCATCTCCCCTTGCCTTGCCTCCCACCACTCCCAAGACACATTCTCAAGCTCACTCTCACTCTCGGCACACACCAGCTCACAAAGTTAAAACATACAGCCACTTCTCCCACACCAGAGCTCTAAGCGCTTAGAGCTCTTGCTGATTCTGACCTTCCCTTGCCAGTGCTTTCACAGCCAAACATACACTAAGAATCTCCCCTTGCCTTGCCTCCTACCACTGCCAAGACACATTCTCAAGCTCACTCTCACTCTCGGCACAGACCAGCTCCCAGTGTTAAAACATACAGCCATTTCTCCCACACCAGAGCTCTAAGGGCTTAGAGCTCTTGCTGTTTCTGACCTTCCCTTGCCAGTGCTTTCACAGCCAAACATACACTAAGAATCTCCCCTTGCCTTGCCTCCTGCCACTCCCAAGACACATTCGCAAGCTCACTCTCACTCTCGGCACAGACCAGCTCCCAGTGTTAAAACATACAGCCATTTCTCCCACACCAGAGCTCTAAGGGCTTAGAGCTCTTGCTGTTTCTGACCTTCCCTTGCCAGTGCTTTCACAGCCAAACATACACTAAGAATCTCCCCTTGCCTTGCCTCCTACCACTGCCAAGACACATTCGCAAGCTCACTCTCACTCTCGGCACACACCAGCTCACAAAGTTAAAACATACAGCCATGTTTCCCTCTTAATATTTCTAAGGGCTTAATGCTCTTGCTGGTCCTCACCTTCCCTTGCCAGCACTTTCACACCCAGACAGACACTGCGGATGTACTTTTGCCTTGCCTCCCAGCACTCTCAATACACATTCGCAAGCTCACTCTCACTCTTCGCACAGACCAGCTCACAAAGTGCAAACATGCAGCCATTTCTCCCACACCATAGCTCGAAGGCCTAAGAGCTGGTGCTGTATTCAACTGCCCTTCCCACCGCACTCACAGCCAGACACCCCCCTGGCATCTCCCCTTGCCTTGCCTCCCACCACTCCCAAGACACATTCTCAAGCTCACTCTGACTCTCGGCACAGACCAGCTCACGCAGTTAAAACATACAGCCATTTCTCCCACACCAGAGCTCTAAGCGCTTAGAGCTCTTGCTGATTCTGAACTTCCCTTGCCAGTGCTTTCACAGCCAAACAAACACTAAGAATCTCCCTTTGCCTTGCCTCCTAGCCCTGCCAAGACACATTCTCAAGCTCACTATCACTCTCGGCACACACCAGCTCACAAAGTTAAAACATACAGCCATTTCTCTCTCACCAGAGCTCTAAGGGCTTAGAGCTCTTGCTGTTTCTGACCTTCCCTTGCCAGTGCTTTCACAGCCAAATATACACTAAGAATCTCCCCTTGCCTTGCCTCCTACCACTGCCAACACACATTCGCAAGCTCACTCTCACTCTCGGCACACACCAGCTCACAAAGTTAAAACATACAGCCATTTCTCCCACACCATAGCTCTAAGGGCTTAGAGCTCTTGCTGTATTCAACTGCCCTTCCCACCGCACTCACAGCCAGACACCCCCCTGGCATCTCCCCTTGCCTTGCCTCCCACCACTCCCAAGACACATTCTCAAGCTCACTCTCACTCTCGGCACACACCAGCTCACAAAGTTAAAACATACAGCCATTTCTCTCTCACCAGAGCTCTAAGGGCTTAGAGCTCTTGCTGTTTCTGACCTTCCCTTGCCAGTGCTTTCACAGCCAAACATACACTAAGAATCTCCCCTTGCCTTGCCTCCTGCCACTCCCAAGACACATTCGCAAGCTCACTCTCACTCTCGGCACAGACCAGCTCACAAAGTTAAAACATACAGCCATTTCTCCCACACCAGAGCTCTAAGGGCTTAGAGCTCTTGCTGTTTCTGACCTTCCCTTGCCAGTGCTTTCACAGAAAAACATACACTAAGAATCTCCCCTTGCCTTGCCTCCTACCACTGCCAAGACACATTCACAAGCTCACTCTCACTCTCGGCACACACCAGCTCACAAAGTTAAAACATAGAGCCATGTTTCCCTCTTAATATTTCTAAGGGCTTAATGCTCTTGCTGGTCCTCACCTTCCCTTGCCAGCACTTTCACACCCAGACAGACACTGCGGATGTACTTTTGCCTTGCCTCCCAGCACTCTCAAGACACATTCGCAAGCTCACTCTCACTCTTCGCACAGACCAGCTCACAAAGTGCAAACATGCAGCCATTTCTCCCACACCATAGCTCTAAGGCCTAAGAGCTGGTGCTGTATTCAACTGCCCTTCCCACCACACTCACAGCCAGACACCCCCCTGGCATCTCCCCTTGCCTTGCCTCCCACCACTCCCAAGACACATTGTCAAGCTCACTCTCACTCTCGGCACACACCAGCTCACAAAGTTAAAACATACAGCCATTTCTCCCACACCAGAGCTCTAAGGGCTTAGAGCTCTTGCTGTTTCTGACCTTCCCTTGCCAGTGCTTTCACAGCCAAACATACACTAAGAATCTCCCCTTGCCTTGCCTCCTACCACTGCCAAGACACATTCGCAAGCTCACTCTCACTCTCGGCACACACCAGCTCACAAAGTTAAAACATACACTCATTTCTCCCACACCACAGCTCTAAGGGCTTAGAGCTCTTGCTGTTTCTGACCTTCCCTTGCCAGTGCTTTCACAGCCAAATATACACTAAGAATCTCCCCTTGCCTTGCCTCCTACCACTGCCAACACACATTCGCAAGCTCACTCTCACGCTCGGCACACACCAGCTCACAAAGTTAAAACATACAGCCATGTTTCCCTCTTAATATTTCTAAGGGCTTAATGCTCTTGCTGGTCCTCACCTTCCCTTGCCAGCACTTTCACACCCAGACAGACACTGCGGATGTACTTTTGCCTTGCCTCCCAGCACTCTCAATACACATTCGCAAGCTCACTCTCACTCTTCGCACAGACCAGCTCACAAAGTGCAAACATGCAGCCATGTCTCCCACACCATAGCTCGAAGGCCTAAGAGCTGGTGCTGTATTCAACTGCCCTTCCCACCGCACTCACAGCCAGACACCCCCCTGGCATCTCCCCTTGCCTTGCCTCCCACCACTCCCAAGACACATTCTCAAGCTCACTCTGACTCTCGGCACAGACCAGCTCACGAAGTTAAAACATACAGCCATTTCTCCCACACCACAGCTCTAAGCGCTTAGAGCTCTTGCTGATTCTGACCTTCCCTTGCCAGTGCTTTCACAGCCAAACATACACTAAGAATCTCCCCTTGCCTTGCCTCCTACCACTCCCAAGACACATTCTCAAGCTCACTCTCACTCTCGGCACACACCAGCTCACAAAGTTAAAACATACAGCCATTTCTCCCAAACCAGAGCTCTAAGCGCTTAGAGCTCTTGCTGATTCTGACCTTCCCTTGCCAGTGCTTTCACAGCCAAACATACACTAAGAATCTCCCCTTGCCTTGCCTCCTACCACTGCCAACACACATTCGCAAGCTCACTCTCACTCTCGGCACACACCAGCTCACAAAGTTAAAACATACAGCCATTTCTCCCACACCATAGCTCTAAGGCCTAAGAGCTGGTGCTGTATTCAACTGCCCTTCCCACCGCACTCACAGCCAGACACCCCCCTGGCATCTCCCCTTGCCTTGCCTCCCACCACTCCCAAGACACATTCTCAAGCTCACTCTCACTCTCGGCACACACCAGCTCACAAACTTAAAACATACAGCCATGTTTCCCTCTTAATATTTCTAAGGGCTTAATGCTCTTGCTGGTCCTCACCTTCCCTTGCCAGCACTTTCACACCCAGACAGACACTGCGGATGTACTTTTGCCTTGCCTCCCAGCACTCTCAATACACATTCGCAAGCTCACTCTCACTCTTCGCACAGACCAGCTCACAAAGTGCAAACATGCAGCCATTTCTCCCACACCAGAGCTCGAAGGCCTAAGAGCTGGTGCTGTATTCAACTGCCCTTCCCACCACACTCACAGCCAGACACCCCTCTGGCATCTCCCCTTGCCTTGCCTCCCACCACTCCCAAGACACATTCTCAAGCTCACTCTCACTCTCGGCACACACCAGCTCACAAAGTTAAAACATACAGCCACTTCTCCCACACCAGAGCTCTAAGCGCTTAGAGCTCTTGCTGTTTCTGACCTTCCCTTGCCAGTGCTTTCACAGCCAAACATACACTAAGAATCTCCCCTTGCCTTGCCTCCTACCACTGCCAAGACACATTCGCAAGCTCACTCTCACTCTCGGCACACACCAGCTCACAAAGTTAAAACATACACTCATTTCTCCCACACCACAGCTCTAAGGGCTTAGAGCTCTTGCTGTTTCTGACCTTCCCTTGCCAGTGCTTTCACAGCCAAATATACACTAAGAATCTCCCCTTGCCTTGCCTCCTACCACTGCCAACACACATTCGCAAGCTCACTCTCACGCTCGGCACACACCAGCTCACAAAGTTAAAACATACAGCCATGTTTCCCTCTTAATATTTCTAAGGGCTTAATGCTCTTGCTGGTCCTCACCTTCCCTTGCCAGCACTTTCACACCCAGACAGACACTGCGGATGTACTTTTGCCTTGCCTCCCAGCACTCTCAATACACATTCGCAAGCTCACTCTCACTCTTCGCACAGACCAGCTCACAAAGTGCAAACATGCAGCCATGTCTCCCACACCATAGCTCGAAGGCCTAAGAGCTGGTGCTGTATTCAACTGCCCTTCCCACCGCACTCACAGCCAGACACCCCCCTGGCATCTCCCCTTGCCTTGCCTCCCACCACTCCCAAGACACATTCTCAAGCTCACTCTGACTCTCGGCACAGACCAGCTCACGAAGTTAAAACATACAGCCATTTCTCCCACACCACAGCTCTAAGCGCTTAGAGCTCTTGCTGATTCTGACCTTCCCTTGCCAGTGCTTTCACAGCCAAACATACACTAAGAATCTCCCCTTGCCTTGCCTCCTACCACTCCCAAGACACATTCTCAAGCTCACTCTCACTCTCGGCACACACCAGCTCACAAAGTTAAAACATACAGCCATTTCTCCCAAACCAGAGCTCTAAGCGCTTAGAGCTCTTGCTGATTCTGACCTTCCCTTGCCAGTGCTTTCACAGCCAAACATACACTAAGAATCTCCCCTTGCCTTGCCTCCTACCACTGCCAACACACATTCGCAAGCTCACTCTCACTCTCGGCACACACCAGCTCACAAAGTTAAAACATACAGCCATTTCTCCCACACCATAGCTCTAAGGCCTAAGAGCTGGTGCTGTATTCAACTGCCCTTCCCACCGCACTCACAGCCAGACACCCCCCTGGCATCTCCCCTTGCCTTGCCTCCCACCACTCCCAAGACACATTCTCAAGCTCACTCTCACTCTCGGCACACACCAGCTCACAAAGTTAAAACATACAGCCATGTTTCCCTCTTAATATTTCTAAGGGCTTAATGCTCTTGCTGGTCCTCACCTTCCCTTGCCAGCACTTTCACACCCAGACAGACACTGCGGATGTACTTTTGCCTTGCCTCCCAGCACTCTCAATACACATTCGCAAGCTCACTCTCACTCTTCGCACAGACCAGCTCACAAAGTGCAAACATGCAGCCATTTCTCCCACACCATAGCTCGAAGGCCTAAGAGCTGGTGCTGTATTCAACTGCCCTTCCCACCACACTCACAGCCAGACACCCCTCTGGCATCTCCCCTTGCCTTGCCTCCCACCACTCCCAAGACACATTCTCAAGCTCACTCTCACTCTCGGCACACACCAGCTCACAAAGTTAAAACATACAGCCACTTCTCCCACACCAGAGCTCTAAGCGCTTAGAGCTCTTGCTGTTTCTGACCTTCCCTTGCCAGTGCTTTCACAGCCAAACATACACTAAGAATATCCCCTTGCCTTGCCTCCTACCACTGCCAAGACACATTCTCAAGCTCACTCTCACTCTCGGCACACACCAGCTCCCAGTGTTAAAACATACAGCCATTTCTCCCACACCAGAGCTCTAAGGGCTTAGAGCTCTTGCTGTTTCTGACCTTCCCTTGCCAGTGCTTTCACAGCCAAACATACACTAAGAATCTCCCCTTGCCTTGCCTCCTGCCACTCCCAAGACACATTCGCAAGCTCACTCTCACTCTCGGCACAGACCAGCTCCCAGTGTTAAAACATACAGCCATTTCTCCCACACCAGAGCTCTAAGGGCTTAGAGCTCTTGGTGTTTCTGACCTTCCCTTGCCAGTGCTTTCACAGCCAAACATACACTAACAATCTCCCCTTGCCTTGCCTCCTACCACTGCCAAGACACATTCGCAAGCTCACTCTCACTCTCGGCACACACCAGCTCACAAACTTAAAACATACAGCCATGTTTCCCTCTTAATATTTCTAAGGGCTTAATGCTCTTGCTGGTCCTCACCTTCCCTTGCCAGCACTTTCACACCCAGACAGACACTGCGGATGTACTTTTGCCTTGCCTCCCAGCACTCTCAATACACATTCGCAAGCTCACTCTCACTCTTCGCACAGACCAGCTCACAAAGTGCAAACATGCAGCCATTTCTCCCACACCATAGCTCGAAGGCCTAAGAGCTGGTGCTGTATTCAACTGCCCTTCCCACCGCACTCACAGCCAGACACCCCCCTGGCATCTCCCCTTGCCTTGCCTCCCACCACTCCCAAGACACATTCTCAAGCTCACTCTGACTCTCGGCACAGACCAGCTCACGAAGTTAAAACATACAGCCATTTCTCCCACACCAGAGCTCTAAGCGCTTAGAGCTCTTGCTGATTCTGACCTTCCCTTGCCAGTGCTTTCACAGCCAAACATACACTAAGAATCTCCCTTTGCCTTGCCTCCTAGCCCTGCCAAGACACATTCTCAAGCTCACTATCACTCTCGGCACACACCAGCTCACAAAGTTAAAACATACAGCCATTTCTCTCTCACCAGAGCTCTAAGGGCTTAGAGCTCTTGCTGTTTCTGACCTTCCCTTGCCAGTGCTTTCACAGCCAAATATACACTAAGAATCTCCCCTTGCCTTGCCTCCTACCACTGCCAACACACATTCGCAAGCTCACTCTCACTCTCGGCACACACCAGCTCACAAAGTTAAAACATACAGCCATTTCTCCCACACCAGAGCTCTAAGGGCTTAGAGCTCTTGCTGTTTCTGACCTTCCCTTGCCAGTGCTTTCACAGCCAAACATACACTAAGAATCTCCCCTTGCCTTGCCTCCTACCACTGCCAAGACACATTCGCAAACTCACTCTCACTCTCGGCACAGACCAGCTCCCAGTGTTAAAACATACAGCCATTTCTCCCACACCAGAGCTCTAAGGGCTTAGAGCTCTTGCTGTTTCTGACCTTCCCTTGCCAGTGCTTTCACAGCCAAACATACACTAAGAATCTCCCCTTGCCTTGCCTCCTACCACTGCCAAGACACATTCGCAAGCTCACTCTCACTCTCGGCACAGACCAGCTCACAAAGTTAAAACATACACTCATTTCTCCCACACCAGAGCTCTAAGGGCTTAGAGCTCTTGCTGTTTCTGACCTTCCCTTGCCAGTGCTTTCACAGAAAAACATACACTAAGAATCTCCCCTTGCCTTGCCTCCTACCACTGCCAAGACACATTCTCAAGCTCACTCTCACTCTCGGCACACACCAGCTCACAAAGTTAAAACATACAGCCATGTTTCCCTCTTAATATTTCTAAGGGCTTAATGCTCTTGCTGGTCCTCACCTTCCCTTGCCAGCACTTTCACACCCAGACAGACACTGCGGATGTACTTTTGCCTTGCCTCCCAGCACTCTCAATACACATTCGCAAGCTCACTCTCACTCTTCGCACAGACCAGCTCACAAAGTGCAAACATGCAGCCATTTCTCCCACACCAGAGCTCTAAGGCCTAAGAGCTGGTGCTGTATTCAACTGCCCTTCCCACCGCACTCACAGCCAGACACCCCCCTGGCATCTCCCCTTGCCTTGCCTCCCACCACTCCCAAGACACATTCTCAAGCTCACTCTCACTCTCGGCACAGACCAGCTCACAAAGTTAAAACATACAGCCATTTCTCCCAAACCAGAGCTCTAAGCGCTTAGAGCACTTGCTGATTCTGACCTTCCCTTGCCAGTGCTTTCACAGCCAAACATACACTAAGAATCTCCCCTTGCCTTGCCTCCTACCACTGCCAACACACATTCGCAAGCTCACTCTCACTCTCGGCACACACCAGCTCACAAAGTTAAAACATACAGCCATTTCTCCCACACCATAGCTCTAAGGCCTAAGAGCTGGTGCTGTATTCAACTGCCCTTCCCACCGCACTCACAGCCAGACACCCCCCTGGCATCTCCCCTTGCCTTGCCTCCCACCACTCCCAAGACACATTCTCAAGCTCACTCTCACTCTCGGCACACACCAGCTCACAAACTTAAAACATACAGCCATGTTTCCCTCTTAATATTTCTAAGGGCTTAATGCTCTTGCTGGTCCTCACCTTCCCTTGCCAGCACTTTCACACCCAGACAGACACTGCGGATGTACTTTTGCCTTGCCTCCCAGCACTCTCAATACACATTCGCAAGATCACTCTCACTCTTCGCACAGACCAGCTCACAAAGTGCAAACATGCAGCCATTTCTCCCACACCATAGCTCTAAGGCCTAAGAGCTGGTGCTGTATTCAACTGCCCTTCCCACCACACTCACAGCCAGACACCCCCCTGGCATCTCCCCTTGCCTTGCCTCCCACCACTCCCAAGACACATTCTCAAGCTCACTCTCACTCTCGGCACACACCAGCTCACAAAGTTAAAACATACAGCCACTTCTCCCACACCAGAGCTCTAAGCGCTTAGAGCTCTTGCTGTTTCTGACCTTCCCTTGCCAGTGCTTTCACAGCCAAACATACACTAAGAATCTCCCCTTGCCTTGCCTCCTACCACTGCCAACACACATTCGCAAACTCACTCTCACTCTCGGCACAGACCAGCTCCCAGTGTTAAAACATACAGCCATTTCTCCCACACCAGAGCTCTAAGGGCTTAGAGCTCTTGCTGTTTCTGACCTTCCCTTGCCAGTGCTTTCACAGCCAAACATACACTAAGAATCTCCCCTTGCCTTGCCTCCTACCACTGCCAACACACATTCGCAAGCTCACTCTCACTCTCGGCACACACCAGCTCACAAAGTTAAAACATACAGCCATTTCTCCCACACCATAGCTCTAAGGCCTAAGAGCTGGTGCTGTATTCAACTGCCCTTCCCACCGCACTCACAGCCAGAGACCCCCCTGGCATCTCCCCTTGCCTTGCCTCCCACCACTCCCAAGACACATTCTCAAGCTCACTCTCACTCTCGGCACACACCAGCTCACAAAGTTAAAACATACAGCCACTTCTCCCACACCAGAGCTCTAAGCGCTTAGAGCTCTTGCTGATTCTGACCTTCCCTTGCCAGTGCTTTCACAGCCAAACATACACTAAGAATCTCCCCTTGCCTTGCCTCCTACCACTGCCAAGACACATTCTCAAGCTCACTATCACTCTCGGCACACACCAGCTCACAAAGTTAAAACATACAGCCATTTCTCCCACACCAGAGCTCTAAGGGCTTAGAGCTCTTGCTGTTTCTGACCTTCCCTTGCCAGTGCTTTCACAGCCAAATATACACTAAGAATCTCCCCTTGCCTTGCCTCCTACCACTGCCAACACACATTCGCAAGCTCACTCTCACTCTCGGCACACACCAGCTCACAAAGTTAAAACATACAGCCATGTTTCCCTCTTAATATTTCTAAGGGCTTAATGCTCTTGCTGGTCCTCACCTTCCCTTGCCAGCACTTTCACACCCAGACAGACACTGCGGATGTACTTTTGCCTTGCCTCCCAGCACTCTCAATACACATTCGCAAGATCACTCTCACTCTTCGCACAGACCAGCTCACAAAGTGCAAACATGCAGCCATTTCTCCCACACCATAGCTCGAAGGCCTAAGAGCTGGTGCTGTATTCAACTGCCCTTCCCACCGCACTCACAGCCAGACACCCCCCTGGCATCTCCCCTTGCCTTGCCTCCCACCACTCCCAAGACACATTCTCAAGCTCACTCTGACTCTCGGCACAGACCAGCTCACGAAGTTAAAACATACAGCCATTTCTCCCACACCACAGCTCTAAGCGCTTAGAGCTCTTGCTGATTCTGACCTTCCCTTGCCAGTGCTTTCACAGCCAAACATACACTAAGAATCTCCCCTTGCCTTGCCTCCTACCACTCCCAAGACACATTCTCAAGCTCACTCTCACTCTCGGCACACACCAGCTCACAAAGTTAAAACATACAGCCATTTCTCCCAAACCAGAGCTCTAAGCGCTTAGAGCTCTTGCTGATTCTGACCTTCCCTTGCCAGTGCTTTCACAGCCAAACATACACTAAGAATCTCCCCTTGCCTTGCCTCCTACCACTGCCAACACACATTCGCAAGCTCACTCTCACTCTCGGCACACACCAGCTCACAAAGTTAAAACATACAGCCATTTCTCCCACACCATAGCTCTAAGGCCTAAGAGCTGGTGCTGTATTCAACTGCCCTTCCCACCGCACTCACAGCCAGACACCCCCCTGGCATCTCCCCTTGCCTTGCCTCCCACCACTCCCAAGACACATTCTCAAGCTCACTCTCACTCTCGGCACACACCAGCTCACAAAGTTAAAACATACAGCCATGTTTCCCTCTTAATATTTCTAAGGGCTTAATGCTCTTGCTGGTCCTCACCTTCCCTTGCCAGCACTTTCACACCCAGACAGACACTGCGGATGTACTTTTGCCTTGCCTCCCAGCACTCTCAATACACATTCGCAAGATCACTCTCACTCTTCGCACAGACCAGCTCACAAAGTGCAAACATGCAGCCATTTCTCCCACACCATAGCTCGAAGGCCTAAGAGCTGGTGCTGTATTCAACTGCCCTTCCCACCACACTCACAGCCAGACACCCCCCTGGCATCTCCCCTTGCCTTGCCTCCCACCACTCCCAAGACACATTCTCAAGCTCACTCTCACTCTCGGCACACACCAGCTCACAAAGTTAAAACATACAGCCACTTCTCCCACACCAGAGCTCTAAGCGCTTAGAGCTCTTGCTGTTTCTGACCTTCCCTTGCCAGTGCTTTCACAGCCAAACATACACTAAGAATATCCCCTTGCCTTGCCTCCTACCACTGCCAAGACACATTCTCAAGCTCACTCTCACTCTCGGCACAGACCAGCTCCCAGTGTTAAAACATACAGCCATTTCTCCCACACCAGAGCTCTAAGGGCTTAGAGCTCTTGCTGTTTCTGACCTTCCCTTGCCAGTGCTTTCACAGCCAAACATACACTAAGAATCTCCCCTTGCCTTGCCTCCTGCCACTCCCAAGACACATTCGCAAGCTCACTCTCACTCTCGGCACAGACCAGCTCCCAGTGTTAAAACATACAGCCATTTCTCCCACACCAGAGCTCTAAGGGCTTAGAGCTCTTGCTGTTTCTGACCTTCCCTTGCCAGTGCTTTCACAGAAAAACATACACTAAGAATCTCCCCTTGCCTTGCCTCCTACCACTGCCAAGACACATTCGCAAGCTCACTCTCACTCTCGGCACACACCAGCTCACAAACTTAAAACATACAGCCATGTTTCCCTCTTAATATTTCTAAGGGCTTAATGCTCTTGCTGGTCCTCACCTTCCCTTGCCAGCACTTTCACACCCAGACAGACACTGCGGATGTACTTTTGCCTTGCCTCCCAGCACTCTCAATACACATTCGCAAGCTCACTCTCACTCTTCGCACAGACCAGCTCACAAAGTGCAAACATGCAGCCATTTCTCCCACACCATAGCTCGAAGGCCTAAGAGCTGGTGCTGTATTCAACTGCCCTTCCCACCGCACTCACAGCCAGACACCCCCCTGGCATCTCCCCTTGCCTTGCCTCCCACCACTCCCAAGACACATTCTCAAGCTCACTCTGACTCTCGGCACAGACCAGCTCACGCAGTTAAAACATACAGCCATTTCTCCCACACCAGAGCTCTAAGCGCTTAGAGCTCTTGCTGATTCTGACCTTCCCTTGCCAGTGCTTTCACAGCCAAACATACACTAAGAATCTCCCTTTGCCTTGCCTCCTAGCCCTGCCAAGACACATTCTCAAGCTCACTATCACTCTCGGCACACACCAGCTCACAAAGTTAAAACATACAGCCATTTCTCTCTCACCAGAGCTCTAAGGGCTTAGAGCTCTTGCTGTTTCTGACCTTCCCTTGCCAGTGCTTTCACAGCCAAATATACACTAAGAATCTCCCCTTGCCTTGCCTCCTACCACTGCCAACACACATTCGCAAGCTCACTCTCACTCTCGGCACACACCAGCTCACAAAGTTAAAACATACAGCCATTTCTCCCACACCATAGCTCTAAGGGCTTAGAGCTCTTGCTGTATTCAACTGCCCTTCCCACCGCACTCACAGCCAGACACCCCCCTGGCATCTCCCCTTGCCTTGCCTCCCACCACTCCCAAGACACATTCTCAAGCTCACTCTCACTCTCGGCACACACCAGCTCACAAAGTTAAAACATACAGCCATTTCTCTCTCACCAGAGCTCTAAGGGCTTAGAGCTCTTGCTGTTTCTGACCTTCCCTTGCCAGTGCTTTCACAGCCAAACATACACTAAGAATCTCCCCTTGCCTTGCCTCCTGCCACTCCCAAGACACATTCGCAAGCTCACTCTCACTCTCGGCACAGACCAGCTCACAAAGTTAAAACATACAGCCATTTCTCCCACACCAGAGCTCTAAGGGCTTAGAGCTCTTGCTGTTTCTGACCTTCCCTTGCCAGTGCTTTCACAGAAAAACATACACTAAGAATCTCCCCTTGCCTTGCCTCCTACCACTGCCAAGACACATTCGCAAGCTCACTCTCACTCTCGGCACACACCAGCTCACAAAGTTAAAACATAGAGCCATGTTTCCCTCTTAATATTTCTAAGGGCTTAATGCTCTTGCTGGTCCTCACCTTCCCTTGCCAGCACTTTCACACCCAGACAGACACTGCGGATGTACTTTTGCCTTGCCTCCCAGCACTCTCAATACACATTCGCAAGATCACTCTCACTCTTCGCACAGACCAGCTCACAAAGTGCAAACATGCAGCCATTTCTCCCACACCATAGCTCTAAGGCCTAAGAGCTGGTGCTGTATTCAACTGCCCTTCCCACCACACTCACAGCCAGACACCCCCCTGGCATCTCCCCTTGCCTTGCCTCCCACCACTCCCAAGACACATTGTCAAGCTCACTCTCACTCTCGGCACACACCAGCTCACAAAGTTAAAACATACAGCCATTTCTCCCACACCAGAGCTCTAAGGGCTTAGAGCTCTTGCTGTTTCTGACCTTCCCTTGCCAGTGCTTTCACAGCCAAACATACACTAAGAATCTCCCCTTGCCTTGCCTCCTACCACTGCCAAGACACATTCGCAAGCTCACTCTCACTCTCGGCACACACCAGCTCACAAAGTTAAAACATACAGCCACTTCTCCCACACCAGAGCTCTAAGCGCTTAGAGCTCTTGCTGATTCTGACCTTCCCTTGCCAGTGCTTTCACAGAAAAACATACACTAAGAATCTCCCCTTGCCTTGCCTCCTACCACTGCCAAGACACATTCTCAAGCTCACTCTCACTCTCGGCACACACCAGCTCACAAACTTAAAACATACAGCCATGTTTCCCTCAATATTTCTAAGGGCTTAATGCTCTTGCTGGTCCTCACCTTCCCTTGCCAGCACTTTCACACCCAGACAGACACTGCGGATGTACTTTTGCCTTGCCTCCCAGCACTCCCAAGACACATTCTCAAGCTCACTCTCACTCTCGGCACAGACCAGCTCACAAAGTGCAAACATGCAGCCATTTCTCCCACACCATAGCTCGAAGGCCTAAGAGCTGGTGCTGTATTCAACTGCCCTTCCCACCGCACTCACAGCCAGACACCCCCCTGGCATCTCCCCTTGCCTTGCCTCCCACCACTCCCAAGACACATTCTCAAGCTCACTCTCACTCTCGGCACACACCAGCTCACAAAGTTAAAACATACAGCCATTTCTCCCAAACCAGAGCTCTAAGCGCTTAGAGCTCTTGCTGATTCTGACCTTCCCTTGCCAGTGCTTTCACAGCCAAACATACACTAAGAATCTCCCCTTGCCTTGCCTCCTACCACTGCCAACACACATTCGCAAGCTCACTCTCACTCTCGGCACACACCAGCTCACAAAGTTAAAACATACAGCCATTTCTCCCACACCATAGCTCTAAGGCCTAAGAGCTGGTGCTGTATTCAACTGCCCTTCCCACCGCACTCACAGCCAGACACCCCCCTGGCATCTCCCCTTGCCTTGCCTCCCACCACTCCCAAGACACATTCTCAAGCTCACTCTCACTCTCGGCACACACCAGCTCACAAAGTTAAAACATACAGCCATGTTTCCCTCTTAATATTTCTAAGGGCTTAATGCTCTTGCTGGTCCTCACCTTCCCTTGCCAGCACTTTCACACCCAGACAGACACTGCGGATGTACTTTTGCCTTGCCTCCCAGCACTCTCAATACACATTCGCAAGATCACTCTCACTCTTCGCACAGACCAGCTCACAAAGTGCAAACATGCAGCCATTTCTCCCACACCATAGCTCTAAGGCCTAAGAGCTGGTGCTGTATTCAACTGCCCTTCCCACCACACTCACAGCCAGACACCCCCCTGGCATCTCCCCTTGCCTTGCCTCCCACCACTCCCAAGACACATTCTCAAGCTCACTCTCACTCTCGGCACACACCAGCTCACAAAGTTAAAACATACAGGCACTTCTCCCACACCAGAGCTCTAAGCGCTTAGAGCTCTTGCTGTTTCTGACCTTCCCTTGCCAGTGCTTTCACAGCCAAACATACACTAAGAATCTCCCCTTGCCTTGCCTCCTACCACTGCCAACACACATTCGCAAGCTCACTCTCACTCTCGGCACACACCAGCTCACAAAGTTAAAACATACAGCCATTTCTCCCACACCATAGCTCTAAGGCCTAAGAGCTGGTGCTGTATTCAACTGCCCTTCCCACCGCACTCACAGCCAGACACCCCCCTGGCATCTCCCCTTGCCTTGCCTCCCACCACTCCCAAGACACATTCTCAAGCTCACTCTCACTCTCGGCACACACCAGCTCACAAAGTTAAAACATACAGCCACTTCTCCCAAACCAGAGCTCTAAGCGCTTAGAGCTCTTGCTGATTCTGACCTTCCCTTGCCAGTGCTTTCACAGCCAAACATACACTAAGAATCTCCCCTTGCCTTGCCTCCTACCACTGCCAAGACACATTCTCAAGCTCACTATCACTCTCGGCACACACCAGCTCACAAAGTTAAAACATACAGCCATTTCTCCCACACCAGAGCTCTAAGGGCTTAGAGCTCTTGCTGTTTCTGACCTTCCCTTGCCAGTGCTTTCACAGCCAAATATACACTAAGAATCTCCCCTTGCCTTGCCTCCTACCACTGCCAACACACATTCGCAAGCTCACTCTCACTCTCGGCACACACCAGCTCACAAACTTAAAACATACAGCCATGTTTCCCTCTTAATATTTCTAAGGGCTTAATGCTCTTGCTGGTCCTCACCTTCCCTTGCCAGCACTTTCACACCCAGACAGACACTGCGGATGTACTTTTGCCTTGCCTCCCAGCACTCTCAATACACATTCGCAAGCTCACTCTCACTCTTCGCACAGACCAGCTCACAAAGTGCAAACATGCAGCCATTTCTCCCACACCATAGCTCGAAGGCCTAAGAGCTGGTGCTGTATTCAACTGCCCTTCCCACCGCACTCACAGCCAGACACCCCCCTGGCATCTCCCCTTGCCTTGCCTCCCACCACTCCCAAGACACATTCTCAAGCTCACTCTGACTCTCGGCACAGACCAGCTCACAAAGTTAAAACATACAGCCATTTCTCCCACACCACAGCTCTAAGCGCTTAGAGCTCTTGCTGATTCTGACCTTCCCTTGCCAGTGCTTTCACAGCCAAACATACACTAAGAATCTCCCCTTGCCTTGCCTCCTACCACTCCCAAGACACATTCTCAAGCTCACTCTCACTCTCGGCACACACCAGCTCACAAAGTTAAAACATACAGCCATTTCTCCCAAACCAGAGCTCTAAGCGCTTAGAGCTCTTGCTGATTCTGACCTTCCCTTGCCAGTGCTTTCACAGCCAAACATACACTAAGAATCTCCCCTTGCCTTGCCTCCTACCACTGCCAACACACATTCGCAAGCTCACTCTCACTCTCGGCACACACCAGCTCACAAAGTTAAAACATACAGCCATTTCTCCCACACCATAGCTCTAAGGCCTAAGAGCTGGTGCTGTATTCAACTGCCCTTCCCACCGCACTCACAGCCAGACACCCCCCTGGCATCTCCCCTTGCCTTGCCTCCCACCACTCCCAAGACACATTCTCAAGCTCACTCTCACTCTCGGCACACACCAGCTCACAAAGTTAAAACATACAGCCATGTTTCCCTCTTAATATTTCTAAGGGCTTAATGCTCTTGCTGGTCCTCACCTTCCCTTGCCAGCACTTTCACACCCAGACAGACACTGCGGATGTACTTTTGCCTTGCCTCCCAGCACTCTCAATACACATTCGCAAGATCACTCTCACTCTTCGCACAGACCAGCTCACAAAGTGCAAACATGCAGCCATTTCTCCCACACCATAGCTCTAAGGCCTAAGAGCTGGTGCTGTATTCAACTGCCCTTCCCACCACACTCACAGCCAGACACCCCCCTGGCATCTCCCCTTGCCTTGCCTCCCACCACTCCCAAGACACATTCTCAAGCTCACTCTCACTCTCGGCACACACCAGCTCACAAAGTTAAAACATACAGCCACTTCTCCCACACCAGAGCTCTAAGCGCTTAGAGCTCTTGCTGTTTCTGACCTTCCCTTGCCAGTGCTTTCACAGCCAAACATACACTAAGAATCTCCCCTTGCCTTGCCTCCTACCACTGCCAAGACACATTCGCAAACTCACTCTCACTCTCGGCACAGACCAGCTCCCAGTGTTAAAACATACAGCCATTTCTCCCACACCAGAGCTCTAAGGGCTTAGAGCTCTTGCTGTTTCTGACCTTCCCTTGCCAGTGCTTTCACAGCCAAACATACACTAAGAATCTCCCCTTGCCTTGCCTCCTACCACTGCCAACACACATTCGCAAGCTCACTCTCACTCTCGGCACACACCAGCTCACAAAGTTAAAACATACAGCCATTTCTCCCACACCATAGCTCTAAGGCCTAAGAGCTGGTGCTGTATTCAACTGCCCTTCCCACCGCACTCACAGCCAGAGACCCCCCTGGCATCTCCCCTTGCCTTGCCTCCCACCACTCCCAAGACACATTCTCAAGCTCACTCTCACTCTCGGCACACACCAGCTCACAAAGTTAAAACATACAGCCATTTCTCCCACACCACAGCTCTAAGCGCTTAGAGCTCTTGCTGATTCTGACCTTCCCTTGCCAGTGCTTTCACAGCCAAACATACACTAAGAATCTCCCCTTGCCTTGCCTCCTACCACTGCCAAGACACATTCTCAAGCTCACTATCACTCTCGGCACACACCAGCTCACAAAGTTAAAACATACAGCCATTTCTCCCACACCAGAGCTCTAAGGGCTTAGAGCTCTTGCTGTTTCTGACCTTCCCTTGCCAGCACTTTCACAGCCAAATATACACTAAGAATCTCCCCTTGCCTTGCCTCCTACCACTGCCAACACACATTCGCAAGCTCACTCTCACTCTCGGCACACACCAGCTCACAAAGTTAAAACATACAGCCATGTTTCCCTCTTAATATTTCTAAGGGCTTAATGCTCTTGCTGGTCCTCACCTTCCCTTGCCAGCACTTTCACACCCAGACAGACACTGCGGATGTACTTTTGCCTTGCCTCCCAGCACTCTCAATACACATTCGCAAGCTCACTCTCACTCTTCGCACAGACCAGCTCACAAAGTGCAAACATGCAGCCATTTCTCCCACACCATAGCTCGAAGGCCTAAGAGCTGGTGCTGTATTCAACTGCCCTTCCCACCACACTCACAGCCAGACACCCCCCTGGCATCTCCCCTTGCCTTGCCTCCCACCACTCCCAAGACACATTCTCAAGCTCACTCTCACTCTCGGCACACACCAGCTCACAAAGTTAAAACATACAGCCACTTCTCCCACACCAGAGCTCTAAGCGCTTAGAGCTCTTGCTGATTCTGACCTTCCCTTGCCAGTGCTTTCACAGCCAAACATACACTAAGAATCTCCCCTTGCCTTGCCTCCTACCACTGCCAAGACACATTCTCAAGCTCACTCTCACTCTCGGCACAGACCAGCTCCCAGTGTTAAAACATACAGCCATTTCTCCCACACCAGAGCTCTAAGGGCTTAGAGCTCTTGCTGTTTCTGACCTTCCCTTGCCAGTGCTTTCACAGCCAAACATACACTAAGAATCTCCCCTTGCCTTGCCTCCTGCCACTCCCAAGACACATTCGCAAGCTCACTCTCACTCTCGGCACAGACCAGCTCCCAGTGTTAAAACATACAGCCATTTCTCCCACACCAGAGCTCTAAGGGCTTAGAGCTCTTGCTGTTTCTGACCTTCCCTTGCCAGTGCTTTCACAGCCAAACATACACTAAGAATCTCCCCTTGCCTTGCCTCCTACCACTGCCAACACACATTCGCAAGCTCACTCTCACTCTCGGCACACACCAGCTCACAAACTTAAAACATACAGCCATGTTTCCCTCTTAATATTTCTAAGGGCTTAATGCTCTTTCTGGTCCTCACCTTCCCTTGCCAGCACTTTCACACCCAGACAGACACTGCGGATGTACTTTTGCCTTGCCTCCCAGCACTCTCAATACACATTCGCAAGCTCACTCTCACTCTTCGCACAGACCAGCTCACAAAGTGCAAACATGCAGCCATTTCTCCCACACCATAGCTCGAAGGCCTAAGAGCTGGTGCTGTATTCAACTGCCCTTCCCACCGCACTCACAGCCAGACACCCCCCTGGCATCTCCCCTTGCCTTGCCTCCCACCACTCCCAAGACACATTCTCAAGCTCACTCTGACTCTCGGCACAGACCAGCTCACGCAGTTAAAACATACAGCCATTTCTCCCACACCAGAGCTCTAAGCGCTTAGAGCTCTTGCTGATTCTGACCTTCCCTTGCCAGTGCTTTCACAGCCAAACATA
This sequence comes from Pelecanus crispus, assembly GCF_030463565.1. NCBI lineage: Eukaryota > Metazoa > Chordata > Aves > Pelecaniformes > Pelecanidae > Pelecanus > Pelecanus crispus. The sequence continues at coordinate 90,782,445 of NC_134643.1, forward strand.
CACTAAGAATCTCCCTTTGCCTTGCCTCCTAGCCCTGCCAAGACACATTCTCAAGCTCACTATCACTCTCGGCACACACCAGCTCACAAAGTTAAAACATACAGCCATTTCTCTCTCACCAGAGCTCTAAGGGCTTAGAGCTCTTGCTGTTTCTGACCTTCCCTTGCCAGTGCTTTCACAGCCAAATATACACTAAGAATCTCCCCTTGCCTTGCCTCCTACCACTGCCAACACACATTCGCAAGCTCACTCTCACTCTCGGCACACACCAGCTCACAAAGTTAAAACATACAGCCATTTCTCCCACACCATAGCTCTAAGGGCTTAGAGCTCTTGCTGTATTCAACTGGCCTTCCCACCGCACTCACAGCCAGACACCCCCCTGGCATCTCCCCTTGCCTTGCCTCCCACCACTCCCAAGACACATTCTCAAGCTCACTCTCACTCTCGGCACACACCAGCTCACAAAGTTAAAACATACAGCCATTTCTCTCTCACCAGAGCTCTAAGGGCTTAGAGCTCTTGCTGTTTCTGACCTTCCCTTGCCAGTGCTTTCACAGCCAAACATACACTAAGAATCTCCCCTTGCCTTGCCTCCTGCCACTCCCAAGACACATTCGCAAGCTCACTCTCACTCTCGGCACAGACCAGCTCACAAAGTTAAAACATACAGCCATTTCTCCCACACCAGAGCTCTAAGGGCTTAGAGCTCTTGCTGTTTCTGACCTTCCCTTGCCAGTGCTTTCACAGAAAAACATACACTAAGAATCTCCCCTTGCCTTGCCTCCTACCACTGCCAAGACACATTCGCAAGCTCACTCTCACTCTCGGCACACACCAGCTCACAAAGTTAAAACATAGAGCCATGTTTCCCTCTTAATATTTCTAAGGGCTTAATGCTCTTGCTGGTCCTCACCTTCCCTTGCCAGCACTTTCACACCCAGACAGACACTGCGGATGTACTTTTGCCTTGCCTCCCAGCACTCTCAAGACACATTCGCAAGCTCACTCTCACTCTTCGCACAGACCAGCTCACAAAGTGCAAACATGCAGCCATTTCTCCCACACCATAGCTCTAAGGCCTAAGAGCTGGTGCTGTATTCAACTGCCCTTCCCACCACACTCACAGCCAGACACCCCCCTGGCATCTCCCCTTGCCTTGCCTCCCACCACTCCCAAGACACATTGTCAAGCTCACTCTCACTCTCGGCACACACCAGCTCACAAAGTTAAAACATACAGCCATTTCTCCCACACCAGAGCTCTAAGGGCTTAGAGCTCTTGCTGTTTCTGACCTTCCCTTGCCAGTGCTTTCACAGCCAAACATACACTAAGAATCTCCCCTTGCCTTGCCTCCTACCACTGCCAAGACACATTCGCAAGCTCACTCTCACTCTCGGCACACACCAGCTCACAAAGTTAAAACATACACTCATTTCTCCCACACCAGAGCTCTAAGGGCTTAGAGCTCTTGCTGTTTCTGACCTTCCCTTGCCAGTGCTTTCACAGCCAAATATACACTAAGAATCTCCCCTTGCCTTGCCTCCTACCACTGCCAAGACACATTCGCAAGCTCACTCTCACTCTCGGCACACACCAGCTCACAAAGTTAAAACATAGAGCCATGTTTCCCTCTTAATATTTCTAAGGGCTTAATGCTCTTGCTGGTCCTCACCTTCCCTTGCCAGCACTTTCACACCCAGACAGACACTGCGGATGTACTTTTGCCTTGCCTCCCAGCACTCTCAATACACATTCGCAAGCTCACTCTCACTCTTCGCACAGACCAGCTCACAAAGTGCAAACATGCAGCCATTTCTCCCACACCATAGCTCGAAGGCCTAAGAGCTGGTGCTGTATTCAACTGCCCTTCCCACCGCACTCACAGCCAGACACCCCCCTGGCATCTCCCCTTGCCTTGCCTCCCACCACTCCCAAGACACATTCTCAAGCTCACTCTGACTCTCGGCACACACCAGCTCACAAAGTTAAAACATACAGCCATTTCTCCCACACCATAGCTCTAAGGCCTAAGAGCTGGTGCTGTATTCAACTGCCCTTCCCACCGCACTCACAGCCAGACACCCCCCTGGCATCTCCCCTTGCCTTGCCTCCCACCACTCCCAAGACACATTCTCAAGCTCACTCTCACTCTCGGCACACACCAGCTCACAAAGTTAAAACATACAGCCATGTTTCCCTCTTAATATTTCTAAGGGCTTAATGCTCTTGCTGGTCCTCACCTTCCCTTGCCAGCACTTTCACACCCAGACAGACACTGCGGATGTACTTTTGCCTTGCCTCCCAGCACTCTCAATACACATTCGCAAGATCACTCTCACTCTTCGCACAGACCAGCTCACAAAGTGCAAACATGCAGCCATTTCTCCCACACCATAGCTCGAAGGCCTAAGAGCTGGTGCTGTATTCAACTGCCCTTCCCACCACACTCACAGCCAGACACCCCCCTGGCATCTCCCCTTGCCTTGCCTCCCACCACTCCCAAGACACATTCTCAAGCTCACTCTCACTCTCGGCACACACCAGCTCACAAAGTTAAAACATACAGCCACTTCTCCCACACCAGAGCTCTAAGCGCTTAGAGCTCTTGCTGTTTCTGACCTTCCCTTGCCAGTGCTTTCACAGCCAAACATACACTAAGAATCTCCCCTTGCCTTGCCTCCTACCACTGCCAAGACACATTCTCAAGCTCACTCTCACTCTCGGCACAGACCAGCTCCCAGTGTTAAAACATACAGCCATTTCTCCCACACCAGAGCTCTAAGGGCTTAGAGCTCTTGCTGTTTCTGACCTTCCCTTGCCAGTGCTTTCACAGCCAAACATACACTAAGAATCTCCCCTTGCCTTGCCTCCTGCCACTCCCAAGACACATTCGCAAGCTCACTCTCACTCTCGGCACAGACCAGCTCCCAGTGTTAAAACATACAGCCATTTCTCCCACACCAGAGCTCTAAGGGCTTAGAGCTCTTGCTGTTTCTGACCTTCCCTTGCCAGTGCTTTCACAGCCAAACATACACTAACAATCTCCCCTTGCCTTGCCTCCTACCACTGCCAAGACACATTCGCAAGCTCACTCTCACTCTCGGCACACACCAGCTCACAAAGTTAAAACATACAGCCATGTTTCCCTCTTAATATTTCTAAGGGCTTAATGCTCTTGCTGGTCCTCACCTTCCCTTGCCAGCACTTTCACACCCAGACAGACACTGCGGATGTACTTTTGCCTTGCCTCCCAGCACTCTCAATACACATTCGCAAGCTCACTCTCACTCTTCGCACAGACCAGCTCACAAAGTGCAAACATGCAGCCATTTCTCCCACACCATAGCTCGAAGGCCTAAGAGCTGGTGCTGTATTCAACTGCCCTTCCCACCGCACTCACAGCCAGACACCCCCCTGGCATCTCCCCTTGCCTTGCCTCCCACCACTCCCAAGACACATTCTCAAGCTCACTCTGACTCTCGGCACAGACCAGCTCACGCAGTTAAAACATACAGCCATTTCTCCCACACCAGAGCTCTAAGCGCTTAGAGCTCTTGCTGATTCTGACCTTCCCTTGCCAGTGCTTTCACAGCCAAACATACACTAAGAATCTCCCTTTGCCTTGCCTCCTAGCCCTGCCAAGACACATTCTCAAGCTCACTATCACTCTCGGCACACACCAGCTCACAAAGTTAAAACATACAGCCATTTCTCTCTCACCAGAGCTCTAAGGGCTTAGAGCTCTTGCTGTTTCTGACCTTCCCTTGCCAGTGCTTTCACAGCCAAATATACACTAAGAATCTCCCCTTGCCTTGCCTCCTACCACTGCCAACACACATTCGCAAGCTCACTCTCACTCTCGGCACACACCAGCTCACAAAGTTAAAACATACAGCCATTTCTCCCACACCAGAGCTCTAAGGGCTTAGAGCTCTTGCTGTATTCAACTGCCCTTCCCACCGCACTCACAGCCAGACACCCCCCTGGCATCTCCCCTTGCCTTGCCTCCCACCACTCCCAAGACACATTCTCAAGCTCACTCTCACTCTAGGCACACACCAGCTCACAAAGTTAAAACATACAGCCATTTCTCTCTCACCAGAGCTCTAAGGGCTTAGAGCTCTTGCTGTTTCTGACCTTCCCTTGCCAGTGCTTTCACAGCCAAACATACACTAAGAATCTCCCCTTGCCTTGCCTCCTGCCACTCCCAAGACACATTCGCAAGCTCACTCTCACTCTCGGCACAGACCAGCTCACAAAGTTAAAACATACAGCCATTTCTCCCACACCAGAGCTCTAAGGGCTTAGAGCTCTTGCTGTTTCTGACCTTCCCTTGCCAGTGCTTTCACAGAAAAACATACACTAAGAATCTCCCCTTGCCTTGCCTCCTACCACTGCCAAGACACATTCGCAAGCTCACTCTCACTCTCGGCACACACCAGCTCACAAAGTTAAAACATAGAGCCATGTTTCCCTCTTAATATTTCTAAGGGCTTAATGCTCTTGCTGGTCCTCACCTTCCCTTGCCAGCACTTTCACACCCAGACAGACACTGCGGATGTACTTTTGCCTTGCCTCCCAGCACTCTCAAGACACATTCGCAAGCTCACTCTCACTCTTCGCACAGACCAGCTCACAAAGTGCAAACATGCAGCCATTTCTCCCACACCATAGCTCTAAGGCCTAAGAGCTGGTGCTGTATTCAACTGCCCTTCCCACCACACTCACAGCCAGACACCCCCCTGGCATCTCCCCTTGCCTTGCCTCCCACCACTCCCAAGACACATTGTCAAGCTCACTCTCACTCTCGGCACACACCAGCTCACAAAGTTAAAACATACAGCCATTTCTCCCACACCAGAGCTCTAAGGGCTTAGAGCTCTTGCTGTTTCTGACCTTCCCTTGCCAGTGCTTTCACAGCCAAACATACACTAAGAATCTCCCCTTGCCTTGCCTCCTACCACTGCCAAGACACATTCGCAAGCTCACTCTCACTCTCGGCACACACCAGCTCACAAAGTTAAAACATACAGCCACTTCTCCCACACCAGAGCTCTAAGCGCTTAGAGCTCTTGCTGATTCTGACCTTCCCTTGCCAGTGCTTTCACAGAAAAACATACACTAAGAATCTCCCCTTGCCTTGCCTCCTACCACTGCCAAGACACATTCTCAAGCTCACTCTCACTCTCGGCACACACCAGCTCACAAACTTAAAACATACAGCCATGTTTCCCTCAATATTTCTAAGGGCTTAATGCTCTTGCTGGTCCTCACCTTCCCTTGCCAGCACTTTCACACCCAGACAGACACTGCGGATGTACTTTTGCCTTGCCTCCCAGCACTCCCAAGACACATTCTCAAGCTCACTCTCACTCTCGGCACAGACCAGCTCACAAAGTGCAAACATGCAGCCATTTCTCCCACACCATAGCTCGAAGGCCTAAGAGCTGGTGCTGTATTCAACTGCCCTTCCCACCGCACTCACAGCCAGACACCCCCCTGGCATCTCCCCTTGCCTTGCCTCCCACCACTCCCAAGACACATTCTCAAGCTCACTCTCACTCTCGGCACAGACCAGCTCACAAAGTTAAAACATACAGCCATTTCTCCCAAACCAGAGCTCTAAGCGCTTAGAGCTCTTGCTGATTCTGACCTTCCCTTGCCAGTGATTTCACAGCCAAACATACACTAAGAATCTCCCCTTGCCTTGCCTCCTACCACTGCCAACACACATTCGCAAGCTCACTCTCACTCTCGGCACACACCAGCTCACAAAGTTAAAACATACACTCATTTCTCCCACACCAGAGCTCTAAGCGCTTAGAGCTCTTGCTGTATTCAACTGCCCTTCCCACCGCACTCACAGCCAGACACCCCCCTGGCATCTCCCCTTGCCTTGCCTCCCACCACTGCCAAGACACATTCTCAAGCTCACTCTCACTCTCGGCACACACCAGCTCACAAACTTAAAACATACAGCCATGTTTCCCTCTTAATATTTCTAAGGGCTTAATGCTCTTGCTGGTCCTCACCTTCCCTTGCCAGCACTTTCACACCCAGACAGACACTGCGGATGTACTTTTGCCTTGCCTCCCAGCACTCTCAATACACATTCGCAAGATCACTCTCACTCTTCGCACAGACCAGCTCACAAAGTGCAAACATGCAGCCATTTCTCCCACACCATAGCTCGAAGGCCTAAGAGCTGGTGCTGTATTCAACTGCCCTTCCCACCGCACTCACAGCCAGACACCCCCCTGGCATCTCCCCTTGCCTTGCCTCCCACCACTCCCAAGACACATTCTCAAGCTCACTCTCACTCTCGGCACACACCAGCTCACAAAGTTAAAACATACAGCCACTTCTCCCACACCAGAGCTCTAAGCGCTTAGAGCTCTTGCTGATTCTGACCTTCCCTTGCCAGTGCTTTCACAGCCAAACATACACTAAGAATCTCCCCTTGCCTTGCCTCCTAGCCCTGCCAAGACACATTCGCAAGCTCACTATCACTCTCGGCACAGACCAGCTCACAAAGTTAAAACATACAGCCATTTCTCCCACACCACAGCTCTAAGGGCTTAGAGCTCTTGCTGTTTCTGACCTTCCCTTGCCAGTGCTTTCACAGCCAAACATACACTAAGAATCTCCCCTTGCCTTGCCTCCTACCACTGCCAAGACACATTCGCAAGCTCACTCTCACTCTCGGCACACACCAGCTCACAAAGTTAAAACATACAGCCATGTTTCCCTCTTAATATTTCTAAGGGCTTAATGCTCTTGCTGGTCCTCACCTTCCCTTGCCAGCACTTTCACACCCAGACAGACACTGCGGATGTACTTTTGCCTTGCCTCCCAGCACTCTCAATACACATTCGCAAGCTCACTCTCACTCTTCGCACAGACCAGCTCACAAAGTGCAAACATGCAGCCATTTCTCCCACACCATAGCTCGAAGGCCTAAGAGCTGGTGCTGTATTCAACTGCACTTCCCACCGCACTCACAGCCAGACACCCCCCTGGCATCTCCCCTTGCCTTGCCTCCCACCACTCCCAAGACACATTCTCAAGCTCACTCTGACTCTCGGCACAGACCAGCTCACGAAGTTAAAACATACAGCCATTTCTCCCACACCACAGCTCTAAGCGCTTAGAGCTCTTGCTGATTCTGACCTTCCCTTGCCAGTGCTTTCACAGCCAAACATACACTAAGAATCTCCCCTTGCCTTGTCTCCCACCACTCCCAAGACACATTCTCAAGCTCACTCTCACTCTCGGCACACACCAGCTCACAAAGTTAAAACATACAGCCATTTCTCCCACACCAGAGCTCTAAGCGCTTAGAGCTCTTGCTGATTCTGACCTTCCCTTGCCAGTGCTTTCACAGCCAAACATACACTAAGAATCTCCCCTTGCCTTGCCTCCTACCACTGCCAACACACATTCGCAAGCTCACTCTCACTCTCGGCACACACCAGCTCACAAAGTTAAAACATACAGCCATTTCTCCCACACCATAGCTCTAAGGCCTAAGAGCTGGTGCTGTATTCAACTGCCCTTCCCACCGCACTCACAGCCAGACACCCCCCTGGCATCTCCCCTTGCCTTGCCTCCCACCACTCCCAAGACACATTCTCAAGCTCACTCTCACTCTCGGCACACACCAGCTCACAAAGTAAAAACATACAGCCATTTCTCCCACACCACAGCTCTAAGCGCTTAGAGCTCTTGCTGATTCTGACCTTCCCTTGCCAGTGCTTTCACAGCCAAACATACACTAAGAATCTCCCCTTGCCTTGCCTCCTGCCACTCCCAAGACACATTCGCAAGCTCACTCTCACTCTCGGCACAGACCAGCTCCCAGTGTTAAAACATACAGCCATTTCTCCCACACCAGAGCTCTAAGGGCTTAGAGCTCTTGCTGTTTCTGACCTTCCCTTGCCAGTGCTTTCACAGCCAAACATACACTAAGAATCTCCCCTTGCCTTGCCTCCTACCACTGCCAAGACACATTCGCAAGCTCACTCTCACTCTCGGCACACACCAGCTCACAAAGTTAAAACATACAGCCATGTTTCCCTCTTAATATTTCTAAGGGCTTAATGCTCTTGCTGGTCCTCACCTTCCCTTGCCAGCACTTTCACACCCAGACAGACACTGCGGATGTACTTTTGCCTTGCCTCCCAGCACTCTCAATACACATTCGCAAGCTCACTCTCACTCTTCGCACAGACCAGCTCACAAAGTGCAAACATGCAGCCATTTCTCCCACACCATAGCTCGAAGGCCTAAGAGCTGGTGCTGTATTCAACTGCCCTTCACACCGCACTCACAGCCAGACACCCCCCTGGCATCTCCCCTTGCCTTGCCTCCCACCACTCCCAAGACACATTCTCAAGCTCACTCTGACTCTCGGCACAGACCAGCTCACGAAGTTAAAACATACAGCCATTTCTCCCACACCAGAGCTCTAAGCGCTTAGAGCTCTTGCTGATTCTGACCTTCCCTTGCCAGTGCTTTCACAGCCAAACATACACTAAGAATCTCCCTTTGCCTTGCCTCCTAGCCCTGCCAAGACACATTCTCAAGCTCACTATCACTCTCGGCACACACCAGCTCACAAAGTTAAAACATACAGCCATTTCTCTCTCACCAGAGCTCTAAGGGCTTAGAGCTCTTGCTGTTTCTGACCTTCCCTTGCCAGTGCTTTCACAGCCAAATATACACTAAGAATCTCCCCTTGCCTTGCCTCCTACCACTGCCAACACACATTCGCAAGCTCACTCTCACTCTCGGCACACACCAGCTCACAAAGTTAAAACATACAGCCATTTCTCCCACACCAGAGCTCTAAGGCCTAAGAGCTGGTGCTGTATTCAACTGCCCTTCCCACCGCACTCACAGCCAGACACCCCCCTGGCATCTCCCCTTGCCTTGCCTCCCACCACTCCCAAGACACATTCTCAAGCTCACTCTCACTCTCGGCACACACCAGCTCACAAACTTAAAACATACAGCCATGTTTCCCTCTTAATATTTCTAAGGGCTTAATGCTCTTGCTGGTCCTCACCTTCCCTTGCCAGCACTTTCACACCCAGACAGACACTGCGGATGTACTTTTGCCTTGCCTCCCAGCACTCTCAATACACATTCGCAAGCTCACTCTCACTCTTCGCACAGACCAGCTCACAAAGTGCAAACATGCAGCCAATTCTCCCACACCATAGCTCTAAGGCCTAAGAGCTGGTGCTGTATTCAACTGCCCTTCCCACCGCACTCACAGCCAGACACCCCCCTGGCATCTCCCCTTGCCTTGCCTCCCACCACTCCCAAGACACATTCTCAAGCTCACTCTCACTCTCGGCACACACCAGCTCACAAAGTTAAAACATACAGCCATTTCTCCCACACCAGAGCTCTAAGCGCTTAGAGCTCTTGCTGTTTCTGACCTTCCCTTGCCAGTGCTTTCACAGCCAAACATACACTAAGAATCTCCCCTTGCCTTGCCTCCTACCACTGCCAACACACATTCGCAAGCTCACTCTCACTCTCGGCACACACCAGCTCACAAAGTTAAAACATACAGCCATTTCTCCCACACCATAGCTCTAATGCCTAAGAGCTGGTGCTGTATTCAACTGCCCTTCCCACCGCACTCACAGCCAGACACCCCCCTGGCATCTCCCCTTGCCTTGCCTCCCACCACTCCCAAGACACATTCTCAAGCTCACTCTCACTCTCGGCACAGACCAGCTCACAAAGTTAAAACATACAGCCACTTCTCCCACACCAGAGCTCTAAGCGCTTAGAGCTCTTGCTGTTTCTGACCTTCCCTTGCCAGTGCTTTCACAGCCAAACATACACTAAGAATCTCCCCTTCCCTTGCCTCCTACCACTGCCAAGACACATTCGCAAACTCACTCTCACTCTCGGCACAGACCAGCTCCCAGTGTTAAAACATACAGCCATTTCTCCCACACCAGAGCTCTAAGGGCTTAGAGCTCTTGCTGTTTCTGACCTTCCCTTGCCAGTGCTTTCACAGCCAAACATACACTAAGAATCTCCCCTTGCCTTGCCTCCTACCACTGCCAAGACACATTCGCAAGCTCACTCTCACTCTCGGCACAGACCAGCTCACAAAGTTAAAACATACAGCCATTTCTCCCACACCAGAGCTCTAAGGGCTTAGAGCTCTTGCTGCTTCTGACCTTCCCTTGCCAGTGCTTTCACAGAAAAACATACACTAAGAATCTCCCCTTGCCTTGCCTCCTACCACTGCCAAGACACATTCGCAAGCTCACTCTCACTCTCCCCACAGACCAGCTCACAAAGTTAAAACATACAGCCATGTTTCCCTCTTAATATTTCTAAGGGCTTAATGCTCTTGCTGGTCCTCACCTTCCCTTGCCAGCACTTTCACACCCAGACAGACACTGCGGATGTACTTTTGCCTTGCCTCCCAGCACTCTCAATACACATTCGCAAGCTCACTCTCACTCTTCGCACAGACCAGCTCACAAAGTGCAAACATGCAGCCATTTCTCCCACACCATAGCTCGAAGGCCTAAGAGCTGGTGCTGTATTCAACTGCCCTTCCCACCGCACTCACAGCCAGACACCCCCCTGGCATCTCCCCTTGCCTTGCCTCCCACCACTCCCAAGACACATTCTCAAGCTCACTCTCACTCTCGGCACAGACCAGCTCACAAAGTAAAAACATACAGCCACTTCTCCCACACCAGAGCTCTAAGCGCTTAGAGCTCTTGCTGTTTCTGACCTTCCCTTGCCAGTGCTTTCACAGCCAAACATACACTAAGAATCTCCCCTTGCCTTGCCTCCTACCACTGCCAAGACACATTCGCAAACTCACTCTCACTCTCGGCACAGACCAGCTCCCAGTGTTAAAACATACAGCCATTTCTCCCACACCAGAGCTCTAAGGGCTTAGAGCTCTTGCTGTTTCTGACCTTCCCTTGCCAGTGCTTTCACAGCCAAACATACACTAAGAATCTCCCCTTGCCTTGCCTCCCACCACTCCCAAGACACATTCTCAAGCTCACTCTCACTCTCGGCACACACCAGCTCACAAAGTTAAAACATACACTCATTTCTCCCACACCAGAGCTCTAAGCGCTTAGAGCTCTTGCTGATTCTGACCTTCCCTTGCCAGTGCTTTCACAGCCAAACATACACTAAGAATCTCCCCTTGCCTTGCCTCCTACCACTGCCAACACACATTCGCAAGCTCACTCTCACTCTCGGCACACACCAGCTCCCAGTGTTAAAACATACAGCCATTTCTCTCTCACCAGAGCTCTAAGGCCTAAGAGCTGGTGCTGTATTCAACTGCCCTTCCCACCGCACTCACAGCCAGACACCCCCCTGGCATCTCCCCTTGCCTTGCCTCCCACCACTCCCAAGACACATTCTCAAGCTCACTCTCACTCTCGGCACACACCAGCTCACAAAGTAAAAACATACAGCCATTTCTCCCACACCACAGCTCTAAGCGCTTAGAGCTCTTGCTGATTCTGACCTTCCCTTGCCAGTGCTTTCACAGCCAAACATACACTAAGAATCTCCCCTTGCCTTGCCTCCTGCCACTCCCAAGACACATTCGCAAGCTCACTCTCACTCTCGGCACAGACCAGCTCCCAGTGTTAAAACATACAGCCATTTCTCCCACACCAGAGCTCTAAGGGCTTAGAGCTCTTGCTGTTTCTGACCTTCCCTTGCCAGTGCTTTCACAGCCAAACATACACTAAGAATCTCCCCTTGCCTTGCCTCCTACCACTGCCAAGACACATTCGCAAGCTCACTCTCACTCTCGGCACACACCAGCTCACAAAGTTAAAACATACAGCCATGTTTCCCTCTTAATATTTCTAAGGGCTTAATGCTCTTGCTGGTCCTCACCTTCCCTTGCCAGCACTTTCACACCCAGACAGACACTGCGGATGTACTTTTGCCTTGCCTCCCAGCACTCTCAATACACATTCGCAAGCTCACTCTCACTCTTCGCACAGACCAGCTCACAAAGTGCAAACATGCAGCCATTTCTCCCACACCATAGCTCGAAGGCCTAAGAGCTGGTGCTGTATTCAACTGCCCTTCACACCGCACTCACAGCCAGACACCCCCCTGGCATCTCCCCTTGCCTTGCCTCCCACCACTCCCAAGACACATTCTCAAGCTCACTCTGACTCTCGGCACAGACCAGCTCACGAAGTTAAAACATACAGCCATTTCTCCCACACCAGAGCTCTAAGCGCTTAGAGCTCTTGCTGATTCTGACCTTCCCTTGCCAGTGCTTTCACAGCCAAACATACACTAAGAATCTCCCTTTGCCTTGCCTCCTAGCCCTGCCAAGACACATTCTCAAGCTCACTATCACTCTCGGCACACACCAGCTCACAAAGTTAAAACATACAGCCATTTCTCTCTCACCAGAGCTCTAAGGGCTTAGAGCTCTTGCTGTTTCTGACCTTCCCTTGCCAGTGCTTTCACAGCCAAATATACACTAAGAATCTCCCCTTGCCTTGCCTCCTACCACTGCCAACACACATTCGCAAGCTCACTCTCACTCTCGGCACACACCAGCTCACAAAGTTAAAACATACAGCCATTTCTCCCACACCAGAGCTCTAAGGCCTAAGAGCTGGTGCTGTATTCAACTGCCCTTCCCACCGCACTCACAGCCAGACACCCCCCTGGCATCTCCCCTTGCCTTGCCTCCCACCACTCCCAAGACACATTCTCAAGCTCACTCTCACTCTCGGCACACACCAGCTCACAAACTTAAAACATACAGCCATGTTTCCCTCTTAATATTTCTAAGGGCTTAATGCTCTTGCTGGTCCTCACCTTCCCTTGCCAGCACTTTCACACCCAGACAGACACTGCGGATGTACTTTTGCCTTGCCTCCCAGCACTCTCAATACACATTCGCAAGCTCACTCTCACTCTTCGCACAGACCAGCTCACAAAGTGCAAACATGCAGCCAATTCTCCCACACCATAGCTCTAAGGCCTAAGAGCTGGTGCTGTATTCAACTGCCCTTCCCACCGCACTCACAGCCAGACACCCCCCTGGCATCTCCCCTTGCCTTGCCTCCCACCACTCCCAAGACACATTCTCAAGCTCACTCTCACTCTCGGCACACACCAGCTCACAAAGTTAAAACATACAGCCATTTCTCCCACACCAGAGCTCTAAGCGCTTAGAGCTCTTGCTGTTTCTGACCTTCCCTTGCCAGTGCTTTCACAGCCAAACATACACTAAGAATCTCCCCTTGCCTTGCCTCCTACCACTGCCAACACACATTCGCAAGCTCACTCTCACTCTCGGCACACACCAGCTCACAAAGTTAAAACATACAGCCATTTCTCCCACACCATAGCTCTAATGCCTAAGAGCTGGTGCTGTATTCAACTGCCCTTCCCACCGCACTCACAGCCAGACACCCCCCTGGCATCTCCCCTTGCCTTGCCTCCCACCACTCCCAAGACACATTCTCAAGCTCACTCTCACTCTCGGCACAGACCAGCTCACAAAGTTAAAACATACAGCCACTTCTCCCACACCAGAGCTCTAAGCGCTTAGAGCTCTTGCTGTTTCTGACCTTCCCTTGCCAGTGCTTTCACAGCCAAACATACACTAAGAATCTCCCCTTCCCTTGCCTCCTACCACTGCCAAGACACATTCGCAAACTCACTCTCACTCTCGGCACAGACCAGCTCCCAGTGTTAAAACATACAGCCATTTCTCCCACACCAGAGCTCTAAGGGCTTAGAGCTCTTGCTGTTTCTGACCTTCCCTTGCCAGTGCTTTCACAGCCAAACATACACTAAGAATCTCCCCTTGCCTTGCCTCCTACCACTGCCAAGACACATTCGCAAGCTCACTCTCACTCTCGGCACAGACCAGCTCACAAAGTTAAAACATACAGCCATTTCTCCCACACCAGAGCTCTAAGGGCTTAGAGCTCTTGCTGCTTCTGACCTTCCCTTGCCAGTGCTTTCACAGAAAAACATACACTAAGAATCTCCCCTTGCCTTGCCTCCTACCACTGCCAAGACACATTCGCAAGCTCACTCTCACTCTCCCCACAGACCAGCTCACAAAGTTAAAACATACAGCCATGTTTCCCTCTTAATATTTCTAAGGGCTTAATGCTCTTGCTGGTCCTCACCTTCCCTTGCCAGCACTTTCACACCCAGACAGACACTGCGGATGTACTTTTGCCTTGCCTCCCAGCACTCTCAATACACATTCGCAAGCTCACTCTCACTCTTCGCACAGACCAGCTCACAAAGTGCAAACATGCAGCCATTTCTCCCACACCATAGCTCGAAGGCCTAAGAGCTGGTGCTGTATTCAACTGCCCTTCCCACCGCACTCACAGCCAGACACCCCCCTGGCATCTCCCCTTGCCTTGCCTCCCACCACTCCCAAGACACATTCTCAAGCTCACTCTCACTCTCGGCACAGACCAGCTCACAAAGTAAAAACATACAGCCACTTCTCCCACACCAGAGCTCTAAGCGCTTAGAGCTCTTGCTGTTTCTGACCTTCCCTTGCCAGTGCTTTCACAGCCAAACATACACTAAGAATCTCCCCTTGCCTTGCCTCCTACCACTGCCAAGACACATTCGCAAACTCACTCTCACTCTCGGCACAGACCAGCTCCCAGTGTTAAAACATACAGCCATTTCTCCCACACCAGAGCTCTAAGGGCTTAGAGCTCTTGCTGTTTCTGACCTTCCCTTGCCAGTGCTTTCACAGCCAAACATACACTAAGAATCTCCCCTTGCCTTGCCTCCCACCACTCCCAAGACACATTCTCAAGCTCACTCTCACTCTCGGCACACACCAGCTCACAAAGTTAAAACATACACTCATTTCTCCCACACCAGAGCTCTAAGCGCTTAGAGCTCTTGCTGATTCTGACCTTCCCTTGCCAGTGCTTTCACAGCCAAACATACACTAAGAATCTCCCCTTGCCTTGCCTCCTACCACTGCCAACACACATTCGCAAGCTCACTCTCACTCTCGGCACACACCAGCTCCCAGTGTTAAAACATACAGCCATTTCTCTCTCACCAGAGCTCTAAGGCCTAAGAGCTGGTGCTGTATTCAACTGCCCTTCCCACCGCACTCACAGCCAGACACCCCCCTGGCATCTCCCCTTGCCTTGCCTCCCACCACTCCCAAGACACATTCTCAAGCTCACTCTCACTCTCGGCACACACCAGCTCACAAAGTTAAAACATACAGCCATTTCTCCCACACCAGAGCTCTAAGGGCTTAGAGCTCTTGCTGTTTCTGACCTTCCCTTGCCAGTGCTTTCACAGAAAAACATACACTAAGAATCTCCCCTTGCCTTGCCTCCTGCCACTCCCAAGACACATTCGCAAGCTCACTCTCACTCTCGGCACACACCAGCTCCCAGTGTTAAAACATACAGCCATTTCTCCCACACCAGAGCTCTAAGGGCTTAGAGCTCTTGCTGTTTCTGACCTTCCCTTGCCAGTGCTTTCACAGCCAAACATACACTAAGAATCTCCCCTTGCCTTGCCTCCTACCACTGCCAAGACACATTCGCAAGCTCACTCTCACTCTCGGCACAGACCAGCTCCCAGTGTTAAAACATACAGCCATTTCTCCCACACCAGAGCTCTAAGGGCTTAGAGCTCTTGCTGTTTCTGACCTTCCCTTGCCAGTGCTTTCACAGCCAAACATACACTAAGAATCTCCCCTTGCCTTGCCTCCTACCACTGCCAAGAGACATTCGCAAGCTCACTCTCACTCTCGGCACAGACCAGCTCACAAAGTTAAAACATACACTCATTTCTCCCACACCAGAGCTCTAAGGGCTTAGAGCTCTTGCTGATTCTGACCTTCCCTTGCCAGTGCTTTCACAGCCAAACATACACTAAGAATCTCCCCTTGCCTTGCCTCCTACCACTGCCAAGACACATTCTCAAGCTCACTCTCACTCTCGGCACACACCAGCTCACAAACTTAAAACATACAGCCATGTTTCCCTCTTAATATTTCTAAGGGCTTAATGCTCTTGCTGGTCCTCACCTTCCCTTGCCAGCACTTTCACACCCAGACAGACACTGCGGATGTACTTTTGCCTTGCCTCCCAGCACTCTCAATACACATTGGCAAGCTCACTCTCACTCTTCGCACAGACCAGCTCACAAAGTGCAAACATGCAGCCATTTCTCCCACACCATAGCTCGAAGGCCTAAGAGCTGGTGCTGTATTCAACTGCCCTTCCCACCGCACTCACAGCCAGACACCCCCCTGGCATCTCCCCTTGCCTTGCCTCCCACCACTCCCAAGACACATTCTCAAGCTCACTCTCACTCTCGGCACACACCAGCTCACAAAGTTAAAACATACAGCCATTTCTCCCAAACCAGAGCTCTAAGCGCTTAGAGCTCTTGCTGATTCTGACCTTCCCTTGCCAGTGCTTTCACAGCCAAACATACACTAAGAATCTCCCCTTGCCTTGCCTCCTACCACTGCCAACAGACATTCGCAAGCTCACTCTCAGTCTCGGCACACACCAGCTCACAAAGTTAAAACATACAGCCATTTCTCCCACACCATAGCTCTAAGGCCTAAGAGCTGGTGCTGTATTCAACTGCCCTTCCCACCGCACTCACAGCCAGACACCCCCCTGGCATCTCCCCTTGCCTTGCCTCCCACCACTCCCAAGACACATTCTCAAGCTCACTCTCACTCTCGGCACACACCAGCTCACAAAGTTAAAACATACAGCCATGTTTCCCTCTTAATATTTCTAAGGGCTTAATGCTCTTGCTGGTCCTCACCTTCCCTTGCCAGCACTTTCACACCCAGACAGACACTGCGGATGTACTTTTGCCTTGCCTCCCAGCACTCTCAATACACATTCGCAAGATCACTCTCACTCTTCGCACAGACCAGCTCACAAAGTGCAAACATGCAGCCATTTCTCCCACACCATAGCTCGAAGGCCTAAGAGCTGGTGCTGTATTCAACTGCCCTTCCCACCACACTCACAGCCAGACACCCCCCTGGCATCTCCCCTTGCCTTGCCTCCCACCACTCCCAAGACACATTCTCAAGCTCACTCTCACTCTCGGCACACACCAGCTCACAAAGTTAAAACATACAGCCACTTCTCCCACACCAGAGCTCTAAGCGCTTAGAGCTCTTGCTGTTTCTGACCTTCCCTTGCCAGTGCTTTCACAGCCAAACATACACTAAGAATCTCCCCTTGCCTTGCCTCCTACCACTGCCAAGACACATTCGCAAACTCACTCTCACTCTCGGCACAGACCAGCTCCCAGTGTTAAAACATACAGCCATTTCTCCCACACCAGAGCTCTAAGGGCTTAGAGCTCTTGCTGTTTCTGACCTTCCCTTGCCAGTGCTTTCACAGCCAAACATACACTAAGAATCTCCCCTTGCCTTGCCTCCTACCACTGCCAACACACATTCGCAAGCTCACTCTCACTCTCGGCACACACCAGCTCACAAAGTTAAAACATACAGCCATTTCTCCCACACCAGAGCTCTAAGGCCTAAGAGCTGGTGCTGTATTCAACTGCCCTTCCCACCGCACTCACAGCCAGACACCCCCCTGGCATCTCCCCTTGCCTTGCCTCCCACCACTCCCAAGACACATTCTCAAGCTCACTCTCACTCTCGGCACACACCAGCTCACAAAGTTAAAACATACAGCCACTTCTCCCACACCAGAGCTCTAAGCGCTTAGAGCTCTTGCTGATTCTGACCTTCCCTTGCCAGTGCTTTCACAGCCAAACATACACTAAGAATCTCCCCTTGCCTTGCCTCCTAGCCCTGCCAAGACACATTCTCAAGCTCACTATCACTCTCGGCACAGACCAGCTCACAAAGTTAAAACATACAGCCATTTCTCCCACACCACAGCTCTAAGGGCTTAGAGCTCTTGCTGTTTCTGACCTTCCCTTGCCAGTGCTTTCACAGCCAAATATACACTAAGAATCTCCCCTTGCCTTGCCTCCTACCACTGCCAACACACATTCGCAAGCTCACTCTCACTCTCGGCACACACCAGCTCACAAACTTAAAACATACAGCCATGTTTCCCTCTTAATATTTCTAAGGGCTTAATGCTCTTGCTGGTCCTCACCTTCCCTTGCCAGCACTTTCACACCCAGACAGACACTGCGGATGTACTTTTGCCTTGCCTCCCAGCACTCTCAATACACATTCGCAAGCTCACTCTCACTCTTCGCACAGACCAGCTCACAAAGTGCAAACATGCAGCCATTTCTCCCACACCATAGCTCGAAGGCCTAAGAGCTGGTGCTGTATTCAACTGCCCTTCCCACCGCACTCACAGCCAGACACCCCCCTGGCATCTCCCCTTGCCTTGCCTCCCACCACTCCCAAGACACATTCTCAAGCTCACTCTCACTCTCGGCACACACCAGCTCACAAAGTAAAAACATACAGCCATTTCTCCCACACCACAGCTCTAAGCGCTTAGAGCTCTTGCTGATTCTGACCTTCCCTTGCCAGTGCTTTCACAGCCAAACATACACTAAGAATCTCCCCTTGCCTTGCCTCCTGCCACTCCCAAGACACATTCGCAAGCTCACTCTCACTCTCGGCACAGACCAGCTCACAAAGTTAAAACATACAGCCATTTCTCCCACACCAGAGCTCTAAGGGCTTAGAGCTCTTGCTGTTTCTGACCTTCCCTTGCCAGTGCTTTCACAGCCAAACATACACTAAGAATCTCCCCTTGCCTTGCCTCCTACCACTGCCAAGACACATTCTCAAGCTCACTCTCACTCTCGGCACAGACCAGCTCCCAGTGTTAAAACATACAGCCATTTCTCCCACACCAGAGCTCTAAGGGCTTAGAGCTCTTGCTGTTTCTGACCTTCCCTTGCCAGTGCTTTCACAGCCAAACATACACTAAGAATCTCCCCTTGCCTTGCCTCCTACCACTGCCAAGACACATTCGCAAGCTCACTCTCACTCTCGGCACAGACCAGCTCACAAAGTTAAAACATACACTCATTTCTCCCACACCAGAGCTCTAAGGGCTTAGAGCTCTTGCTGTTTCTGACCTTCCCTTGCCAGTGCTTTCACAGAAAAACATACACTAAGAATCTCCCCTTGCCTTGCCTCCTACCACTGCCAAGACACATTCGCAAGCTCACTCTCACTCTCGGCACACACCAGCTCACAAACTTAAAACATACAGCCATGTTTCCCTCTTAATATTTCTAAGGGCTTAATGCTCTTGCTGGTCCTCACCTTCCCTTGCCAGCACTTTCACACCCAGACAGACACTGCGGATGTACTTTTGCCTTGCCTCCCAGCACTCTCAATACACATTCGCAAGCTCACTCTCACTCTTCGCACAGACCAGCTCACAAAGTGCAAACATGCAGCCATTTCTCCCACACCAGAGCTCTAAGGCCTAAGAGCTGGTGCTGTATTCAACTGCCCTTCCCACCGCACTCACAGCCAGACACCCCCCTGGCATCTCCCCTTGCCTTGCCTCCCACCACTCCCAAGACACATTCTCAAGCTCACTCTCACTCTCGGCACAGACCAGCTCACAAAGTTAAAACATACAGCCATTTCTCCCAAACCAGAGCCCTAAGCGCTTAGAGCTCTTGCTGATTCTGACCTTCCCTTGCCAGTGCTTTCACAGCCAAACATACACTAAGAATCTCCCCTTGCCTTGCCTCCTACCACTGCCAACACACATTCGCAAGCTCACTCTCACTCTCGGCACACACCAGCTCACAAAGTTAAAACATACAGCCATTTCTCCCACACCATAGCTCTAAGGCCTAAGAGCTGGTGCTGTATTCAACTGCCCTTCCCACCGCACTCACAGCCAGACACCCCCCTGGCATCTCCCCTTGCCTTGCCTCCCACCACTCCCAAGACACATTCTCAAGCTCACTCTCACTCTCGGCACACACCAGCTCACAAACTTAAAACATACAGCCATGTTTCCCTCTTAATATTTCTAAGGGCTTAATGCTCTTGCTGGTCCTCACCTTCCCTTGCCAGCACTTTCACACCCAGACAGACACTGCGGATGTACTTTTGCCTTGCCTCCCAGCACTCTCAATACACATTCGCAAGATCACTCTCACTCTTCGCACAGACCAGCTCACAAAGTGCAAACATGCAGCCATTTCTCCCACACCATAGCTCTAAGGCCTAAGAGCTGGTGCTGTATTCAACTGCCCTTCCCACCGCACTCACAGCCAGACACCCCCCTGGCATCTCCCCTTGCCTTGCCTCCCACCACTCCCAAGACACATTCTCAAGCTCACTCTCACTCTCGGCACACACCAGCTCACAAAGTTAAAACATACAGCCACTTCTCCCACACCAGAGCTCTAAGCGCTTAGAGCTCTTGCTGATTCTGACCTTCCCTTGCCAGTGCTTTCACAGCCAAACATACACTAAGAATCTCCCCTTGCCTTGCCTCCTACCACTGCCAAGACACATTCTCAAGCTCACTATCACTCTCGGCACACACCAGCTCACAAAGTTAAAACATACAGCCATTTCTCCCACACCAGAGCTCTAAGGGCTTAGAGCTCTTGCTGTTTCTGACCTTCCCTTGCCAGTGCTTTCACAGCCAAATATACACTAAGAATCTCCCCTTGCCTTGCCTCCTACCACTGCCAACACACATTCGCAAGCTCACTCTCACTCTCGGCACACACCAGCTCACAAAGTTAAAACATACAGCCATGTTTCCCTCTTAATATTTCTAAGGGCTTAATGCTCTTGCTGGTCCTCACCTTCCCTTGCCAGCACTTTCACACCCAGACAGACACTGCGGATGTACTTTTGCCTTGCCTCCCAGAACTCTCAATACACATTCGCAAGCTCACTCTCACTCTTCGCACAGACCAGCTCACAAAGTGCAAACATGCAGCCATTTCTCCCACACCATAGCTCGAAGGCCTAAGAGCTGGTGCTGTATTCAACTGCCCTTCCCACCGCACTCACAGCCAGACACCCCCCTGGCATCTCCCCTTGCCTTGCCTCCCACCACTCCCAAGACACATTCTCAAGCTCACTCTGACTCTCGGCACAGACCAGCTCACGAAGTTAAAACATACAGCCATTTCTCCCACACCACAGCTCTAAGCGCTTAGAGCTCTTGCTGATTCTGACCTTCCCTTGCCAGTGCTTTCACAGCCAAACATACACTAAGAATCTCCCCTTGCCTTGCCTCCTACCACTCCCAAGACACATTCTCAAGCTCACTCTCACTCTCGGCACACACCAGCTCACAAAGTTAAAACATACAGCCATTTCTCCCAAACCAGAGCTCTAAGCGCTTAGAGCTCTTGCTGATTCTGACCTTCCCTTGCCAGTGCTTTCACAGCCAAACATACACTAAGAATCTCCCCTTGCCTTGCCTCCTACCACTGCCAACACACATTCGCAAGCTCACTCTCACTCTCGGCACACACCAGCTCACAAAGTTAAAACATACAGCCATTTCTCCCACACCATAGCTCTAAGGCCTAAGAGCTGGTGCTGTATTCAACTGCCCTTCCCACCGCACTCACAGCCAGACACCCCCCTGGCATCTCCCCTTGCCTTGCCTCCCACCACTCCCAAGACACATTCTCAAGCTCACTCTCACTCTCGGCACACACCAGCTCACAAAGTTAAAACATACAGCCATGTTTCCCTCTTAATATTTCTAAGGGCTTAATGCTCTTGCTGGTCCTCACCTTCCCTTGCCAGCACTTTCACACCCAGACAGACACTGCGGATGTACTTTTGCCTTGCCTCCCAGCACTCTCAATACACATTCGCAAGCTCACTCTCACTCTTCGCACAGACCAGCTCACAAAGTGCAAACATGCAGCCATTTCTCCCACACCATAGCTCTAAGGCCTAAGAGCTGGTGCTGTATTCAACTGCCCTTCCCACCACACTCACAGCCAGACACCCCTCTGGCATCTCCCCTTGCCTTGCCTCCCACCACTCCCAAGACACATTCTCAAGCTCACTCTCACTCTCGGCACACACCAGCTCACAAAGTTAAAACATACAGCCACTTCTCCCACACCAGAGCTCTAAGCGCTTAGAGCTCTTGCTGTTTCTGACCTTCCCTTGCCAGTGCTTTCACAGCCAAACATACACTAAGAATCTCCCCTTGCCTTGCCTCCTACCACTGCCAAGACACATTCTCAAGCTCACTCTCACTCTCGGCACACACCAGCTCCCAGTGTTAAAACATACAGCCATTTCTCCCACACCAGAGCTCTAAGGGCTTAGAGCTCTTGCTGTTTCTGACCTTCCCTTGCCAGTGCTTTCACAGCCAAACATACACTAAGAATCTCCCCTTGCCTTGCCTCCTACCACTGCCAAGACACATTCGCAAGCTCACTCTCACTCTCGGCACACACCAGCTCACAAAGTTAAAACATACAGCCATGTTTCCCTCTTAATATTTCTAAGGGCTTAATGCTCTTGCTGGTCCTCACCTTCCCTTGCCAGCACTTTCACACCCAGACAGACACTGCGGATGTACTTTTGCCTTGCCTCCCAGCACTCTCAATACACATTCGCAAGCTCACTCTCACTCTTCGCACAGACCAGCTCACAAAGTGCAAACATGCAGCCATTTCTCCCACACCAGAGCTCTAAGGCCTAAGAGCTGGTGCTGTATTCAACTGCCCTTCCCACCGCACTCACAGCCAGACACCCCCCTGGCATCTCCCCTTGCCTTGCCTCCCACCACTCCCAAGACACATTCTCAAGCTCACTCTCACTCTCGGCACACACCAGCTCACAAAGTTAAAACATACAGCCATTTCTCCCAAACCAGAGCTCTAAGCGCTTAGAGCACTTGCTGATTCTGACCTTCCCTTGCCAGTGCTTTCACAGCCAAACATACACTAAGAATCTCCCCTTGCCTTGCCTCCTACCACTGCCAACACACATTCGCAAGCTCACTCTCACTCTCGGCACACACCAGCTCACAAAGTTAAAACATACAGCCATTTCTCCCACACCATAGCTCTAAGGCCTAAGAGCTGGTGCTGTATTCAACTGCCCTTCCCACCGCACTCACAGCCAGACACCCCCCTGGCATCTCCCCTTGCCTTGCCTCCCACCACTCCCAAGACACATTCTCAAGCTCACTCTCACTCTCGGCACACACCAGCTCACAAACTTAAAACATACAGCCATGTTTCCCTCTTAATATTTCTAAGGGCTTAATGCTCTTGCTGGTCCTCACCTTCCCTTGCCAGCACTTTCACACCCAGACAGACACTGCGGATGTACTTTTGCCTTGCCTCCCAGCACTCTCAATACACATTCGCAAGATCACTCTCACTCTTCGCACAGACCAGCTCACAAAGTGCAAACATGCAGCCATTTCTCCCACACCATAGCTCTAAGGCCTAAGAGCTGGTGCTGTATTCAACTGCCCTTCCCACCACACTCACAGCCAGACACCCCCCTGGCATCTCCCCTTGCCTTGCCTCCCACCACTCCCAAGACACATTCTCAAGCTCACTCTCACTCTCGGCACACACCAGCTCACAAAGTTAAAACATACAGCCACTTCTCCCACACCAGAGCTCTAAGCGCTTAGAGCTCTTGCTGTTTCTGACCTTCCCTTGCCAGTGCTTTCACAGCCAAACATACACTAAGAATCTCCCCTTGCCTTGCCTCCTACCACTGCCAACACACATTCGCAAACTCACTCTCACTCTCGGCACAGACCAGCTCCCAGTGTTAAAACATACAGCCATTTCTCCCACACCAGAGCTCTAAGGGCTTAGAGCTCTTGCTGTTTCTGACCTTCCCTTGCCAGTGCTTTCACAGCCAAACATACACTAAGAATCTCCCCTTGCCTTGCCTCCTACCACTGCCAACACACATTCGCAAGCTCACTCTCACTCTCGGCACACACCAGCTCACAAAGTTAAAACATACAGCCATTTCTCCCACACCATAGCTCTAAGGCCTAAGAGCTGGTGCTGTATTCAACTGCCCTTCCCACCGCACTCACAGCCAGAGACCCCCCTGGCATCTCCCCTTGCCTTGCCTCCTACCACTGCCAACACACATTCGCAAGCTCACTCTCACTCTCGGCACACACCAGCTCACAAAGTTAAAACATACAGCCACTTCTCCCACACCAGAGCTCTAAGCGCTTAGAGCTCTTGCTGATTCTGACCTTCCCTTGCCAGTGCTTTCACAGCCAAACATACACTAAGAATCTCCCCTTGCCTTGCCTCCTACCACTGCCAAGACACATTCTCAAGCTCACTATCACTCTCGGCACACACCAGCTCACAAAGTTAAAACATACAGCCATTTCTCCCACACCAGAGCTCTAAGGGCTTAGAGCTCTTGCTGTTTCTGACCTTCCCTTGCCAGTGCTTTCACAGCCAAATATACACTAAGAATCTCCCCTTGCCTTGCCTCCTACCACTGCCAACACACATTCGCAAGCTCACTCTCACTCTCGGCACACACCAGCTCACAAAGTTAAAACATACAGCCATGTTTCCCTCTTAATATTTCTAAGGGCTTAATGCTCTTGCTGGTCCTCACCTTCCCTTGCCAGCACTTTCACACCCAGACAGACACTGCGGATGTACTTTTGCCTTGCCTCCCAGCACTCTCAATACACATTCGCAAGCTCACTCTCACTCTTCGCACAGACCAGCTCACAAAGTGCAAACATGCAGCCATTTCTCCCACACCATAGCTCGAAGGCCTAAGAGCTGGTGCTGTATTCAACTGCCCTTCCCACCGCACTCACAGCCAGACACCCCCCTGGCATCTCCCCTTGCCTTGCCTCCCACCACTCCCAAGACACATTCTCAAGCTCACTCTCACTCTCGGCACACACCAGCTCACAAAGTTAAAACATACAGCCATTTCTCCCAAACCAGAGCTCTAAGCGCTTAGAGCTCTTGCTGATTCTGACCTTCCCTTGCCAGTGCTTTCACAGCCAAACATACACTAAGAATCTCCCCTTGCCTTGCCTCCTACCACTGCCAACAGACATTCGCAAGCTCACTCTCACTCTCGGCACACACCAGCTCACAAAGTTAAAACATACAGCCATTTCTCCCACACCATAGCTCTAAGGCCTAAGAGCTGGTGCTGTATTCAACTGCCCTTCCCACCGCACTCACAGCCAGACACCCCCCTGGCATCTCCCCTTGCCTTGCCTCCCACCACTCCCAAGACACATTCTCAAGCTCACTCTCACTCTCGGCACACACCAGCTCACAAAGTTAAAACATACAGCCATGTTTCCCTCTTAATATTTCTAAGGGCTTAATGCTCTTGCTGGTCCTCACCTTCCCTTGCCAGCACTTTCACACCCAGACAGACACTGCGGATGTACTTTTGCCTTGCCTCCCAGCACTCTCAATACACATTCGCAAGATCACTCTCACTCTTCGCACAGACCAGCTCACAAAGTGCAAACATGCAGCCATTTCTCCCACACCATAGCTCGAAGGCCTAAGAGCTGGTGCTGTATTCAACTGCCCTTCCCACCACACTCACAGCCAGACACCCCCCTGGCATCTCCCCTTGCCTTGCCTCCCACCACTCCCAAGACACATTCTCAAGCTCACTCTCACTCTCGGCACACACCAGCTCACAAAGTTAAAACATACAGCCACTTCTCCCACACCAGAGCTCTAAGCGCTTAGAGCTCTTGCTGATTCTGACCTTCCCTTGCCAGTGCTTTCACAGCCAAACATACACTAAGAATATCCCCTTGCCTTGCCTCCTACCACTGCCAAGACACATTCTCAAGCTCACTCTCACTCTCGGCACAGACCAGCTCCCAGTGTTAAAACATACAGCCATTTCTCCCACACCAGAGCTCTAAGGGCTTAGAGCTCTTGCTGTTTCTGACCTTCCCTTGCCAGTGCTTTCACAGCCAAACATACACTAAGAATCTCCCCTTGCCTTGCCTCCTGCCACTCCCAAGACACATTCGCAAGCTCACTCTCACTCTCGGCACAGACCAGCTCCCAGTGTTAAAACATACAGCCATTTCTCCCACACCAGAGCTCTAAGGGCTTAGAGCTCTTGCTGTTTCTGACCTTCCCTTGCCAGTGCTTTCACAGCCAAACATACACTAAGAATCTCCCCTTGCCTTGCCTCCTACCACTGCCAAGACACATTCGCAAGCTCACTCTCACTCTCGGCACACACCAGCTCACAAACTTAAAACATACAGCCATGTTTCCCTCTTAATATTTCTAAGGGCTTAATGCTCTTGCTGGTCCTCACCTTCCCTTGCCAGCACTTTCACACCCAGACAGACACTGCGGATGTACTTTTGCCTTGCCTCCCAGCACTCTCAATACACATTCGCAAGATCACTCTCACTCTTCGCACAGACCAGCTCACAAAGTGCAAACATGCAGCCATTTCTCCCACACCATAGCTCTAAGGCCTAAGAGCTGGTGCTGTATTCAACTGCCCTTCCCACCACACTCACAGCCAGACACCCCTCTGGCATCTCCCCTTGCCTTGCCTCCCACCACTCCCAAGACACATTCTCAAGCTCACTCTCACTCTCGGCACACACCAGCTCACAAAGTTAAAACATACAGCCACTTCTCCCACACCAGAGCTCTAAGCGCTTAGAGCTCTTGCTGTTTCTGACCTTCCCTTGCCAGTGCTTTCACAGCCAAACATACACTAAGAATCTCCCCTTGCCTTGCCTCCTACCACTGCCAAGACACATTCTCAAGCTCACTCTCACTCTCGGCACACACCAGCTCCCAGTGTTAAAACATACAGCCATTTCTCCCACACCAGAGCTCTAAGGGCTTAGAGCTCTTGCTGTTTCTGACCTTCCCTTGCCAGTGCTTTCACAGCCAAACATACACTAACAATCTCCCCTTGCCTTGCCTCCTACCACTGCCAAGACACATTCGCAAGCTCACTCTCACTCTCGGCACACACCAGCTCACAAACTTAAAACATACAGCCATGTTTCCCTCTTAATATTTCTAAGGGCTTAATGCTCTTGCTGGTCCTCACCTTCCCTTGCCAGCACTTTCACACCCAGACAGACACTGCGGATGTACTTTTG
Organism: Pelecanus crispus; assembly: GCF_030463565.1. Classification (NCBI taxonomy): domain Eukaryota; kingdom Metazoa; phylum Chordata; class Aves; order Pelecaniformes; family Pelecanidae; genus Pelecanus; species Pelecanus crispus. The sequence goes on from NC_134643.1 coordinate 90,809,588, forward strand.
CCTTGCCTCCCAGCACTCTCAATACACATTCGCAAGCTCACTCTCACTCTTCGCACAGACCAGCTCACAAAGTGCAAACATGCAGCCATTTCTCCCACACCAGAGCTCTAAGGCCTAAGAGCTGGTGCTGTATTCAACTGCCCTTCCCACCGCACTCACAGCCAGACACCCCCCTGGCATCTCCCCTTGCCTTGCCTCCCACCACTCCCAAGACACATTCTCAAGCTCACTCTCACTCTCGGCACACACCAGCTCACAAAGTTAAAACATACAGCCATTTCTCCCAAACCAGAGCTCTAAGCGCTTAGAGCACTTGCTGATTCTGACCTTCCCTTGCCAGTGCTTTCACAGCCAAACATACACTAAGAATCTCCCCTTGCCTTGCCTCCTACCACTGCCAACACACATTCGCAAGCTCACTCTCACTCTCGGCACACACCAGCTCACAAAGTTAAAACATACAGCCATTTCTCCCACACCATAGCTCTAAGGCCTAAGAGCTGGTGCTGTATTCAACTGCCCTTCCCACCGCACTCACAGCCAGACACCCCCCTGGCATCTCCCCTTGCCTTGCCTCCCACCACTCCCAAGACACATTCTCAAGCTCACTCTCACTCTCGGCACACACCAGCTCACAAACTTAAAACATACAGCCATGTTTCCCTCTTAATATTTCTAAGGGCTTAATGCTCTTGCTGGTCCTCACCTTCCCTTGCCAGCACTTTCACACCCAGACAGACACTGCGGATGTACTTTTGCCTTGCCTCCCAGCACTCTCAATACACATTCGCAAGATCACTCTCACTCTTCGCACAGACCAGCTCACAAAGTGCAAACATGCAGCCATTTCTCCCACACCATAGCTCGAAGGCCTAAGAGCTGGTGCTGTATTCAACTGCCCTTCCCACCACACTCACAGCCAGACACCCCCCTGGCATCTCCCCTTGCCTTGCCTCCCACCACTCCCAAGACACATTCTCAAGCTCACTCTCACTCTCGGCACACACCAGCTCACAAAGTTAAAACATACAGCCACTTCTCCCACACCAGAGCTCTAAGCGCTTAGAGCTCTTGCTGTTTCTGACCTTCCCTTGCCAGTGCTTTCACAGCCAAACATACACTAAGAATCTCCCCTTGCCTTGCCTCCTACCACTGCCAACACACATTCGCAAACTCACTCTCACTCTCGGCACAGACCAGCTCCCAGTGTTAAAACATACAGCCATTTCTCCCACACCAGAGCTCTAAGGGCTTAGAGCTCTTGCTGTTTCTGACCTTCCCTTGCCAGTGCTTTCACAGCCAAACATACACTAAGAATCTCCCCTTGCCTTGCCTCCTACCACTGCCAACACACATTCGCAAGCTCACTCTCACTCTCGGCACACACCAGCTCACAAAGTTAAAACATACAGCCATTTCTCCCACACCATAGCTCGAAGGCCTAAGAGCTGGTGCTGTATTCAACTGCCCTTCCCACCGCACTCACAGCCAGAGACCCCCCTGGCATCTCCCCTTGCCTTGCCTCCTACCACTGCCAACACACATTCGCAAGCTCACTCTCACTCTCGGCACACACCAGCTCACAAAGTTAAAACATACAGCCACTTCTCCCACACCAGAGCTCTAAGCGCTTAGAGCTCTTGCTGATTCTGACCTTCCCTTGCCAGTGCTTTCACAGCCAAACATACACTAAGAATCTCCCCTTGCCTTGCCTCCTACCACTGCCAAGACACATTCTCAAGCTCACTATCACTCTCGGCACACACCAGCTCACAAAGTTAAAACATACAGCCATTTCTCCCACACCAGAGCTCTAAGGGCTTAGAGCTCTTGCTGTTTCTGACCTTCCCTTGCCAGTGCTTTCACAGCCAAATATACACTAAGAATCTCCCCTTGCCTTGCCTCCTACCACTGCCAACACACATTCGCAAGCTCACTCTCACTCTCGGCACACACCAGCTCACAAAGTTAAAACATACAGCCATGTTTCCCTCTTAATATTTCTAAGGGCTTAATGCTCTTGCTGGTCCTCACCTTCCCTTGCCAGCACTTTCACACCCAGACAGACACTGCGGATGTACTTTTGCCTTGCCTCCCAGCACTCTCAATACACATTCGCAAGCTCACTCTCACTCTTCGCACAGACCAGCTCACAAAGTGCAAACATGCAGCCATTTCTCCCACACCATAGCTCGAAGGCCTAAGAGCTGGTGCTGTATTCAACTGCCCTTCCCACCGCACTCACAGCCAGACACCCCCCTGGCATCTCCCCTTGCCTTGCCTCCCACCACTCCCAAGACACATTCTCAAGCTCACTCTCACTCTCGGCACACACCAGCTCACAAAGTTAAAACATACAGCCATTTCTCCCAAACCAGAGCTCTAAGCGCTTAGAGCTCTTGCTGATTCTGACCTTCCCTTGCCAGTGCTTTCACAGCCAAACATACACTAAGAATCTCCCCTTGCCTTGCCTCCCACCACTCCCAAGACACATTCTCAAGCTCACTCTCACTCTCGGCACACACCAGCTCACAAAGTTAAAACATACAGCCATGTTTCCCTCTTAATATTTCTAAGGGCTTAATGCTCTTGCTGGTCCTCACCTTCCCTTGCCAGCACTTTCACACCCAGACAGACACTGCGGATGTACTTTTGCCTTGCCTCCCAGCACTCTCAATACACATTCGCAAGATCACTCTCACTCTTCGCACAGACCAGCTCACAAAGTGCAAACATGCAGCCATTTCTCCCACACCATAGCTCGAAGGCCTAAGAGCTGGTGCTGTATTCAACTGCCCTTCCCACCGCACTCACAGCCAGACACCCCCCTGGCATCTCCCCTTGCCTTGCCTCCCACCACTCCCAAGACACATTCTCAAGCTCACTCTGACTCTCGGCACAGACCAGCTCACGCAGTTAAAACATACAGCCATTTCTCCCACACCAGAGCTCTAAGCGCTTAGAGCTCTTGCTGATTCTGACCTTCCCTTGCCAGTGCTTTCACAGCCAAACATACACTAAGAATCTCCCTTTGCCTTGCCTCCTAGCCCTGCCAAGACACATTCTCAAGCTCACTATCACTCTCGGCACACACCAGCTCACAAAGTTAAAACATACAGCCATTTCTCTCTCACCAGAGCTCTAAGGGCTTAGAGCTCTTGCTGTTTCTGACCTTCCCTTGCCAGTGCTTTCACAGCCAAATATACACTAAGAATCTCCCCTTGCCTTGCCTCCTACCACTGCCAACACACATTCGCAAGCTCACTCTCACTCTCGGCACACACCAGCTCACAAAGTTAAAACATACAGCCATTTCTCCCACACCATAGCTCTAAGGGCTTAGAGCTCTTGCTGTATTCAACTGCCCTTCCCACCGCACTCACAGCCAGACACCCCCCTGGCATCTCCCCTTGCCTTGCCTCCCACCACTCCCAAGACACATTCTCAAGCTCACTCTCACTCTCGGCACACACCAGCTCACAAAGTTAAAACATACAGCCATTTCTCTCTCACCAGAGCTCTAAGGGCTTAGAGCTCTTGCTGTTTCTGACCTTCCCTTGCCAGTGCTTTCACAGCCAAACATACACTAAGAATCTCCCCTTGCCTTGCCTTCTGCCACTCCCAAGACACATTCGCAAGCTCACTCTCACTCTCGGCACAGACCAGCTCACAAAGTTAAAACATACAGCCATTTCTCCCACACCAGAGCTCTAAGGGCTTAGAGCTCTTGCTGTTTCTGACCTTCCCTTGCCAGTGCTTTCACAGAAAAACATACACTAAGAATCTCCCCTTGCCTTGCCTCCTACCACTGCCAAGACACATTCGCAAGCTCACTCTCACTCTCGGCACACACCAGCTCACAAAGTTAAAACATACAGCCATGTTTCCCTCTTAATATTTCTAAGGGCTTAATGCTCTTGCTGGTCCTCACCTTCCCTTGCCAGCACTTTCACACCCAGACAGACACTGCGGATGTACTTTTGCCTTGCCTCCCAGCACTCTCAAGACACATTCGCAAGCTCACTCTCACTCTTCGCACAGACCAGCTCACAAAGTGCAAACATGCAGCCATTTCTCCCACACCATAGCTCTAAGGCCTAAGAGCTGGTGCTGTATTCAACTGCCCTTCCCACCACACTCACAGCCAGACACCCCCCTGGCATCTCCCCTTGCCTTGCCTCCCACCACTCCCAAGACACATTGTCAAGCTCACTCTCACTCTCGGCACACACCAGCTCACAAAGTTAAAACATACAGCCATTTCTCCCACACCAGAGCTCTAAGGGCTTAGAGCTCTTGCTGTTTCTGACCTTCCCTTGCCAGTGCTTTCACAGCCAAACATACACTAAGAATCTCCCCTTGCCTTGCCTCCTACCACTGCCAAGACACATTCGCAAGCTCACTCTCACTCTCGGCACACACCAGCTCACAAAGTTAAAACATACACTCATTTCTCCCACACCACAGCTCTAAGCGCTTAGAGCTCTTGCTGATTCTGACCTTCCCTTGCCAGTGCTTTCACAGAAAAACATACACTAAGAATCTCCCCTTGCCTTGCCTCCTACCACTGCCAAGACACATTCTCAAGCTCACTCTCACTCTCGGCACACACCAGCTCACAAACTTAAAACATACAGCCATGTTTCCCTCTTAATATTTCTAAGGGCTTAATGCTCTTGCTGGTCCTCACCTTCCCTTGCCAGCACTTTCACACCCAGACAGACACTGCGGATGTACTTTTGCCTTGCCTCCCAGAACTCTCAATACACATTCGCAAGCTCACTCTCACTCTTCGCACAGACCAGCTCACAAAGTGCAAACATGCAGCCATTTCTCCCACACCATAGCTCGAAGGCCTAAGAGCTGGTGCTGTATTCAACTGCCCTTCCCACCGCACTCACAGCCAGACACCCCCCTGGCATCTCCCCTTGCCTTGCCTCCCACCACTCCCAAGACACATTCTCAAGCTCACTCTCACTCTCGGCACAGACCAGCTCACAAAGTTAAAACATACAGCCATTTCTCCCACACCAGAGCTCTAAGCGCTTAGAGCTCTTGCTGATTCTGACCTTCCCTTGCCAGTGCTTTCACAGCCAAACATACACTAAGAATCTCCCCTTGCCTTGCCTCCTACCACTGCCAACACACATTCGCAAGCTCACTCTCACTCTCGGCACACACCAGCTCACAAAGTTAAAACATACAGCCATTTCTCCCACACCATAGCTCTAAGGGCTTAGAGCTCTTGCTGTATTCAACTGCCCTTCCCACCGCACTCACAGCCAGACACCCCCCTGGCATCTCCCCTTGCCTTGCCTCCCACCACTGCCAAGACACATTCTCAAGCTCACTCTCACTCTCGGCACACACCAGCTCACAAACTTAAAACATACAGCCATGTTTCCCTCTTAATATTTCTAAGGGCTTAATGCTCTTGCTGGTCCTCACCTTCCCTTGCCAGCACTTTCACACCCAGACAGACACTGCGGATGTACTTTTGCCTTGCCTCCCAGCACTCTCAATACACATTCGCAAGATCACTCTCACTCTTCGCACAGACCAGCTCACAAAGTGCAAACATGCAGCCATTTCTCCCACACCATAGCTCGAAGGCCTAAGAGCTGGTGCTGTATTCAACTGCCCTTCCCACCGCACTCACAGCCAGACACCCCCCTGGCATCTCCCCTTGCCTTGCCTCCCACCACTCCCAAGACACATTCTCAAGCTCACTCTCACTCTCGGCACACACCAGCTCACAAAGTTAAAACATACAGCCACTTCTCCCACACCAGAGCTCTAAGCGCTTAGAGCTCTTGCTGATTCTGACCTTCCCTTGCCAGTGCTTTCACAGCCAAACATACACTAAGAATCTCCCCTTGCCTTGCCTCCTAGCCCTGCCAAGACACATTCGCAAGCTCACTATCACTCTCGGCACAGACCAGCTCACAAAGTTAAAACATACAGCCATTTCTCCCACACCACAGCTCTAAGGGCTTAGAGCTCTTGCTGTTTCTGACCTTCCCTTGCCAGTGCTTTCACAGCCAAACATACACTAAGAATCTCCCCTTGCCTTGCCTCCTACCACTGCCAAGACACATTCGCAAGCTCACTCTCACTCTCGGCACACACCAGCTCACAAAGTTAAAACATACAGCCATGTTTCCCTCTTAATATTTCTAAGGGCTTAATGCTCTTGCTGGTCCTCACCTTCCCTTGCCAGCACTTTCACACCCAGACAGACACTGCGGATGTACTTTTGCCTTGCCTCCCAGCACTCTCAATACACATTCGCAAGCTCACTCTCACTCTTCGCACAGACCAGCTCACAAAGTGCAAACATGCAGCCATTTCTCCCACACCATAGCTCGAAGGCCTAAGAGCTGGTGCTGTATTCAACTGCCCTTCCCACCGCACTCACAGCCAGACACCCCCCTGGCATCTCCCCTTGCCTTGCCTCCCACCACTCCCAAGACACATTCTCAAGCTCACTCTGACTCTCGGCACAGACCAGCTCACGAAGTTAAAACATACAGCCATTTCTCCCACACCAGAGCTCTAAGGGCTTAGAGCTCTTGCTGTTTCTGACCTTCCCTTGCCAGTGCTTTCACAGCCAAACATACACTAAGAATCTCCCCTTGCCTTGTCTCCCACCACTCCCAAGACACATTCTCAAGCTCACTCTCACTCTCGGCACACACCAGCTCACAAAGTTAAAACATACAGCCATTTCTCCCACACCAGAGCTCTAAGCGCTTAGAGCTCTTGCTGATTCTGACCTTCCCTTGCCAGTGCTTTCACAGCCAAACATACACTAAGAATCTCCCCTTGCCTTGCCTCCTACCACTGCCAACAGACATTCGCAAGCTCTCTCTCACTCTCGGCACACACCAGCTCACAAAGTTAAAACATACAGCCATTTCTCCCACACCATAGCTCTAAGGCCTAAGAGCTGGTGCTGTATTCAACTGCCCTTCCCACCGCACTCACAGCCAGACACCCCTCTGGCATCTCCCCTTGCCTTGCCTCCCACCACTCCCAAGACACATTCTCAAGCTCACTCTCACTCTCGGCACACACCAGCTCACAAAGTAAAAACATACAGCCATTTCTCCCACACCACAGCTCTAAGCGCTTAGAGCTCTTGCTGATTCTGACCTTCCCTTGCCAGTGCTTTCACAGCCAAACATACACTAAGAATCTCCCCTTGCCTTGCCTCCTGCCACTCCCAAGACACATTCGCAAGCTCACTCTCACTCTCGGCACAGACCAGCTCCCAGTGTTAAAACATACAGCCATTTCTCCCACACCAGAGCTCTAAGGGCTTAGAGCTCTTGCTGTTTCTGACCTTCCCTTGCCAGTGCTTTCACAGCCAAACATACACTAAGAATCTCCCCTTGCCTTGCCTCCTACCACTGCCAAGACACATTCGCAAGCTCACTCTCACTCTCGGCACACACCAGCTCACAAACTTAAAACATACAGCCATGTTTCCCTCTTAATATTTCTAAGGGCTTAATGCTCTTGCTGGTCCTCACCTTCCCTTGCCAGCACTTTCACACCCAGACAGACACTGCGGATGTACTTTTGCCTTGCCTCCCAGCACTCTCAATACACATTCGCAAGCTCACTCTCACTCTTCGCACAGACCAGCTCACAAAGTGCAAACATGCAGCCATTTCTCCCACACCATAGCTCGAAGGCCTAAGAGCTGGTGCTGTATTCAACTGCCCTTCCCACCGCACTCACAGCCAGACACCCCCCTGGCATCTCCCCTTGCCTTGCCTCCCACCACTCCCAAGACACATTCTCAAGCTCACTCTGACTCTCGGCACAGACCAGCTCACGAAGTTAAAACATACAGCCATTTCTCCCACACCAGAGCTCTAAGCGCTTAGAGCTCTTGCTGATTCTGACCTTCCCTTGCCAGTGCTTTCACAGCCAAACATACACTAAGAATCTCCCTTTGCCTTGCCTCCTAGCCCTGCCAAGACACATTCTCAAGCTCACTATCACTCTCGGCACACACCAGCTCACAAAGTTAAAACATACAGCCATTTCTCTCTCACCAGAGCTCTAAGGGCTTAGAGCTCTTGCTGTTTCTGACCTTCCCTTGCCAGTGCTTTCACAGCCAAATATACACTAAGAATCTCCCCTTGCCTTGCCTCCTACCACTGCCAACACACATTCGCAAGCTCACTCTCACTCTCGGCACACACCAGCTCACAAAGTTAAAACATACAGCCATTTCTCCCACACCATAGCTCTAATGCCTAAGAGCTGGTGCTGTATTCAACTGCCCTTCCCACCGCACTCACAGCCAGACACCCCCCTGGCATCTCCCCTTGCCTTGCCTCCCACCACTCCCAAGACACATTCTCAAGCTCACTCTCACTCTCGGCACACACCAGCTCACAAAGTTAAAACATACAGCCATTTCTCCCACACCAGAGCTCTAAGCGCTTAGAGCTCTTGCTGATTCTGACCTTCCCTTGCCAGTGCTTTCACAGCCAAACATACACTAAGAATCTCCCCTTGCCTTGCCTCCTACCACTGCCAAGACACATTCGCAAACTCACTCTCACTCTCGGCACAGACCAGCTCCCAGTGTTAAAACATACAGCCATTTCTCCCACACCAGAGCTCTAAGGGCTTAGAGCTCTTGCTGTTTCTGACCTTCCCTTGCCAGTGCTTTCACAGCCAAACATACACTAAGAATCTCCCCTTGCCTTGCCTCCTACCACTGCCAAGACACATTCGCAAGCTCACTCTCACTCTCGGCACACACCAGCTCACAAAGTTAAAACATACAGCCATGTTTCCCTCTTAATATTTCTAAGGGCTTAATGCTCTTGCTGGTCCTCACCTTCCCTTGCCAGCACTTTCACACCCAGACAGACACTGCGGATGTACTTTTGCCTTGCCTCCCAGCACTCTCAATACACATTCGCAAGATCACTCTCACTCTTCGCACAGACCAGCTCACAAAGTGCAAACATGCAGCCATTTCTCCCACACCAGAGCTCGAAGGCCTAAGAGCTGGTGCTGTATTCAACTGCCCTTCCCACCGCACTCACAGCCAGACACCCCCCTGGCATCTCCCCTTGCCTTGCCTCCCACCACTCCCAAGACACATTCTCAAGCTCACTCTCACTCTCGGCACACACCAGCTCACAAAGTTAAAACATACAGCCACTTCTCCCACACCAGAGCTCTAAGCGCTTAGAGCTCTTGCTGTTTCTGACCTTCCCTTGCCAGTGCTTTCACAGCCAAACATACACTAAGAATCTCCCCTTGCCTTGCCTCCTACCACTGCCAAGACACATTCGCAAACTCACTCTCAATCTCGGCACAGACCAGCTCCCAGTGTTAAAACATACAGCCATTTCTCCCACACCAGAGCTCTAAGGGCTTAGAGCTCTTGCTGTTTCTGACCTTCCCTTGCCAGTGCTTTCACAGCCAAACATACACTAAGAATCTCCCCTTGCCTTGCCTCCTGCCACTGCCAAGACACATTCTCAAGCTCACTCTCACTCTCGGCACAGACCAGCTCACAAAGTTAAAACATACAGCCATTTCTCTCTCACCAGAGCTCTAAGGGCTTAGAGCTCTTGCTGTTTCTGACCTTCCCTTGCCAGTGCTTTCACAGAAAAACATACACTAAGAATCTCCCCTTGCCTTGCCTCCTACCACTGCCAAGACACATTCTCAAGCTCACTCTCACTCTCGGCACACACCAGCTCACAAAGTTAAAACATACAGCCATTTCTCCCACACCAGAGCTCTAAGGGCTTAGAGCTCTTGCTGTTTCTGACCTTCCCTTGCCAGTGCTTTCACAGAAAAACATACACTAAGAATCTCCCCTTGCCTTGCCTCCTACCACTGCCAAGACACATTCTCAAGCTCACTCTCACTCTCGGCACAGACCAGCTCCCAGTGTTAAAACATACAGCCATTTCTCCCACACCAGAGCTCTAAGGGCTTAGAGCTCTTGCTGTTTCTGACCTTCCCTTGCCAGTGCTTTCACAGCCAAACATACACTAAGAATCTCCCCTTGCCTTGCCTCCTACCACTGCCAAGACACATTCTCAAGCTCACTCTCACTCTCGGCACACACCAGCTCACAAACTTAAAACATACAGCCATGTTTCCCTCTTAATATTTCTAAGGGCTTAATGCTCTTGCTGGTCCTCACCTTCCCTTGCCAGCACTTTCACACCCAGACAGACACTGCGGATGTACTTTTGCCTTGCCTCCCAGCACTCTCAATACACATTCGCAAGCTCACTCTCACTCTTCGCACAGACCAGCTCACAAAGTGCAAACATGCAGCCATTTCTCCCACACCATAGCTCGAAGGCCTAAGAGCTGGTGCTGTATTCAACTGCCCTTCACACCGCACTCACAGCCAGACACCCCCCTGGCATCTCCCCTTGCCTTGCCTCCCACCACTCCCAAGACACATTCTCAAGCTCACTCTCACTCTCGGCACACACCAGCTCACAAAGTTAAAACATACAGCCACTTCTCCCACACCAGAGCTCTAAGCGCTTAGAGCTCTTGCTGTTTCTGACCTTCCCTTGCCAGTGCTTTCACAGCCAAACATACACTAAGAATCTCCCCTTGCCTTGCCTCCTACCACTGCCAAGACACATTCTCAAGCTCACTCTCACTCTCGGCACAGACCAGCTCCCAGTGTTAAAACATACAGCCATTTCTCCCACACCAGAGCTCTAAGGGCTTAGAGCTCTTGCTGTTTCTGACCTTCCCTTGCCAGTGCTTTCACAGCCAAACATACACTAAGAATCTCCCCTTGCCTTGCCTCCTGCCACTGCCAAGACACATTCGCAAGCTCACTCTCACTCTCGGCACAGACCAGCTCACAAAGTTAAAACATACAGCCATTTCTCCCACACCAGAGCTCTAAGGGCTTAGAGCTCTTGCTGTTTCTGACCTTCCCTTGCCAGTGCTTTCACAGAAAAACATACACTAAGAATCTCCCCTTGCCTTGCCTCCTACCACTGCCAAGACACATTCGCAAGCTCACTCTCACTCTCGGCACACACCAGCTCACAAAGTTAAAACATACAGCCATTTCTCCCACACCAGAGCTCTAAGGGCTTAGAGCTCTTGCTGTTTCTGACGTTCCCTTGCCAGTGCTTTCACAGCCAAACATACACTAAGAATCTCCCCTTGCCTTGCCTCCTACCACTGCCAAGACACATTCGCAAGCTCACTCTCACTCTCGGCACAGACCAGCTCCCAGTGTTAAAACATACAGCCATTTCTCCCACACCAGAGCTCTAAGGGCTTAGAGCTCTTGCTGTTTCTGACCTTCCCTTGCCAGTGCTTTCACAGCCAAACATACACTAAGAATCTCCCCTTGCCTTGCCTCCTACCACTGCCAAGACACATTCTCAAGCTCACTCTCACTCTCGGCACACACCAGCTCACAAACTTAAAACATACAGCCATGTTTCCCTCTTAATATTTCTAAGGGCTTAATGCTCTTGCTGGTCCTCACCTTCCCTTGCCAGCACTTTCACACCCAGACAGACACTGCGGATGTACTTTTGCCTTGCCTCCCAGCACTCTCAATACACATTCGCAAGCTCACTCTCACTCTTCGCACAGACCAGCTCACAAAGTGCAAACATGCAGCCAATTCTCCCACACCATAGCTCTAAGGCCTAAGAGCTGGTGCTGTATTCAACTGCCCTTCCCACCGCACTCACAGCCAGACACCCCCCTGGCATCTCCCCTTGCCTTGCCTCCCACCACTCCCAAGACACATTCTCAAGCTCACTCTCACTCTCGGCACACACCAGCTCACAAAGTTAAAACATACAGCCATTTCTCCCACACCAGAGCTCTAAGCGCTTAGAGCTCTTGCTGTTTCTGACCTTCCCTTGCCAGTGCTTTCACAGCCAAACATACACTAAGAATCTCCCCTTGCCTTGCCTCCTACCACTGCCAACACACATTCGCAAGCTCACTCTCACTCTCGGCACACACCAGCTCACAAAGTTAAAACATACAGCCATTTCTCCCACACCATAGCTCTAATGCCTAAGAGCTGGTGCTGTATTCAACTGCCCTTCCCACCGCACTCACAGCCAGACACCCCCCTGGCATCTCCCCTTGCCTTGCCTCCCACCACTCCCAAGACACATTCTCAAGCTCACTCTCACTCTCGGCACAGACCAGCTCACAAAGTTAAAACATACAGCCACTTCTCCCACACCAGAGCTCTAAGCGCTTAGAGCTCTTGCTGTTTCTGACCTTCCCTTGCCAGTGCTTTCACAGCCAAACATACACTAAGAATCTCCCCTTGCCTTGCCTCCTACCACTGCCAAGACACATTCGCAAACTCACTCTCACTCTCGGCACAGACCAGCTCCCAGTGTTAAAACATACAGCCATTTCTCCCACACCAGAGCTCTAAGGGCTTAGAGCTCTTGCTGTTTCTGACCTTCCCTTGCCAGTGCTTTCACAGCCAAACATACACTAAGAATCTCCCCTTGCCTTGCCTCCTACCACTGCCAAGACACATTCGCAAGCTCACTCTCACTCTCGGCACAGACCAGCTCACAAAGTTAAAACATACAGCCATTTCTCCCACACCAGAGCTCTAAGGGCTTAGAGCTCTTGCTGCTTCTGACCTTCCCTTGCCAGTGCTTTCACAGAAAAACATACACTAAGAATCTCCCCTTGCCTTGCCTCCTACCACTGCCAAGACACATTCGCAAGCTCACTCTCACTCTCGGCACAGACCAGCTCACAAAGTTAAAACATACAGCCATGTTTCCCTCTTAATATTTCTAAGGGCTTAATGCTCTTGCTGGTCCTCACCTTCCCTTGCCAGCACTTTCACACCCAGACAGACACTGCGGATGTACTTTTGCCTTGCCTCCCAGCACTCTCAATACACATTCGCAAGCTCACTCTCACTCTTCGCACAGACCAGCTCACAAAGTGCAAACATGCAGCCATTTCTCCCACACCATAGCTCGAAGGCCTAAGAGCTGGTGCTGTATTCAACTGCCCTTCCCACCGCACTCACAGCCAGACACCCCCCTGGCATCTCCCCTTGCCTTGCCTCCCACCACTCCCAAGACACATTCTCAAGCTCACTCTCACTCTCGGCACACACCAGCTCACAAAGTAAAAACATACAGCCATTTCTCCCACACCACAGCTCTAAGCGCTTAGAGCTCTTGCTGATTCTGACCTTCCCTTGCCAGTGCTTTCACAGCCAAACATACACTAAGAATCTCCCCTTGCCTTGCCTCCTGCCACTCCCAAGACACATTCGCAAGCTCACTCTCACTCTCGGCACAGACCAGCTCCCAGTGTTAAAACATACAGCCATTTCTCCCACACCAGAGCTCTAAGGGCTTAGAGCTCTTGCTGTTTCTGACCTTCCCTTGCCAGTGCTTTCACAGCCAAACATACACTAAGAATCTCCCCTTGCCTTGCCTCCCACCACTCCCAAGACACATTCTCAAGCTCACTCTCACTCTCGGCACACACCAGCTCACAAAGTTAAAACATACACTCATTTCTCCCACACCAGAGCTCTAAGCGCTTAGAGCTCTTGCTGATTCTGACCTTCCCTTGCCAGTGCTTTCACAGCCAAACATACACTAAGAATCTCCCCTTGCCTTGCCTCCTACCACTGCCAACACACATTCGCAAGCTCACTCTCACTCTCGGCACACACCAGCTCCCAGTGTTAAAACATACAGCCATTTCTCTCTCACCAGAGCTCTAAGGCCTAAGAGCTGGTGCTGTATTCAACTGCCCTTCCCACCGCACTCACAGCCAGACACCCCCCTGGCATCTCCCCTTGCCTTGCCTCCCACCACTCCCAAGACACATTCTCAAGCTCACTCTCACTCTCGGCACACACCAGCTCACAAAGTTAAAACATACAGCCATTTCTCCCACACCAGAGCTCTAAGCGCTTAGAGCTCTTGCTGATTCTGACCTTCCCTTGCCAGTGCTTTCACAGCCAAACATACACTAAGAATCTCCCCTTGCCTTGCCTCCTACCACTGCCAACACACATTCGCAAGCTCACTCTCACTCTCGGCACACACCAGCTCACAAAGTTAAAACATACAGCCATTTCTCCCACACCATAGCTCTAAGGCCTAAGAGCTGGTGCTGTATTCAACTGCCCTTCCCACCGCACTCACAGCCAGACACCCCCCTGGCATCTCCCCTTGCCTTGCCTCCCACCACTGCCAAGACACATTCTCAAGCTCACTCTCACTCTCGGCACACACCAGCTCACAAACTTAAAACATACAGCCATGTTTCCCTCTTAATATTTCTAAGGGCTTAATGCTCTTGCTGGTCCTCACCTTCCCTTGCCAGCACTTTCACACCCAGACAGACACTGCGGATGTACTTTTGCCTTGCCTCCCAGCACTCTCAATACACATTCGCAAGATCACTCTCACTCTTCGCACAGACCAGCTCACAAAGTGCAAACATGCAGCCATTTCTCCCACACCATAGCTCGAAGGCCTAAGAGCTGGTGCTGTATTCAACTGCCCTTCCCACCGCACTCACAGCCAGACACCCCCCTGGCATCTCCCCTTGCCTTGCCTCCCACCACTCCCAAGACACATTCTCAAGCTCACTCTCACTCTCGGCACACACCAGCTCACAAAGTTAAAACATACAGCCACTTCTCCCACACCAGAGCTCTAAGCGCTTAGAGCTCTTGCTGATTCTGACCTTCCCTTGCCAGTGCTTTCACAGCCAAACATACACTAAGAATCTCCCCTTGCCTTGCCTCCTAGCCCTGCCAAGACACATTCGCAAGCTCACTATCACTCTCGGCACAGACCAGCTCACAAAGTTAAAACATACAGCCATTTCTCCCACACCACAGCTCTAAGGGCTTAGAGCTCTTGCTGTTTCTGACCTTCCCTTGCCAGTGCTTTCACAGCCAAACATACACTAAGAATCTCCCCTTGCCTTGCCTCCTACCACTGCCAAGACACATTCGCAAGCTCACTCTCACTCTCGGCACACACCAGCTCACAAAGTTAAAACATACAGCCATGTTTCCCTCTTAATATTTCTAAGGGCTTAATGCTCTTGCTGGTCCTCACCTTCCCTTGCCAGCACTTTCACACCCAGACAGACACTGCGGATGTACTTTTGCCTTGCCTCCCAGCACTCTCAATACACATTCGCAAGCTCACTCTCACTCTTCGCACAGACCAGCTCACAAAGTGCAAACATGCAGCCATTTCTCCCACACCATAGCTCGAAGGCCTAAGAGCTGGTGCTGTATTCAACTGCCCTTCCCACCGCACTCACAGCCAGACACCCCCCTGGCATCTCCCCTTGCCTTGCCTCCCACCACTCCCAAGACACATTCTCAAGCTCACTCTGACTCTCGGCACAGACCAGCTCACGAAGTTAAAACATACAGCCATTTCTCCCACACCAGAGCTCTAAGGGCTTAGAGCTCTTGCTGTTTCTGACCTTCCCTTGCCAGTGCTTTCACAGCCAAACATACACTAAGAATCTCCCCTTGCCTTGTCTCCCAGAACTCCCAAGACACATTCTCAAGCTCACTCTCACTCTCGGCACACACCAGCTCACAAAGTTAAAACATACAGCCATTTCTCCCACACCAGAGCTCTAAGCGCTTAGAGCTCTTGCTGATTCTGACCTTCCCTTGCCAGTGCTTTCACAGCCAAACATACACTAAGAATCTCCCCTTGCCTTGCCTCCTACCACTGCCAACAGACATTCGCAAGCTCTCTCTCACTCTCGGCACACACCAGCTCACAAAGTTAAAACATACAGCCATTTCTCCCACACCATAGCTCTAAGGCCTAAGAGCTGGTGCTGTATTCAACTGCCCTTCCCACCGCACTCACAGCCAGACACCCCCCTGGCATCTCCCCTTGCCTTGCCTCCCACCACTCCCAAGACACATTCTCAAGCTCACTCTCACTCTCGGCACACACCAGCTCACAAAGTAAAAACATACAGCCATTTCTCCCACACCACAGCTCTAAGCGCTTAGAGCTCTTGCTGATTCTGACCTTCCCTTGCCAGTGCTTTCACAGCCAAACATACACTAAGAATCTCCCCTTGCCTTGCCTCCTGCCACTCCCAAGACACATTCGCAAGCTCACTCTCACTCTCGGCACAGACCAGCTCCCAGTGTTAAAACATACAGCCATTTCTCCCACACCAGAGCTCTAAGGGCTTAGAGCTCTTGCTGTTTCTGACCTTCCCTTGCCAGTGCTTTCACAGCCAAACATACACTAAGAATCTCCCCTTGCCTTGCCTCCTACCACTGCCAAGACACATTCGCAAGCTCACTCTCACTCTCGGCACACACCAGCTCACAAACTTAAAACATACAGCCATGTTTCCCTCTTAATATTTCTAAGGGCTTAATGCTCTTGCTGGTCCTCACCTTCCCTTGCCAGCACTTTCACACCCAGACAGACACTGCGGATGTACTTTTGCCTTGCCTCCCAGCACTCTCAATACACATTCGCAAGCTCACTCTCACTCTTCGCACAGACCAGCTCACAAAGTGCAAACATGCAGCCATTTCTCCCACACCATAGCTCGAAGGCCTAAGAGCTGGTGCTGTATTCAACTGCCCTTCCCACCGCACTCACAGCCAGACACCCCCCTGGCATCTCCCCTTGCCTTGCCTCCCACCACTCCCAAGACACATTCTCAAGCTCACTCTGACTCTCGGCACAGACCAGCTCACGAAGTTAAAACATACAGCCATTTCTCCCACACCAGAGCTCTAAGCGCTTAGAGCTCTTGCTGATTCTGACCTTCCCTTGCCAGTGCTTTCACAGCCAAACATACACTAAGAATCTCCCTTTGCCTTGCCTCCTAGCCCTGCCAAGACACATTCTCAAGCTCACTATCACTCTCGGCACACACCAGCTCACAAAGTTAAAACATACAGCCATTTCTCTCTCACCAGAGCTCTAAGGGCTTAGAGCTCTTGCTGTTTCTGACCTTCCCTTGCCAGTGCTTTCACAGCCAAATATACACTAAGAATCTCCCCTTGCCTTGCCTCCTACCACTGCCAACACACATTCGCAAGCTCACTCTCACTCTCGGCACACACCAGCTCACAAAGTTAAAACATACAGCCATTTCTCCCACACCAGAGCTCTAAGGCCTAAGAGCTGGTGCTGTATTCAACTGCCCTTCCCACCGCACTCACAGCCAGACACCCCCCTGGCATCTCCCCTTGCCTTGCCTCCCACCACTCCCAAGACACATTCTCAAGCTCACTCTCACTCTCGGCACACACCAGCTCACAAAGTTAAAACATACAGCCATTTCTCCCACACCAGAGCTCTAAGCGCTTAGAGCTCTTGCTGATTCTGACCTTCCCTTGCCAGTGCTTTCACAGCCAAACATACACTAAGAATCTCCCCTTGCCTTGCCTCCTACCACTGCCAAGACACATTCGCAAACTCACTCTCACTCTCGGCACAGACCAGCTCCCAGTGTTAAAACATACAGCCATTTCTCCCACACCAGAGCTCTAAGGGCTTAGAGCTCTTGCTGTTTCTGACCTTCCCTTGCCAGTGCTTTCACAGCCAAACATACACTAAGAATCTCCCCTTGCCTTGCCTCCTACCACTGCCAACACACATTCGCAAGCTCACTCTCACTCTCGGCACACACCAGCTCACAAAGTTAAAACATACAGCCATGTTTCCCTCTTAATATTTCTAAGGGCTTAATGCTCTTGCTGGTCCTCACCTTCCCTTGCCAGCACTTTCACACCCAGACAGACACTGCGGATGTACTTTTGCCTTGCCTCCCAGCACTCTCAATACACATTCGCAAGCTCACTCTCACTCTTCGCACAGACCAGCTCACAAAGTGCAAACATGCAGCCATTTCTCCCACACCAGAGCTCGAAGGCCTAAGAGCTGGTGCTGTATTCAACTGCCCTTCCCACCGCACTCACAGCCAGACACCCCCCTGGCATCTCCCCTTGCCTTGCCTCCCACCACTCCCAAGACACATTCTCAAGCTCACTCTCACTCTCGGCACACACCAGCTCACAAAGTTAAAACATACAGCCACTTCTCCCACACCAGAGCTCTAAGCGCTTAGAGCTCTTGCTGTTTCTGACCTTCCCTTGCCAGTGCTTTCACAGCCAAACATACACTAAGAATCTCCCCTTGCCTTGCCTCCTACCACTGCCAAGACACATTCGCAAACTCACTCTCAATCTCGGCACAGACCAGCTCCCAGTGTTAAAACATACAGCCATTTCTCCCACACCAGAGCTCTAAGGGCTTAGAGCTCTTGCTGTTTCTGACCTTCCCTTGCCAGTGCTTTCACAGCCAAACATACACTAAGAATCTCCCCTTGCCTTGCCTCCTGCCACTGCCAAGACACATTCTCAAGCTCACTCTCACTCTCGGCACAGACCAGCTCACAAAGTTAAAACATACAGCCATTTCTCTCTCACCAGAGCTCTAAGGGCTTAGAGCTCTTGCTGTTTCTGACCTTCCCTTGCCAGTGCTTTCACAGAAAAACATACACTAAGAATCTCCCCTTGCCTTGCCTCCTACCACTGCCAAGACACATTCTCAAGCTCACTCTCACTCTCGGCACACACCAGCTCACAAAGTTAAAACATACAGCCATTTCTCCCACACCAGAGCTCTAAGGGCTTAGAGCTCTTGCTGTTTCTGACCTTCCCTTGCCAGTGCTTTCACAGAAAAACATACACTAAGAATCTCCCCTTGCCTTGCCTCCTACCACTGCCAAGACACATTCTCAAGCTCACTCTCACTCTCGGCACAGACCAGCTCCCAGTGTTAAAACATACAGCCATTTCTCCCACACCAGAGCTCTAAGGGCTTAGAGCTCTTGCTGTTTCTGACCTTCCCTTGCCAGTGCTTTCACAGCCAAACATACACTAAGAATCTCCCCTTGCCTTGCCTCCTACCACTGCCAAGACACATTCTCAAGCTCACTCTCACTCTCGGCACACACCAGCTCACAAACTTAAAACATACAGCCATGTTTCCCTCTTAATATTTCTAAGGGCTTAATGCTCTTGCTGGTCCTCACCTTCCCTTGCCAGCACTTTCACACCCAGACAGACACTGCGGATGTACTTTTGCCTTGCCTCCCAGCACTCTCAATACACATTCGCAAGCTCACTCTCACTCTTCGCACAGACCAGCTCACAAAGTGCAAACATGCAGCCAATTCTCCCACACCATAGCTCTAAGGCCTAAGAGCTGGTGCTGTATTCAACTGCCCTTCCCACCGCACTCACAGCCAGACACCCCCCTGGCATCTCCCCTTGCCTTGCCTCCCACCACTCCCAAGACACATTCTCAAGCTCACTCTCACTCTCGGCACACACCAGCTCACAAAGTTAAAACATACAGCCATTTCTCCCACACCAGAGCTCTAAGCGCTTAGAGCTCTTGCTGTTTCTGACCTTCCCTTGCCAGTGCTTTCACAGCCAAACATACACTAAGAATCTCCCCTTGCCTTGCCTCCTACCACTGCCAACACACATTCGCAAGCTCACTCTCACTCTCGGCACACACCAGCTCACAAAGTTAAAACATACAGCCATTTCTCCCACACCAGAGCTCTAAGGCCTAAGAGCTGGTGCTGTATTCAACTGCCCTTCCCACCGCACTCACAGCCAGACACCCCCCTGGCATCTCCCCTTGCCTTGCCTCCCACCACTCCCAAGACACATTCTCAAGCTCACTCTCACTCTCGGCACAGACCAGCTCACAAAGTTAAAACATACAGCCACTTCTCCCACACCAGAGCTCTAAGCGCTTAGAGCTCTTGCTGTTTCTGACCTTCCCTTGCCAGTGCTTTCACAGCCAAACATACACTAAGAATCTCCCCTTGCCTTGCCTCCTACCACTGCCAAGACACATTCGCAAGCTCACTCTCACTCTCGGCACAGACCAGCTCCCAGTGTTAAAACATACAGCCATTTCTCCCACACCAGAGCTCTAAGGGCTTAGAGCTCTTGCTGTTTCTGACCTTCCCTTGCCAGTGCTTTCACAGCCAAACATACACTAAGAATCTCCCCTTGCCTTGCCTCCTACCACTGCCAAGACACATTCGCAAGCTCACTCTCACTCTCGGCACAGACCAGCTCACAAAGTTAAAACATACAGCCATTTCTCCCACACCAGAGCTCTAAGGGCTTAGAGCTCTTGCTGCTTCTGACCTTCCCTTGCCAGTGCTTTCACAGAAAAACATACACTAAGAATCTCCCCTTGCCTTGCCTCCTACCACTGCCAAGACACATTCGCAAGCTCACTCTCACTCTCGGCACAGACCAGCTCACAAAGTTAAAACATACAGCCATGTTTCCCTCTTAATATTTCTAAGGGCTTAATGCTCTTGCTGGTCCTCACCTTCCCTTGCCAGCACTTTCACACCCAGACAGACACTGCGGATGTACTTTTGCCTTGCCTCCCAGCACTCTCAATACACATTCGCAAGCTCACTCTCACTCTTCGCACAGACCAGCTCACAAAGTGCAAACATGCAGCCATTTCTCCCACACCATAGCTCGAAGGCCTAAGAGCTGGTGCTGTATTCAACTGCCCTTCCCACCGCACTCACAGCCAGACACCCCCCTGGCATCTCCCCTTGCCTTGCCTCCCACCACTCCCAAGACACATTCTCAAGCTCACTCTCACTCTCGGCACAGACCAGCTCACAAAGTTAAAACATACAGCCATTTCTCCCAAACCAGAGCTCTAAGCGCTTAGAGCTCTTGCTGATTCTGACCTTCCCTTGCCAGTGCTTTCACAGCCAAACATACACTAAGAATCTCCCCTTGCCTTGCCTCCTACCACTGCCAACACACATTCGCAAGCTCACTCTCACTCTCGGCACACACCAGCTCACAAAGTTAAAACATACAGCCATTTCTCCCACACCATAGCTCTAAGGCCTAAGAGCTGGTGCTGTATTCAACTGCCCTTCACACCGCACTCACAGCCAGACACCCCCCTGGCATCTCCCCTTGCCTTGCCTCCCACCACTCCCAAGACACATTCTCAAGCTCACTCTCACTCTCGGCACACACCAGCTCACAAAGTTAAAACATACAGCCACTTCTCCCACACCAGAGCTCTAAGCGCTTAGAGCTCTTGCTGTTTCTGACCTTCCCTTGCCAGTGCTTTCACAGCCAAACATACACTAAGAATCTCCCCTTGCCTTGCCTCCTACCACTGCCAAGACACATTCGCAAACTCACTCTCACTCTCGGCACAGACCAGCTCCCAGTGTTAAAACATACAGCCATTTCTCCCACACCAGAGCTCTAAGGGCTTAGAGCTCTTGCTGTTTCTGACCTTCCCTTGCCAGTGCTTTCACAGCCAAACATACACTAAGAATCTCCCCTTGCCTTGCCTCCTGCCACTGCCAAGACACATTCGCAAGCTCACTCTCACTCTCGGCACAGACCAGCTCACAAAGTTAAAACATACAGCCATTTCTCCCACACCAGAGCTCTAAGGGCTTAGAGCTCTTGCTGTTTCTGACCTTCCCTTGCCAGTGCTTTCACAGAAAAACATACACTAAGAATCTCCCCTTGCCTTGCCTCCTACCACTGCCAAGACACATTCGCAAGCTCACTCTCACTCTCGGCACACACCAGCTCACAAAGTTAAAACATACAGCCATTTCTCCCACACCAGAGCTCTAAGGGCTTAGAGCTCTTGCTGTTTCTGACGTTCCCTTGCCAGTGCTTTCACAGCCAAACATACACTAAGAATCTCCCCTTGCCTTGCCTCCTACCACTGCCAAGACACATTCGCAAGCTCACTCTCACTCTCGGCACAGACCAGCTCCCAGTGTTAAAACATACAGCCATTTCTCCCACACCAGAGCTCTAAGGGCTTAGAGCTCTTGCTGTTTCTGACCTTCCCTTGCCAGTGCTTTCACAGCCAAACATACACTAAGAATCTCCCCTTGCCTTGCCTCCTACCACTGCCAAGACACATTCTCAAGCTCACTCTCACTCTCGGCACACACCAGCTCACAAACTTAAAACATACAGCCATGTTTCCCTCTTAATATTTCTAAGGGCTTAATGCTCTTGCTGGTCCTCACCTTCCCTTGCCAGCACTTTCACACCCAGACAGACACTGCGGATGTACTTTTGCCTTGCCTCCCAGCACTCTCAATACACATTCGCAAGCTCACTCTCACTCTTCGCACAGACCAGCTCACAAAGTGCAAACATGCAGCCAATTCTCCCACACCATAGCTCTAAGGCCTAAGAGCTGGTGCTGTATTCAACTGCCCTTCCCACCGCACTCACAGCCAGACACCCCCCTGGCATCTCCCCTTGCCTTGCCTCCCACCACTCCCAAGACACATTCTCAAGCTCACTCTCACTCTCGGCACACACCAGCTCACAAAGTTAAAACATACAGCCATTTCTCCCACACCAGAGCTCTAAGCGCTTAGAGCTCTTGCTGTTTCTGACCTTCCCTTGCCAGTGCTTTCACAGCCAAACATACACTAAGAATCTCCCCTTGCCTTGCCTCCTACCACTGCCAACACACATTCGCAAGCTCACTCTCACTCTCGGCACACACCAGCTCACAAAGTTAAAACATACAGCCATTTCTCCCACACCATAGCTCTAATGCCTAAGAGCTGGTGCTGTATTCAACTGCCCTTCCCACCGCACTCACAGCCAGACACCCCCCTGGCATCTCCCCTTGCCTTGCCTCCCACCACTCCCAAGACACATTCTCAAGCTCACTCTCACTCTCGGCACAGACCAGCTCACAAAGTTAAAACATACAGCCACTTCTCCCACACCAGAGCTCTAAGCGCTTAGAGCTCTTGCTGTTTCTGACCTTCCCTTGCCAGTGCTTTCACAGCCAAACATACACTAAGAATCTCCCCTTGCCTTGCCTCCTACCACTGCCAAGACACATTCGCAAACTCACTCTCACTCTCGGCACAGACCAGCTCCCAGTGTTAAAACATACAGCCATTTCTCCCACACCAGAGCTCTAAGGGCTTAGAGCTCTTGCTGTTTCTGACCTTCCCTTGCCAGTGCTTTCACAGCCAAACATACACTAAGAATCTCCCCTTGCCTTGCCTCCTACCACTGCCAAGACACATTCGCAAGCTCACTCTCACTCTCGGCACAGACCAGCTCACAAAGTTAAAACATACAGCCATTTCTCCCACACCAGAGCTCTAAGGGCTTAGAGCTCTTGCTGCTTCTGACCTTCCCTTGCCAGTGCTTTCACAGAAAAACATACACTAAGAATCTCCCCTTGCCTTGCCTCCTACCACTGCCAAGACACATTCGCAAGCTCACTCTCACTCTCGGCACAGACCAGCTCACAAAGTTAAAACATACAGCCATGTTTCCCTCTTAATATTTCTAAGGGCTTAATGCTCTTGCTGGTCCTCACCTTCCCTTGCCAGCACTTTCACACCCAGACAGACACTGCGGATGTACTTTTGCCTTGCCTCCCAGCACTCTCAATACACATTCGCAAGCTCACTCTCACTCTTCGCACAGACCAGCTCACAAAGTGCAAACATGCAGCCATTTCTCCCACACCATAGCTCGAAGGCCTAAGAGCTGGTGCTGTATTCAACTGCCCTTCCCACCGCACTCACAGCCAGACACCCCCCTGGCATCTCCCCTTGCCTTGCCTCCCACCACTCCCAAGACACATTCTCAAGCTCACTCTCACTCTCGGCACAGACCAGATCACAAAGTAAACACATACAGCCACTTCTCCCACACCAGAGCTCTAAGCGCTTAGAGCTCTTGCTGATTCTGACCTTCCCTTGCCAGTGCTTTCACAGCCAAACATACACTAAGAATCTCCCCTTGCCTTGCCTCCTACCACTGCCAACACACATTCGCAAACTCACTCTCACTCTCGGCACAGACCAGCTCCCAGTGTTAAAACATACAGCCATTTCTCCCACACCAGAGCTCTAAGGGCTTAGAGCTCTTGCTGTTTCTGACCTTCCCTTGCCAGTGCTTTCACAGCCAAACATACACTAAGAATCTCCCCTTGCCTTGCCTCCCACCACTCCCAAGACACATTCTCAAGCTCACTCTCACTCTCGGCACACACCAGCTCACAAAGTTAAAACATACACTCATTTCTCCCACACCAGAGCTCTAAGCGCTTAGAGTTCTTGCTGATTCTGACCTTCCCTTGCCAGTGCTTTCACAGCCAAACATACACTAAGAATCTCCCCTTGCCTTGCCTCCTACCACTGCCAACACACATTCGCAAGCTCACTCTCACTCTCGGCACACACCAGCTCCCAGTGTTAAAACATACAGCCATTTCTCTCTCACCAGAGCTCTAAGGCCTAAGAGCTGGTGCTGTATTCAACTGCCCTTCCCACCGCACTCACAGCCAGACACCCCCCTGGCATCTCCCCTTGCCTTGCCTCCCACCACTCCCAAGACACATTCTCAAGCTCACTCTCACTCTCGGCACACACCAGCTCACAAAGTTAAAACATACAGCCATTTCTCCCACACCAGAGCTCTAAGCGCTTAGAGCTCTTGCTGATTCTGACCTTCCCTTGCCAGTGCTTTCACAGCCAAACATACACTAAGAATCTCCCCTTGCCTTGCCTCCTACCACTGCCAACACACATTCGCAAGCTCACTCTCACTCTCGGCACACACCAGCTCACAAAGTTAAAACATACAGCCATTTCTCCCACACCATAGCTCTAAGGGCTTAGAGCTCTTGCTGTATTCAACTGCCCTTCCCACCGCACTCACAGCCAGACACCCCCCTGGCATCTCCCCTTGCCTTGCCTCCCACCACTGCCAAGACACATTCTCAAGCTCACTCTCACTCTCGGCACACACCAGCTCACAAACTTAAAACATACAGCCATGTTTCCCTCTTAATATTTCTAAGGGCTTAATGCTCTTGCTGGTCCTCACCTTCCCTTGCCAGCACTTTCACACCCAGACAGACACTGCGGATGTACTTTTGCCTTGCCTCCCAGCACTCTCAATACACATTCGCAAGATCACTCTCACTCTTCGCACAGACCAGCTCACAAAGTGCAAACATGCAGCCATTTCTCCCACACCATAGCTCGAAGGCCTAAGAGCTGGTGCTGTATTCAACTGCCCTTCCCACCGCACTCACAGCCAGACACCCCCCTGGCATCTCCCCTTGCCTTGCCTCCCACCACTCCCAAGACACATTCTCAAGCTCACTCTCACTCTCGGCACACACCAGCTCACAAAGTTAAAACATACAGCCACTTCTCCCACACCAGAGCTCTAAGCGCTTAGAGCTCTTGCTGATTCTGACCTTCCCTTGCCAGTGCTTTCACAGCCAAACATACACTAAGAATCTCCCCTTGCCTTGCCTCCTAGCCCTGCCAAGACACATTCGCAAGCTCACTATCACTCTCGGCACAGACCAGCTCACAAAGTTAAAACATACAGCCATTTCTCCCACACCACAGCTCTAAGGGCTTAGAGCTCTTGCTGTTTCTGACCTTCCCTTGCCAGTGCTTTCACAGCCAAACATACACTAAGAATCTCCCCTTGCCTTGCCTCCTACCACTGCCAAGACACATTCGCAAGCTCACTCTCACTCTCGGCACACACCAGCTCACAAAGTTAAAACATACAGCCATGTTTCCCTCTTAATATTTCTAAGGGCTTAATGCTCTTGCTGGTCCTCACCTTCCCTTGCCAGCACTTTCACACCCAGACAGACACTGCGGATGTACTTTTGCCTTGCCTCCCAGCACTCTCAATACACATTCGCAAGCTCACTCTCACTCTTCGCACAGACCAGCTCACAAAGTGCAAACATGCAGCCATTTCTCCCACACCATAGCTCGAAGGCCTAAGAGCTGGTGCTGTATTCAACTGCCCTTCCCACCGCACTCACAGCCAGACACCCCCCTGGCATCTCCCCTTGCCTTGCCTCCCACCACTCCCAAGACACATTCTCAAGCTCACTCTGACTCTCGGCACAGACCAGCTCACGAAGTTAAAACATACAGCCATTTCTCCCACACCAGAGCTCTAAGGGCTTAGAGCTCTTGCTGTTTCTGACCTTCCCTTGCCAGTGCTTTCACAGCCAAACATACACTAAGAATCTCCCCTTGCCTTGTCTCCCAGAACTCCCAAGACACATTCTCAAGCTCACTCTCACTCTCGGCACACACCAGCTCACAAAGTTAAAACATACAGCCATTTCTCCCACACCAGAGCTCTAAGCGCTTAGAGCTCTTGCTGATTCTGACCTTCCCTTGCCAGTGCTTTCACAGCCAAACATACACTAAGAATCTCCCCTTGCCTTGCCTCCTACCACTGCCAACAGACATTC
The DNA here is from genome assembly GCF_030463565.1 of Pelecanus crispus. Taxonomy (NCBI): domain Eukaryota; kingdom Metazoa; phylum Chordata; class Aves; order Pelecaniformes; family Pelecanidae; genus Pelecanus; species Pelecanus crispus. The sequence goes on from NC_134643.1 coordinate 90,835,990, forward strand.
GCAAGCTCTCTCTCACTCTCGGCACACACCAGCTCACAAAGTTAAAACATACAGCCATTTCTCCCACACCATAGCTCTAAGGCCTAAGAGCTGGTGCTGTATTCAACTGCCCTTCCCACCGCACTCACAGCCAGACACCCCCCTGGCATCTCCCCTTGCCTTGCCTCCCACCACTCCCAAGACACATTCTCAAGCTCACTCTCACTCTCGGCACACACCAGCTCACAAAGTAAAAACATACAGCCATTTCTCCCACACCACAGCTCTAAGCGCTTAGAGCTCTTGCTGATTCTGACCTTCCCTTGCCAGTGCTTTCACAGCCAAACATACACTAAGAATCTCCCCTTGCCTTGCCTCCTGCCACTCCCAAGACACATTCGCAAGCTCACTCTCACTCTCGGCACAGACCAGCTCCCAGTGTTAAAACATACAGCCATTTCTCCCACACCAGAGCTCTAAGGGCTTAGAGCTCTTGCTGTTTCTGACCTTCCCTTGCCAGTGCTTTCACAGCCAAACATACACTAAGAATCTCCCCTTGCCTTGCCTCCTACCACTGCCAAGACACATTCGCAAGCTCACTCTCACTCTCGGCACACACCAGCTCACAAACTTAAAACATACAGCCATGTTTCCCTCTTAATATTTCTAAGGGCTTAATGCTCTTGCTGGTCCTCACCTTCCCTTGCCAGCACTTTCACACCCAGACAGACACTGCGGATGTACTTTTGCCTTGCCTCCCAGCACTCTCAATACACATTCGCAAGCTCACTCTCACTCTTCGCACAGACCAGCTCACAAAGTGCAAACATGCAGCCATTTCTCCCACACCATAGCTCGAAGGCCTAAGAGCTGGTGCTGTATTCAACTGCCCTTCCCACCGCACTCACAGCCAGACACCCCCCTGGCATCTCCCCTTGCCTTGCCTCCCACCACTCCCAAGACACATTCTCAAGCTCACTCTGACTCTCGGCACAGACCAGCTCACGAAGTTAAAACATACAGCCATTTCTCCCACACCAGAGCTCTAAGCGCTTAGAGCTCTTGCTGATTCTGACCTTCCCTTGCCAGTGCTTTCACAGCCAAACATACACTAAGAATCTCCCTTTGCCTTGCCTCCTAGCCCTGCCAAGACACATTCTCAAGCTCACTATCACTCTCGGCACACACCAGCTCACAAAGTTAAAACATACAGCCATTTCTCTCTCACCAGAGCTCTAAGGGCTTAGAGCTCTTGCTGTTTCTGACCTTCCCTTGCCAGTGCTTTCACAGCCAAATATACACTAAGAATCTCCCCTTGCCTTGCCTCCTACCACTGCCAACACACATTCGCAAGCTCACTCTCACTCTCGGCACACACCAGCTCACAAAGTTAAAACATACAGCCATTTCTCCCACACCAGAGCTCTAAGGCCTAAGAGCTGGTGCTGTATTCAACTGCCCTTCCCACCGCACTCACAGCCAGACACCCCCCTGGCATCTCCCCTTGCCTTGCCTCCCACCACTCCCAAGACACATTCTCAAGCTCACTCTCACTCTCGGCACACACCAGCTCACAAAGTTAAAACATACAGCCATTTCTCCCACACCAGAGCTCTAAGCGCTTAGAGCTCTTGCTGATTCTGACCTTCCCTTGCCAGTGCTTTCACAGCCAAACATACACTAAGAATCTCCCCTTGCCTTGCCTCCTACCACTGCCAAGACACATTCGCAAACTCACTCTCACTCTCGGCACAGACCAGCTCCCAGTGTTAAAACATACAGCCATTTCTCCCACACCAGAGCTCTAAGGGCTTAGAGCTCTTGCTGTTTCTGACCTTCCCTTGCCAGTGCTTTCACAGCCAAACATACACTAAGAATCTCCCCTTGCCTTGCCTCCTACCACTGCCAACACACATTCGCAAGCTCACTCTCACTCTCGGCACACACCAGCTCACAAAGTTAAAACATACAGCCATGTTTCCCTCTTAATATTTCTAAGGGCTTAATGCTCTTGCTGGTCCTCACCTTCCCTTGCCAGCACTTTCACACCCAGACAGACACTGCGGATGTACTTTTGCCTTGCCTCCCAGCACTCTCAATACACATTCGCAAGCTCACTCTCACTCTTCGCACAGACCAGCTCACAAAGTGCAAACATGCAGCCATTTCTCCCACACCAGAGCTCGAAGGCCTAAGAGCTGGTGCTGTATTCAACTGCCCTTCCCACCGCACTCACAGCCAGACACCCCCCTGGCATCTCCCCTTGCCTTGCCTCCCACCACTCCCAAGACACATTCTCAAGCTCACTCTCACTCTCGGCACACACCAGCTCACAAAGTTAAAACATACAGCCACTTCTCCCACACCAGAGCTCTAAGCGCTTAGAGCTCTTGCTGTTTCTGACCTTCCCTTGCCAGTGCTTTCACAGCCAAACATACACTAAGAATCTCCCCTTGCCTTGCCTCCTACCACTGCCAAGACACATTCGCAAACTCACTCTCAATCTCGGCACAGACCAGCTCCCAGTGTTAAAACATACAGCCATTTCTCCCACACCAGAGCTCTAAGGGCTTAGAGCTCTTGCTGTTTCTGACCTTCCCTTGCCAGTGCTTTCACAGCCAAACATACACTAAGAATCTCCCCTTGCCTTGCCTCCTGCCACTGCCAAGACACATTCTCAAGCTCACTCTCACTCTCGGCACAGACCAGCTCACAAAGTTAAAACATACAGCCATTTCTCTCTCACCAGAGCTCTAAGGGCTTAGAGCTCTTGCTGTTTCTGACCTTCCCTTGCCAGTGCTTTCACAGAAAAACATACACTAAGAATCTCCCCTTGCCTTGCCTCCTACCACTGCCAAGACACATTCTCAAGCTCACTCTCACTCTCGGCACACACCAGCTCACAAAGTTAAAACATACAGCCATTTCTCCCACACCAGAGCTCTAAGCGCTTAGAGCTCTTGCTGTTTCTGACCTTCCCTTGCCAGTGCTTTCACAGCCAAACATACACTAAGAATCTCCCCTTGCCTTGCCTCCTACCACTGCCAACACACATTCGCAAGCTCACTCTCACTCTCGGCACACACCAGCTCACAAAGTTAAAACATACAGCCATTTCTCCCACACCATAGCTCTAATGCCTAAGAGCTGGTGCTGTATTCAACTGCCCTTCCCACCGCACTCACAGCCAGACACCCCCCTGGCATCTCCCCTTGCCTTGCCTCCCACCACTCCCAAGACACATTCTCAAGCTCACTCTCACTCTCGGCACAGACCAGCTCACAAAGTTAAAACATACAGCCACTTCTCCCACACCAGAGCTCTAAGCGCTTAGAGCTCTTGCTGTTTCTGACCTTCCCTTGCCAGTGCTTTCACAGCCAAACATACACTAAGAATCTCCCCTTGCCTTGCCTCCTACCACTGCCAAGACACATTCGCAAACTCACTCTCACTCTCGGCACAGACCAGCTCCCAGTGTTAAAACATACAGCCATTTCTCCCACACCAGAGCTCTAAGGGCTTAGAGCTCTTGCTGTTTCTGACCTTCCCTTGCCAGTGCTTTCACAGCCAAACATACACTAAGAATCTCCCCTTGCCTTGCCTCCTACCACTGCCAAGACACATTCGCAAGCTCACTCTCACTCTCGGCACAGACCAGCTCACAAAGTTAAAACATACAGCCATTTCTCCCACACCAGAGCTCTAAGGGCTTAGAGCTCTTGCTGCTTCTGACCTTCCCTTGCCAGTGCTTTCACAGAAAAACATACACTAAGAATCTCCCCTTGCCTTGCCTCCTACCACTGCCAAGACACATTCGCAAGCTCACTCTCACTCTCGGCACAGACCAGCTCACAAAGTTAAAACATACAGCCATGTTTCCCTCTTAATATTTCTAAGGGCTTAATGCTCTTGCTGGTCCTCACCTTCCCTTGCCAGCACTTTCACACCCAGACAGACACTGCGGATGTACTTTTGCCTTGCCTCCCAGCACTCTCAATACACATTCGCAAGCTCACTCTCACTCTTCGCACAGACCAGCTCACAAAGTGCAAACATGCAGCCATTTCTCCCACACCATAGCTCGAAGGCCTAAGAGCTGGTGCTGTATTCAACTGCCCTTCCCACCGCACTCACAGCCAGACACCCCCCTGGCATCTCCCCTTGCCTTGCCTCCCACCACTCCCAAGACACATTCTCAAGCTCACTCTCACTCTCGGCACAGACCAGCTCACAAAGTAAACACATACAGCCACTTCTCCCACACCAGAGCTCTAAGCGCTTAGAGCTCTTGCTGATTCTGACCTTCCCTTGCCAGTGCTTTCACAGCCAAACATACACTAAGAATCTCCCCTTGCCTTGCCTCCTACCACTGCCAAGACACATTCGCAAACTCACTCTCACTCTCGGCACAGACCAGCTCCCAGTGTTAAAACATACAGCCATTTCTCCCACACCAGAGCTCTAAGGGCTTAGAGCTCTTGCTGTTTCTGACCTTCCCTTGCCAGTGCTTTCACAGCCAAACATACACTAAGAATCTCCCCTTGCCTTGCCTCCCACCACTCCCAAGACACATTCTCAAGCTCACTCTCACTCTCGGCACACACCAGCTCACAAAGTTAAAACATACACTCATTTCTCCCACACCAGAGCTCTAAGCGCTTAGAGCTCTTGCTGATTCTGACCTTCCCTTGCCAGTGCTTTCACAGCCAAACATACACTAAGAATCTCCCCTTGCCTTGCCTCCTACCACTGCCAACACACATTCGCAAGCTCACTCTCACTCTCGGCACACACCAGCTCCCAGTGTTAAAACATACAGCCATTTCTCTCTCACCAGAGCTCTAAGGCCTAAGAGCTGGTGCTGTATTCAACTGCCCTTCCCACCGCACTCACAGCCAGACACCCCCCTGGCATCTCCCCTTGCCTTGCCTCCCACCACTCCCAAGACACATTCTCAAGCTCACTCTCACTCTCGGCACACACCAGCTCACAAAGTTAAAACATACAGCCATTTCTCCCACACCAGAGCTCTAAGCGCTTAGAGCTCTTGCTGTTTCTGACCTTCCCTTGCCAGTGCTTTCACAGCCAAACATACACTAAGAATCTCCCCTTGCCTTGCCTCCTGCCACTCCCAAGACACATTCGCAAGCTCACTCTCACTCTCGGCACACACCAGCTCCCAGTGTTAAAACATACAGCCATTTCTCCCACACCAGAGCTCTAAGGGCTTAGAGCTCTTGCTGTTTCTGACCTTCCCTTGCCAGTGCTTTCACAGCCAAACATACACTAAGAATCTCCCCTTGCCTTGCCTCCTACCACTGCCAAGACACATTCGCAAGCTCACTCTCACTCTCGGCACAGACCAGCTCCCAGTGTTAAAACATACAGCCATTTCTCCCACACCAGAGCTCTAAGGGCTTAGAGCTCTTGCTGTTTCTGACCTTCCCTTGCCAGTGCTTTCACAGCCAAACATACACTAAGAATCTCCCCTTGCCTTGCCTCCTACCACTGCCAAGAGACATTCGCAAGCTCACTCTCACTCTCGGCACAGACCAGCTCACAAAGTTAAAACATACAGCCATTTCTCCCACACCAGAGCTCTAAGGGCTTAGAGCTCTTGCTGTTTCTGACCTTCCCTTGCCAGTGCTTTCACAGCCAAACATACACTAAGAATCTCCCCTTGCCTTGCCTCCTACCACTGCCAAGACACATTCTCAAGCTCACTCTCACTCTCGGCACACACCAGCTCACAAACTTAAAACATACAGCCATGTTTCCCTCTTAATATTTCTAAGGGCTTAATGCTCTTGCTGGTCCTCACCTTCCCTTGCCAGCACTTTCACACCCAGACAGACACTGCGGATGTACTTTTGCCTTGCCTCCCAGCACTCTCAATACACATTCGCAAGCTCACTCTCACTCTTCGCACAGACCAGCTCACAAAGTGCAAACATGCAGCCATTTCTCCCACACCATAGCTCGAAGGCCTAAGAGCTGGTGCTGTATTCAACTGCCCTTCCCACCGCACTCACAGCCAGACACCCCCCTGGCATCTCCCCTTGCCTTGCCTCCCACCACTCCCAAGACACATTCTCAAGCTCACTCTCACTCTCGGCACAGACCAGCTCACAAAGTTAAAACATACAGCCATTTCTCCCAAACCAGAGCTCTAAGCGCTTAGAGCTCTTGCTGATTCTGACCTTCCCTTGCCAGTGCTTTCACAGCCAAACATACACTAAGAATCTCCCCTTGCCTTGCCTCCTACCACTGCCAACACACATTCGCAAGCTCACTCTCACTCTCGGCACACACCAGCTCACAAAGTTAAAACATACAGCCATTTCTCCCACACCATAGCTCTAAGGCCTAAGAGCTGGTGCTGTATTCAACTGCCCTTCCCACCGCACGCACAGCCAGACACCCCCCTGGCATCTCCCCTTGCCTTGCCTCCCACCACTCCCAAGACACATTCTCAAGCTCACTCTCACTCTCGGCACACACCAGCTCACAAAGTTAAAACATACAGCCATGTTTCCCTCTTAATATTTCTAAGGGCTTAATGCTCTTGCTGGTCCTCACCTTCCCTTGCCAGCACTTTCACACCCAGACAGACACTGCGGATGTACTTTTGCCTTGCCTCCCAGCACTCTCAATACACATTCGCAAGATCACTCTCACTCTTCGCACAGACCAGCTCACAAAGTGCAAACATGCAGCCATTTCTCCCACACCATAGCTCGAAGGCCTAAGAGCTGGTGCTGTATTCAACTGCCCTTCCCACCACACTCACAGCCAGACACCCCCCTGGCATCTCCCCTTGCCTTGCCTCCCACCACTCCCAAGACACATTCTCAAGCTCACTCTCACTCTCGGCACACACCAGCTCACAAAGTTAAAACATACAGCCACTTCTCCCACACCAGAGCTCTAAGCGCTTAGAGCTCTTGCTGTTTCTGACCTTCCCTTGCCAGTGCTTTCACAGCCAAACATACACTAAGAATCTCCCCTTGCCTTGCCTCCTACCACTGCCAACACACATTCGCAAACTCACTCTCACTCTCGGCACAGACCAGCTCCCAGTGTTAAAACATACAGCCATTTCTCCCACACCAGAGCTCTAAGGGCTTAGAGCTCTTGCTGTTTCTGACCTTCCCTTGCCAGTGCTTTCACAGCCAAACATACACTAAGAATCTCCCCTTGCCTTGCCTCCTACCACTGCCAACACACATTCGCAAGCTCACTCTCACTCTCGGCACACACCAGCTCACAAAGTTAAAACATACAGCCATTTCTCCCACACCAGAGCTCTAAGGCCTAAGAGCTGGTGCTGTATTCAACTGCCCTTCCCACCGCACTCACAGCCAGACACCCCCCTGGCATCTCCCCTTGCCTTGCCTCCCACCACTCCCAAGACACATTCTCAAGCTCACTCTCACTCTCGGCACACACCAGCTCACAAAGTTAAAACATACAGCCACTTCTCCCACACCAGAGCTCTAAGCGCTTAGAGCTCTTGCTGATTCTGACCTTCCCTTGCCAGTGCTTTCACAGCCAAACATACACTAAGAATCTCCCCTTGCCTTGCCTCCTAGCCCTGCCAAGACACATTCTCAAGCTCACTATCACTCTCGGCACAGACCAGCTCACAAAGTTAAAACATACAGCCATTTCTCCCACACCACAGCTCTAAGGGCTTAGAGCTCTTGCTGTTTCTGACCTTCCCTTGCCAGTGCTTTCACAGCCAAATATACACTAAGAATCTCCCCTTGCCTTGCCTCCTACCACTGCCAACACACATTCGCAAGCTCACTCTCACTCTCGGCACACACCAGCTCACAAACTTAAAACATACAGCCATGTTTCCCTCTTAATATTTCTAAGGGCTTAATGCTCTTGCTGGTCCTCACCTTCCCTTGCCAGCACTTTCACACCCAGACAGACACTGCAGATGTACTTTTGCCTTGCCTCCCAGCACTCTCAATACACATTCGCAAGCTCACTCTCACTCTTCGCACAGACCAGCTCACAAAGTGCAAACATGCAGCCATTTCTCCCACACCAGAGCTCGAAGGCCTAAGAGCTGGTGCTGTATTCAACTGCCCTTCCCACCGCACTCACAGCCAGACACCCCCCTGGCATCTCCCCTTGCCTTGCCTCCCACCACTCCCAAGACACATTCTCAAGCTCACTCTCACTCTCGGCACACACCAGCTCACAAAGTAAAAACATACAGCCATTTCTCCCACACCACAGCTCTAAGCGCTTAGAGCTCTTGCTGATTCTGACCTTCCCTTGCCAGTGCTTTCACAGCCAAACATACACTAAGAATCTCCCCTTGCCTTGCCTCCTGCCACTCCCAAGACACATTCGCAAGCTCACTCTCACTCTCGGCACAGACCAGCTCACAAAGTTAAAACATACAGCCATTTCTCCCACACCAGAGCTCTAAGGGCTTAGAGCTCTTGCTGTTTCTGACCTTCCCTTGCCAGTGCTTTCACAGCCAAACATACACTAAGAATCTCCCCTTGCCTTGCCTCCTACCACTGCCAAGACACATTCTCAAGCTCACTCTCACTCTCGGCACAGACCAGCTCCCAGTGTTAAAACATACAGCCATTTCTCCCACACCAGAGCTCTAAGGGCTTAGAGCTCTTGCTGTTTCTGACCTTCCCTTGCCAGTGCTTTCACAGCCAAACATACACTAAGAATCTCCCCTTGCCTTGCCTCCTACCACTGCCAAGACACATTCGCAAGCTCACTCTCACTCTCGGCACAGACCAGCTCACAAAGTTAAAACATACACTCATTTCTCCCACACCAGAGCTCTAAGGGCTTAGAGCTCTTGCTGTTTCTGACCTTCCCTTGCCAGTGCTTTCACAGAAAAACATACACTAAGAATCTCCCCTTGCCTTGCCTCCTACCACTGCCAAGACACATTCTCAAGCTCACTCTCACTCTCGGCACACACCAGCTCACAAACTTAAAACATACAGCCATGTTTCCCTCTTAATATTTCTAAGGGCTTAATGCTCTTGCTGGTCCTCACCTTCCCTTGCCAGCACTTTCACACCCAGACAGACACTGCGGATGTACTTTTGCCTTGCCTCCCAGCACTCTCAATACACATTCGCAAGCTCACTCTCACTCTTCGCACAGACCAGCTCACAAAGTGCAAACATGCAGCCATTTCTCCCACACCAGAGCTCTAAGGCCTAAGAGCTGGTGCTGTATTCAACTGCCCTTCCCACCGCACTCACAGCCAGACACCCCCCTGGCATCTCCCCTTGCCTTGCCTCCCACCACTCCCAAGACACATTCTCAAGCTCACTCTCACTCTCGGCACAGACCAGCTCACAAAGTTAAAACATACAGCCATTTCTCCCAAACCAGAGCTCTAAGCGCTTAGAGCTCTTGCTGATTCTGACCTTCCCTTGCCAGTGCTTTCACAGCCAAACATACACTAAGAATCTCCCCTTGCCTTGCCTCCTACCACTGCCAACACACATTCGCAAGCTCACTCTCACTCTCGGCACACACCAGCTCACAAAGTTAAAACATACAGCCATTTCTCCCACACCATAGCTCTAAGGCCTAAGAGCTGGTGCTGTATTCAACTGCCCTTCCCACCGCACTCACAGCCAGACACCCCCCTGGCATCTCCCCTTGCCTTGCCTCCCACCACTCCCAAGACACATTCTCAAGCTCACTCTCACTCTCGGCACACACCAGCTCACAAAGTTAAAACATACAGCCACTTCTCCCACACCAGAGCTCTAAGCGCTTAGAGCTCTTGCTGATTCTGACCTTCCCTTGCCAGTGCTTTCACAGCCAAACATACACTAAGAATCTCCCCTTGCCTTGCCTCCTACCACTGCCAAGACACATTCTCAAGCTCACTCTCACTCTCGGCACAGACCAGCTCACAAAGTTAAAACATACAGCCATTTCTCCCACACCAGAGCTCTAAGGGCTTAGAGCTCTTGCTGTTTCTGACCTTCCCTTGCCAGTGCTTTCACAGCCAAATATACACTAAGAATCTCCCCTTGCCTTGCCTCCTACCACTGCCAACACACATTCGCAAGCTCACTCTCACTCTCGGCACACACCAGCTCACAAAGTTAAAACATACAGCCATGTTTCCCTCTTAATATTTCTAAGGGCTTAATGCTCTTGCTGGTCCTCACCTTCCCTTGCCAGCACTTTCACACCCAGACAGACACTGCGGATGTACTTTTGCCTTGCCTCCCAGCACTCTCAATACACATTCGCAAGCTCACTCTCACTCTTCGCACAGACCAGCTCACAAAGTGCAAACATGCAGCCATTTCTCCCACACCATAGCTCGAAGGCCTAAGAGCTGGTGCTGTATTCAACTGCCCTTCCCACCGCACTCACAGCCAGACACCCCCCTGGCATCTCCCCTTGCCTTGCCTCCCACCACTCCCAAGACACATTCTCAAGCTCACTCTCACTCTCGGCACACACCAGCTCACGAAGTTAAAACATACAGCCATTTCTCCCACACCAGAGCTCTAAGGGCTTAGAGCTCTTGCTGTTTCTGACCTTCCCTTGCCAGTGCTTTCACAGCCAAACATACACTAAGAATCTCCCCTTGCCTTGTCTCCCACCACTCCCAAGACACATTCTCAAGCTCACTCTCACTCTCGGCACACACCAGCTCACAAAGTTAAAACATACAGCCATTTCTCCCACACCAGAGCTCTAAGCGCTTAGAGCTCTTGCTGATTCTGACCTTCCCTTGCCAGTGCTTTCACAGCCAAACATACACTAAGAATCTCCCCTTGCCTTGCCTCCTACCACTGCCAACAGACATTCGCAAGCTCTCTCTCACTCTCGGCACACACCAGCTCACAAAGTTAAAACATACAGCCATTTCTCCCACACCATAGCTCTAAGGCCTAAGAGCTGGTGCTGTATTCAACTGCCCTTCCCACCGCACTCACAGCCAGACACCCCCCTGGCATCTCCCCTTGCCTTGCCTCCCACCACTCCCAAGACACATTCTCAAGCTCACTCTCACTCTCGGCACACACCAGCTCACAAAGTAAAAACATACAGCCATTTCTCCCACACCACAGCTCTAAGCGCTTAGAGCTCTTGCTGATTCTGACCTTCCCTTGCCAGTGCTTTCACAGCCAAACATACACTAAGAATCTCCCCTTGCCTTGCCTCCTGCCACTCCCAAGACACATTCGCAAGCTCACTCTCACTCTCGGCACAGACCAGCTCCCAGTGTTAAAACATACAGCCATTTCTCCCACACCAGAGCTCTAAGGGCTTAGAGCTCTTGCTGTTTCTGACCTTCCCTTGCCAGTGCTTTCACAGCCAAACATACACTAAGAATCTCCCCTTGCCTTGCCTCCTACCACTGCCAAGACACATTCGCAAGCTCACTCTCACTCTCGGCACACACCAGCTCACAAACTTAAAACATACAGCCATGTTTCCCTCTTAATATTTCTAAGGGCTTAATGCTCTTGCTGGTCCTCACCTTCCCTTGCCAGCACTTTCACACCCAGACAGACACTGCGGATGTACTTTTGCCTTGCCTCCCAGCACTCTCAATACACATTCGCAAGCTCACTCTCACTCTTCGCACAGACCAGCTCACAAAGTGCAAACATGCAGCCATTTCTCCCACACCATAGCTCGAAGGCCTAAGAGCTGGTGCTGTATTCAACTGCCCTTCCCACCGCACTCACAGCCAGACACCCCCCTGGCATCTCCCCTTGCCTTGCCTCCCACCACTCCCAAGACACATTCTCAAGCTCACTCTGACTCTCGGCACAGACCAGCTCACGAAGTTAAAACATACAGCCATTTCTCCCACACCAGAGCTCTAAGCGCTTAGAGCTCTTGCTGATTCTGACCTTCCCTTGCCAGTGCTTTCACAGCCAAACATACACTAAGAATCTCCCTTTGCCTTGCCTCCTAGCCCTGCCAAGACACATTCTCAAGCTCACTATCACTCTCGGCACACACCAGCTCACAAAGTTAAAACATACAGCCATTTCTCTCTCACCAGAGCTCTAAGGGCTTAGAGCTCTTGCTGTTTCTGACCTTCCCTTGCCAGTGCTTTCACAGCCAAATATACACTAAGAATCTCCCCTTGCCTTGCCTCCTACCACTGCCAACACACATTCGCAAGCTCACTCTCACTCTCGGCACACACCAGCTCACAAAGTTAAAACATACAGCCATTTCTCCCACACCAGAGCTCTAAGGCCTAAGAGCTGGTGCTGTATTCAACTGCCCTTCCCACCGCACTCACAGCCAGACACCCCCCTGGCATCTCCCCTTGCCTTGCCTCCCACCACTCCCAAGACACATTCTCAAGCTCACTCTCACTCTCGGCACACACCAGCTCACAAAGTTAAAACATACAGCCATTTCTCCCACACCAGAGCTCTAAGCGCTTAGAGCTCTTGCTGATTCTGACCTTCCCTTGCCAGTGCTTTCACAGCCAAACATACACTAAGAATCTCCCCTTGCCTTGCCTCCTACCACTGCCAAGACACATTCGCAAACTCACTCTCACTCTCGGCACAGACCAGCTCCCAGTGTTAAAACATACAGCCATTTCTCCCACACCAGAGCTCTAAGGGCTTAGAGCTCTTGCTGTTTCTGACCTTCCCTTGCCAGTGCTTTCACAGCCAAACATACACTAAGAATCTCCCCTTGCCTTGCCTCCTACCACTGCCAACACACATTCGCAAGCTCACTCTCACTCTCGGCACACACCAGCTCACAAAGTTAAAACATACAGCCATGTTTCCCTCTTAATATTTCTAAGGGCTTAATGCTCTTGCTGGTCCTCACCTTCCCTTGCCAGCACTTTCACACCCAGACAGACACTGCGGATGTACTTTTGCCTTGCCTCCCAGCACTCTCAATACACATTCGCAAGCTCACTCTCACTCTTCGCACAGACCAGCTCACAAAGTGCAAACATGCAGCCATTTCTCCCACACCAGAGCTCGAAGGCCTAAGAGCTGGTGCTGTATTCAACTGCCCTTCCCACCGCACTCACAGCCAGACACCCCCCTGGCATCTCCCCTTGCCTTGCCTCCCACCACTCCCAAGACACATTCTCAAGCTCACTCTCACTCTCGGCACACACCAGCTCACAAAGTTAAAACATACAGCCACTTCTCCCACACCAGAGCTCTAAGCGCTTAGAGCTCTTGCTGTTTCTGACCTTCCCTTGCCAGTGCTTTCACAGCCAAACATACACTAAGAATCTCCCCTTGCCTTGCCTCCTACCACTGCCAAGACACATTCGCAAACTCACTCTCAATCTCGGCACAGACCAGCTCCCAGTGTTAAAACATACAGCCATTTCTCCCACACCAGAGCTCTAAGGGCTTAGAGCTCTTGCTGTTTCTGACCTTCCCTTGCCAGTGCTTTCACAGCCAAACATACACTAAGAATCTCCCCTTGCCTTGCCTCCTGCCACTGCCAAGACACATTCTCAAGCTCACTCTCACTCTCGGCACAGACCAGCTCACAAAGTTAAAACATACAGCCATTTCTCTCTCACGAGAGCTCTAAGGGCTTAGAGCTCTTGCTGTTTCTGACCTTCCCTTGCCAGTGCTTTCACAGAAAAACATACACTAAGAATCTCCCCTTGCCTTGCCTCCTACCACTGCCAAGACACATTCTCAAGCTCACTCTCACTCTCGGCACACACCAGCTCACAAAGTTAAAACATACAGCCATTTCTCCCACACCAGAGCTCTAAGCGCTTAGAGCTCTTGCTGTTTCTGACCTTCCCTTGCCAGTGCTTTCACAGCCAAACATACACTAAGAATCTCCCCTTGCCTTGCCTCCTACCACTGCCAAGACACATTCTCAAGCTCACTCTCACTCTCGGCACAGACCAGCTCCCAGTGTTAAAACATACAGCCATTTCTCCCACACCAGAGCTCTAAGGGCTTAGAGCTCTTGCTGTTTCTGACCTTCCCTTGCCAGTGCTTTCACAGCCAAACATACACTAAGAATCTCCCCTTGCCTTGCCTCCTGCCACTCCCAAGACACATTCGCAAGCTCACTCTCACTCTCGGCACAGACCAGCTCCCAGTGTTAAAACATACAGCCATTTCTCCCACACCAGAGCTCTAAGGGCTTAGAGCTCTTGCTGTTTCTGACCTTCCCTTGCCAGTGCTTTCACAGCCAAACATACACTAACAATCTCCCCTTGCCTTGCCTCCTACCACTGCCAAGACACATTCGCAAGCTCACTCTCACTCTCGGCACACACCAGCTCACAAACTTAAAACATACAGCCATGTTTCCCTCAATATTTCTAAGGGCTTAATGCTCTTGCTGGTCCTCACCTTCCCTTGCCAGCACTTTCACACCCAGACAGACACTGCGGATGTACTTTTGCCTTGCCTCCCAGCACTCTCAATACACATTCGCAAGCTCACTCTCACTCTTCGCACAGACCAGCTCACAAAGTGCAAACATGCAGCCATTTCTCCCACACCAGAGCTCTAAGGCCTAAGAGCTGGTGCTGTATTCAACTGCCCTTCCCACCGCACTCACAGCCAGACACCCCCCTGGCATCTCCCCTTGCCTTGCCTCCCACCACTCCCAAGACACATTCTCAAGCTCACTCTCACTCTCGGCACACACCAGCTCACAAAGTTAAAACATACAGCCATTTCTCCCAAACCAGAGCTCTAAGCGCTTAGAGCACTTGCTGATTCTGACCTTCCCTTGCCAGTGCTTTCACAGCCAAACATACACTAAGAATCTCCCCTTGCCTTGCCTCCTACCACTGCCAACACACATTCGCAAGCTCACTCTCACTCTCGGCACAGACCAGCTCACAAAGTTAAAACATACAGCCATTTCTCCCACACCAGAGCTCTAAGGCCTAAGAGCTGGTGCTGTATTCAACTGCCCTTCCCACCGCACTCACAGCCAGACACCCCCCTGGCATCTCCCCTTGCCTTGCCTCCCACCACTCCCAAGACACATTCTCAAGCTCACTCTCACTCTCGGCACACACCAGCTCACAAACTTAAAACATACAGCCATGTTTCCCTCTTAATATTTCTAAGGGCTTAATGCTCTTGCTGGTCCTCACCTTCCCTTGCCAGCACTTTCACACCCAGACAGACACTGCGGATGTACTTTTGCCTTGCCTCCCAGCACTCTCAATACACATTCGCAAGATCACTCTCACTCTTCGCACAGACCAGCTCACAAAGTGCAAACATGCAGCCATTTCTCCCACACCATAGCTCTAAGGCCTAAGAGCTGGTGCTGTATTCAACTGCCCTTCCCACCACACTCACAGCCAGACACCCCCCTGGCATCTCCCCTTGCCTTGCCTCCCACCACTCCCAAGACACATTCTCAAGCTCACTCTCACTCTCGGCACACACCAGCTCACAAAGTTAAAACATACAGCCACTTCTCCCACACCAGAGCTCTAAGCGCTTAGAGCTCTTGCTGTTTCTGACCTTCCCTTGCCAGTGCTTTCACAGCCAAACATACACTAAGAATCTCCCCTTGCCTTGCCTCCTACCACTGCCAACACACATTCGCAAACTCACTCTCACTCTCGGCACAGACCAGCTCCCAGTGTTAAAACATACAGCCATTTCTCCCACACCAGAGCTCTAAGGGCTTAGAGCTCTTGCTGTTTCTGACCTTCCCTTGCCAGTGCTTTCACAGCCAAACATACACTAAGAATCTCCCCTTGCCTTGCCTCCTACCACTGCCAACACACATTCGCAAGCTCACTCTCACTCTCGGCACACACCAGCTCACAAAGTTAAAACATACAGCCATTTCTCCCACACCATAGCTCTAAGGCCTAAGAGCTGGTGCTGTATTCAACTGCCCTTCCCACCGCACTCACAGCCAGAGACCCCCCTGGCATCTCCCCTTGCCTTGCCTCCCACCACTCCCAAGACACATTCTCAAGCTCACTCTCACTCTCGGCACACACCAGCTCACAAAGTTAAAACATACAGCCACTTCTCCCACACCAGAGCTCTAAGCGCTTAGAGCTCTTGCTGATTCTGACCTTCCCTTGCCAGTGCTTTCACAGCCAAACATACACTAAGAATCTCCCCTTGCCTTGCCTCCTACCACTGCCAAGACACATTCTCAAGCTCACTATCACTCTCGGCACACACCAGCTCACAAAGTTAAAACATACAGCCATTTCTCCCACACCAGAGCTCTAAGGGCTTAGAGCTCTTGCTGTTTCTGACCTTCCCTTGCCAGTGCTTTCACAGCCAAATATACACTAAGAATCTCCCCTTGCCTTGCCTCCTACCACTGCCAACACACATTCGCAAGCTCACTCTCACTCTCGGCACACACCAGCTCACAAAGTTAAAACATACAGCCATGTTTCCCTCTTAATATTTCTAAGGGCTTAATGCTCTTGCTGGTCCTCACCTTCCCTTGCCAGCACTTTCACACCCAGACAGACACTGCGGATGTACTTTTGCCTTGCCTCCCAGCACTCTCAATACACATTCGCAAGCTCACTCTCACTCTTCGCACAGACCAGCTCACAAAGTGCAAACATGCAGCCATTTCTCCCACACCATAGCTCGAAGGCCTAAGAGCTGGTGCTGTATTCAACTGCCCTTCCCACCGCACTCACAGCCAGACACCCCCCTGGCATCTCCCCTTGCCTTGCCTCCCACCACTCCCAAGACACATTCTCAAGCTCACTCTGACTCTCGGCACAGACCAGCTCACGAAGTTAAAACATACAGCCATTTCTCCCACACCACAGCTCTAAGCGCTTAGAGCTCTTGCTGATTCTGACCTTCCCTTGCCAGTGCTTTCACAGCCAAACATACACTAAGAATCTCCCCTTGCCTTGCCTCCTACCACTCCCAAGACACATTCTCAAGCTCACTCTCACTCTCGGCACACACCAGCTCACAAAGTTAAAACATACAGCCATTTCTCCCAAACCAGAGCTCTAAGCGCTTAGAGCTCTTGCTGATTCTGACCTTCCCTTGCCAGTGCTTTCACAGCCAAACATACACTAAGAATCTCCCCTTGCCTTGCCTCCTACCACTGCCAACACACATTCGCAAGCTCACTCTCACTCTCGGCACACACCAGCTCACAAAGTTAAAACATACAGCCATTTCTCCCACACCATAGCTCTAAGGCCTAAGAGCTGGTGCTGTATTCAACTGCCCTTCCCACCGCACTCACAGCCAGACACCCCCCTGGCATCTCCCCTTGCCTTGCCTCCCACCACTCCCAAGACACATTCTCAAGCTCACTCTCACTCTCGGCACACACCAGCTCACAAAGTTAAAACATACAGCCATGTTTCCCTCTTAATATTTCTAAGGGCTTAATGCTCTTGCTGGTCCTCACCTTCCCTTGCCAGCACTTTCACACCCAGACAGACACTGCGGATGTACTTTTGCCTTGCCTCCCAGCACTCTCAATACACATTCGCAAGATCACTCTCACTCTTCGCACAGACCAGCTCACAAAGTGCAAACATGCAGCCATTTCTCCCACACCATAGCTCGAAGGCCTAAGAGCTGGTGCTGTATTCAACTGCCCTTCCCACCACACTCACAGCCAGACACCCCCCTGGCATCTCCCCTTGCCTTGCCTCCCACCACTCCCAAGACACATTCTCAAGCTCACTCTCACTCTCGGCACACACCAGCTCACAAAGTTAAAACATACAGCCACTTCTCCCACACCAGAGCTCTAAGCGCTTAGAGCTCTTGCTGTTTCTGACCTTCCCTTGCCAGTGCTTTCACAGCCAAACATACACTAAGAATATCCCCTTGCCTTGCCTCCTACCACTGCCAAGACACATTCTCAAGCTCACTCTCACTCTCGGCACAGACCAGCTCCCAGTGTTAAAACATACAGCCATTTCTCCCACACCAGAGCTCTAAGGGCTTAGAGCTCTTGCTGTTTCTGACCTTCCCTTGCCAGTGCTTTCACAGCCAAACATACACTAAGAATCTCCCCTTGCCTTGCCTCCTGCCACTCCCAAGACACATTCGCAAGCTCACTCTCACTCTCGGCACAGACCAGCTCCCAGTGTTAAAACATACAGCCATTTCTCCCACACCAGAGCTCTAAGGGCTTAGAGCTCTTGCTGTTTCTGACCTTCCCTTGCCAGTGCTTTCACAGCCAAACATACACTAAGAATCTCCCCTTGCCTTGCCTCCTACCACTGCCAAGACACATTCGCAAGCTCACTCTCACTCTCGGCACACACCAGCTCACAAACTTAAAACATACAGCCATGTTTCCCTCTTAATATTTCTAAGGGCTTAATGCTCTTGCTGGTCCTCACCTTCCCTTGCCAGCACTTTCACACCCAGACAGACACTGCGGATGTACTTTTGCCTTGCCTCCCAGCACTCTCAATACACATTCGCAAGCTCACTCTCACTCTTCGCACAGACCAGCTCACAAAGTGCAAACATGCAGCCATTTCTCCCACACCATAGCTCGAAGGCCTAAGAGCTGGTGCTGTATTCAACTGCCCTTCCCACCGCACTCACAGCCAGACACCCCCCTGGCATCTCCCCTTGCCTTGCCTCCCACCACTCCCAAGACACATTCTCAAGCTCACTCTCACTCTCGGCACACACCAGCTCACAAAGTTAAAACATACAGCCATTTCTCCCACACCAGAGCTCTAAGCGCTTAGAGCTCTTGCTGATTCTGACCTTCCCTTGCCAGTGCTTTCACAGCCAAACATACACTAAGAATCTCCCTTTGCCTTGCCTCCTAGCCCTGCCAAGACACATTCTCAAGCTCACTATCACTCTCGGCACACACCAGCTCACAAAGTTAAAACATACAGCCATTTCTCTCTCACCAGAGCTCTAAGGGCTTAGAGCTCTTGCTGTTTCTGACCTTCCCTTGCCAGTGCTTTCACAGCCAAATATACACTAAGAATCTCCCCTTGCCTTGCCTCCTACCACTGCCAACACACATTCGCAAGCTCACTCTCACTCTCGGCACACACCAGCTCACAAAGTTAAAACATACAGCCATTTCTCCCACACCATAGCTCTAAGGGCTTAGAGCTCTTGCTGTATTCAACTGCCCTTCCCACCGCACTCACAGCCAGACACCCCCCTGGCATCTCCCCTTGCCTTGCCTCCCACCACTCCCAAGACACATTCTCAAGCTCATTCTCACTCTCGGCACACACCAGCTCACAAAGTTAAAACATACAGCCATTTCTCTCTCACCAGAGCTCTAAGGGCTTAGAGCTCTTGCTGTTTCTGACCTTCCCTTGCCAGTGCTTTCACAGCCAAACATACACTAAGAATCTCCCCTTGCCTTGCCTCCTGCCACTCCCAAGACACATTCGCAAGCTCACTCTCACTCTCGGCACAGACCAGCTCACAAAGTTAAAACATACAGCCATTTCTCCCACACCAGAGCTCTAAGGGCTTAGAGCTCTTGCTGTTTCTGACCTTCCCTTGCCAGTGCTTTCACAGAAAAACATACACTAAGAATCTCCCCTTGCCTTGCCTCCTACCACTGCCAACACACATTCGCAAGCTCACTCTCACTCTCGGCACACACCAGCTCACAAACTTAAAACATACAGCCATGTTTCCCTCTTAATATTTCTAAGGGCTTAATGCTCTTGCTGGTCCTCACCTTCCCTTGCCAGCACTTTCACACCCAGACAGACACTGCGGATGTATTTTGCCTTTCCTCCCAGCACTCTCAAGACACATTCGCAAGCTCACTCTCACTCTTCGCACAGACCAGCTCACAAAGTGCAAACATGCAGCCATTTCTCCCACACCATAGCTCTAAGGCCTAAGAGCTGGTGCTGTATTCAACTGCCCTTCCCACCACACTCACAGCCAGACACCCCCCTGGCATCTCCCCTTGCCTTGCCTCCTACCACTCCCAAGACACATTGTCAAGCTCACTCTCACTCTCGGCACACACCAGCTCACAAAGTTAAAACATACAGCCATTTCTCCCACACCAGAGCTCTAAGGGCTTAGAGCTCTTGCTGTTTCTGACCTTCCCTTGCCAGTGCTTTCACAGCCAAACATACACTAAGAATCTCCCCTTGCCTTGCCTCCTACCACTGCCAAGACACATTCGCAAGCTCACTCTCACTCTCGGCACACACCAGCTCACAAAGTTAAAACATACACTCATTTCTCCCACACCAGAGCTCTAAGCGCTTAGAGCTCTTGCTGATTCTGACCTTCCCTTGCCAGTGCTTTCACAGCCAAACATACACTAAGAATCTCCCCTTGCCTTGCCTCCTACCACTGCCAAGACACATTCTCAAGCTCACTCTCACTCTCGGCACACACCAGCTCACAAACTTAAAACATACAGCCATGTTTCCCTCTTAATATTTCTAAGGGCTTAATGCTCTTGCTGGTCCTCACCTTCCCTTGCCAGCACTTTCACACCCAGACAGACACTGGGGATGTACTTTTGCCTTGCCTCCCAGCACTCTCAATACACATTCGCAAGCTCACTCTCACTCTTCGCACAGACCAGCTCACAAAGTGCAAACATGCAGCCATTTCTCCCACACCATAGCTCGAAGGCCTAAGAGCTGGTGCTGTATTCAACTGCCCTTCCCACCGCACTCACAGCCAGACACCCCCCTGGCATCTCCCCTTGCCTTGCCTCCCACCACTCCCAAGACACATTCTCAAGCTCACTCTCACTCTCGGCACAGACCAGCTCACAAAGTTAAAACATACAGCCATTTCTCCCACACCAGAGCTCTAAGCGCTTAGAGCTCTTGCTGATTCTGACCTTCCCTTGCCAGTGCTTTCACAGCCAAACATACACTAAGAATCTCCCCTTGCCTTGCCTCCTACCACTGCCAACACACATTCGCAAGCTCACTCTCACTCTCGGCACACACCAGCTCACAAAGTTAAAACATACAGCCATTTCTCCCACACCATAGCTCTAAGGGCTTAGAGCTCTTGCTGTATTCAACTGCCCTTCCCACCGCACTCACAGCCAGACACCCCCCTGGCATCTCCCCTTGCCTTGCCTCCCACCACTGCCAAGACACATTCTCAAGCTCACTCTCACTCTCGGCACACACCAGCTCACAAACTTAAAACATACAGCCATGTTTCCCTCTTAATATTTCTAAGGGCTTAATGCTCTTGCTGGTCCTCACCTTCCCTTGCCAGCACTTTCACACCCAGACAGACACTGCGGATGTACTTTTGCCTTGCCTCCCAGCACTCTCAATACACATTCGCAAGATCACTCTCACTCTTCGCACAGACCAGCTCACAAAGTGCAAACATGCAGCCATTTCTCCCACACCATAGCTCGAAGGCCTAAGAGCTGGTGCTGTATTCAACTGCCCTTCCCACCGCACTCACAGCCAGACACCCCCCTGGCATCTCCCCTTGCCTTGCCTCCCACCACTCCCAAGACACATTCTCAAGCTCACTCTCACTCTCGGCACACACCAGCTCACAAAGTTAAAACATACAGCCACTTCTCCCACACCAGAGCTCTAAGCGCTTAGAGCTCTTGCTGATTCTGACCTTCCCTTGCCAGTGCTTTCACAGCCAAACATACACTAAGAATCTCCCCTTGCCTTGCCTCCTAGCCCTGCCAAGACACATTCGCAAGCTCACTATCACTCTCGGCACAGACCAGCTCACAAAGTTAAAACATACAGCCATTTCTCCCACACCACAGCTCTAAGGGCTTAGAGCTCTTGCTGTTTCTGACCTTCCCTTGCCAGTGCTTTCACAGCCAAACATACACTAAGAATCTCCCCTTGCCTTGCCTCCTACCACTGCCAAGACACATTCGCAAGCTCACTCTCACTCTCGGCACACACCAGCTCACAAAGTTAAAACATACAGCCATGTTTCCCTCTTAATATTTCTAAGGGCTTAATGCTCTTGCTGGTCCTCACCTTCCCTTGCCAGCACTTTCACACCCAGACAGACACTGCGGATGTACTTTTGCCTTGCCTCCCAGCACTCTCAATACACATTCGCAAGCTCACTCTCACTCTTCGCACAGACCAGCTCACAAAGTGCAAACATGCAGCCATTTCTCCCACACCATAGCTCGAAGGCCTAAGAGCTGGTGCTGTATTCAACTGCCCTTCCCACCGCACTCACAGCCAGACACCCCCCTGGCATCTCCCCTTGCCTTGCCTCCCACCAC
Source organism: Pelecanus crispus (assembly GCF_030463565.1). NCBI lineage: Eukaryota > Metazoa > Chordata > Aves > Pelecaniformes > Pelecanidae > Pelecanus > Pelecanus crispus. Next base: position 90,858,169 of record NC_134643.1, read on the forward strand.
TCCCAAGACACATTCTCAAGCTCACTCTGACTCTCGGCACAGACCAGCTCACGAAGTTAAAACATACAGCCATTTCTCCCACACCAGAGCTCTAAGGGCTTAGAGCTCTTGCTGTTTCTGACCTTCCCTTGCCAGTGCTTTCACAGCCAAACATACACTAAGAATCTCCCCTTGCCTTGTCTCCCACCACTCCCAAGACACATTCTCAAGCTCACTCTCACTCTCGGCACACACCAGCTCACAAAGTTAAAACATACAGCCATTTCTCCCACACCAGAGCTCTAAGCGCTTAGAGCTCTTGCTGATTCTGACCTTCCCTTGCCAGTGCTTTCACAGCCAAACATACACTAAGAATCTCCCCTTGCCTTGCCTCCTACCACTGCCAACAGACATTCGCAAGCTCTCTCTCACTCTCGGCACACACCAGCTCACAAAGTTAAAACATACAGCCATTTCTCCCACACCATAGCTCTAAGGCCTAAGAGCTGGTGCTGTATTCAACTGCCCTTCCCACCGCACTCACAGCCAGACACCCCCCTGGCATCTCCCCTTGCCTTGCCTCCCACCACTCCCAAGACACATTCTCAAGCTCACTCTCACTCTCGGCACACACCAGCTCACAAAGTAAAAACATACAGCCATTTCTCCCACACCACAGCTCTAAGCGCTTAGAGCTCTTGCTGATTCTGACCTTCCCTTGCCAGTGCTTTCACAGCCAAACATACACTAAGAATCTCCCCTTGCCTTGCCTCCTGCCACTCCCAAGACACATTCGCAAGCTCACTCTCACTCTCGGCACAGACCAGCTCCCAGTGTTAAAACATACAGCCATTTCTCCCACACCAGAGCTCTAAGGGCTTAGAGCTCTTGCTGTTTCTGACCTTCCCTTGCCAGTGCTTTCACAGCCAAACATACACTAAGAATCTCCCCTTGCCTTGCCTCCTACCACTGCCAAGACACATTCGCAAGCTCACTCTCACTCTCGGCACACACCAGCTCACAAACTTAAAACATACAGCCATGTTTCCCTCTTAATATTTCTAAGGGCTTAATGCTCTTGCTGGTCCTCACCTTCCCTTGCCAGCACTTTCACACCCAGACAGACACTGCGGATGTACTTTTGCCTTGCCTCCCAGCACTCTCAATACACATTCGCAAGCTCACTCTCACTCTTCGCACAGACCAGCTCACAAAGTGCAAACATGCAGCCATTTCTCCCACACCATAGCTCGAAGGCCTAAGAGCTGGTGCTGTATTCAACTGCCCTTCCCACCGCACTCACAGCCAGACACCCCCCTGGCATCTCCCCTTGCCTTGCCTCCCACCACTCCCAAGACACATTCTCAAGCTCACTCTGACTCTCGGCACAGACCAGCTCACGAAGTTAAAACATACAGCCATTTCTCCCACACCAGAGCTCTAAGCGCTTAGAGCTCTTGCTGATTCTGACCTTCCCTTGCCAGTGCTTTCACAGCCAAACATACACTAAGAATCTCCCTTTGCCTTGCCTCCTAGCCCTGCCAAGACACATTCTCAAGCTCACTATCACTCTCGGCACACACCAGCTCACAAAGTTAAAACATACAGCCATTTCTCTCTCACCAGAGCTCTAAGGGCTTAGAGCTCTTGCTGTTTCTGACCTTCCCTTGCCAGTGCTTTCACAGCCAAATATACACTAAGAATCTCCCCTTGCCTTGCCTCCTACCACTGCCAACACACATTCGCAAGCTCACTCTCACTCTCGGCACACACCAGCTCACAAAGTTAAAACATACAGCCATTTCTCCCACACCAGAGCTCTAAGGCCTAAGAGCTGGTGCTGTATTCAACTGCCCTTCCCACCGCACTCACAGCCAGACACCCCCCTGGCATCTCCCCTTGCCTTGCCTCCCACCACTCCCAAGACACATTCTCAAGCTCACTCTCACTCTCGGCACACACCAGCTCACAAAGTTAAAACATACAGCCACTTCTCCCACACCAGAGCTCTAAGCGCTTAGAGCTCTTGCTGATTCTGACCTTCCCTTGCCAGTGCTTTCACAGCCAAACATACACTAAGAATCTCCCCTTGCCTTGCCTCCTACCACTGCCAAGACACATTCTCAAGCTCACTATCACTCTCGGCACACACCAGCTCACAAAGTTAAAACATACAGCCATTTCTCCCACACCAGAGCTCTAAGGGCTTAGAGCTCTTGCTGTTTCTGACCTTCCCTTGCCAGTGCTTTCACAGCCAAATATACACTAAGAATCTCCCCTTGCCTTGCCTCCTACCACTGCCAACACACATTCGCAAGCTCACTCTCACTCTCGGCACACACCAGCTCACAAAGTTAAAACATACAGCCATGTTTCCCTCTTAATATTTCTAAGGGCTTAATGCTCTTGCTGGTCCTCACCTTCCCTTGCCAGCACTTTCACACCCAGACAGACACTGCGGATGTACTTTTGCCTTGCCTCCCAGCACTCTCAATACACATTCGCAAGCTCACTCTCACTCTTCGCACAGACCAGCTCACAAAGTGCAAACATGCAGCCATTTCTCCCACACCATAGCTCGAAGGCCTAAGAGCTGGTGCTGTATTCAACTGCCCTTCCCACCGCACTCACAGCCAGACACCCCCCTGGCATCTCCCCTTGCCTTGCCTCCCACCACTCCCAAGACACATTCTCAAGCTCACTCTGACTCTCGGCACAGACCAGCTCACGAAGTTAAAACATACAGCCATTTCTCCCACACCACAGCTCTAAGCGCTTAGAGCTCTTGCTGATTCTGACCTTCCCTTGCCAGTGCTTTCACAGCCAAACATACACTAAGAATCTCCCCTTGCCTTGCCTCCTACCACTCCCAAGACACATTCTCAAGCTCACTCTCACTCTCGGCACACACCAGCTCACAAAGTTAAAACATACAGCCATTTCTCCCAAACCAGAGCTCTAAGCGCTTAGAGCTCTTGCTGATTCTGACCTTCCCTTGCCAGTGCTTTCACAGCCAAACATACACTAAGAATCTCCCCTTGCCTTGCCTCCTACCACTGCCAACACACATTCGCAAGCTCACTCTCACTCTCGGCACACACCAGCTCACAAAGTTAAAACATACAGCCATTTCTCCCACACCATAGCTCTAAGGCCTAAGAGCTGGTGCTGTATTCAACTGCCCTTCCCACCGCACTCACAGCCAGACACCCCCCTGGCATCTCCCCTTGCCTTGCCTCCCACCACTCCCAAGACACATTCTCAAGCTCACTCTCACTCTCGGCACACACCAGCTCACAAAGTTAAAACATACAGCCACTTCTCCCACACCAGAGCTCTAAGCGCTTAGAGCTCTTGCTGTTTCTGACCTTCCCTTGCCAGTGCTTTCACAGCCAAACATACACTAAGAATCTCCCCTTGCCTTGCCTCCTACCACTGCCAAGACACATTCTCAAGCTCACTCTCACTCTCGGCACAGACCAGCTCACAAAGTTAAAACATACAGCCATTTCTCCCACACCAGAGCTCTAAGGGCTTAGAGCTCTTGCTGTTTCTGACCTTCCCTTGCCAGTGCTTTCACAGCCAAACATACACTAAGAATCTCCCCTTGCCTTGCCTCCTGCCACTCCCAAGACACATTCGCAAGCTCACTCTCACTCTCGGCACAGACCAGCTCCCAGTGTTAAAACATACAGCCATTTCTCCCACACCAGAGCTCTAAGGGCTTAGAGCTCTTGCTGTTTCTGACCTTCCCTTGCCAGTGCTTTCACAGCCAAACATACACTAACAATCTCCCCTTGCCTTGCCTCCTACCACTGCCAAGACACATTCGCAAGCTCACTCTCACTCTCGGCACACACCAGCTCACAAACTTAAAACATACAGCCATGTTTCCCTCTTAATATTTCTAAGGGCTTAATGCTCTTGCTGGTCCTCACCTTCCCTTGCCAGCACTTTCACACCCAGACAGACACTGCGGATGTACTTTTGCCTTGCCTCCCAGCACTCTCAATACACATTCGCAAGCTCACTCTCACTCTTCGCACAGACCAGCTCACAAAGTGCAAACATGCAGCCATTTCTCCCACACCAGAGCTCTAAGGCCTAAGAGCTGGTGCTGTATTCAACTGCCCTTCCCACCGCACTCACAGCCAGACACCCCCCTGGCATCTCCCCTTGCCTTGCCTCCCACCACTCCCAAGACACATTCTCAAGCTCACTCTCACTCTCGGCACAGACCAGCTCACAAAGTTAAAACATACAGCCATTTCTCCCAAACCAGAGCTCTAAGCGCTTAGAGCACTTGCTGATTCTGACCTTCCCTTGCCAGTGCTTTCACAGCCAAACATACACTAAGAATCTCCCCTTGCCTTGCCTCCTACCACTGCCAACACACATTCGCAAGCTCACTCTCACTCTCGGCACACACCAGCTCACAAAGTTAAAACATACAGCCATTTCTCCCACACCATAGCTCTAAGGCCTAAGAGCTGGTGCTGTATTCAACTGCCCTTCCCACCGCACTCACAGCCAGACACCCCCCTGGCATCTCCCCTTGCCTTGCCTCCCACCACTCCCAAGACACATTCTCAAGCTCACTCTCACTCTCGGCACACACCAGCTCACAAACTTAAAACATACAGCCATGTTTCCCTCTTAATATTTCTAAGGGCTTAATGCTCTTGCTGGTCCTCACCTTCCCTTGCCAGCACTTTCACACCCAGACAGACACTGCGGATGTACTTTTGCCTTGCCTCCCAGCACTCTCAATACACATTCGCAAGATCACTCTCACTCTTCGCACAGACCAGCTCACAAAGTGCAAACATGCAGCCATTTCTCCCACACCATAGCTCTAAGGCCTAAGAGCTGGTGCTGTATTCAACTGCCCTTCCCACCACACTCACAGCCAGACACCCCCCTGGCATCTCCCCTTGCCTTGCCTCCCACCACTCCCAAGACACATTCTCAAGCTCACTCTCACTCTCGGCACACACCAGCTCACAAAGTTAAAACATACAGCCACTTCTCCCACACCAGAGCTCTAAGCGCTTAGAGCTCTTGCTGTTTCTGACCTTCCCTTGCCAGTGCTTTCACAGCCAAACATACACTAAGAATCTCCCCTTGCCTTGCCTCCTACCACTGCCAACACACATTCGCAAACTCACTCTCACTCTCGGCACAGACCAGCTCCCAGTGTTAAAACATACAGCCATTTCTCCCACACCAGAGCTCTAAGGGCTTAGAGCTCTTGCTGTTTCTGACCTTCCCTTGCCAGTGCTTTCACAGCCAAACATACACTAAGAATCTCCCCTTGCCTTGCCTCCTACCACTGCCAACACACATTCGCAAGCTCACTCTCACTCTCGGCACACACCAGCTCACAAAGTTAAAACATACAGCCATTTCTCCCACACCATAGCTCTAAGGCCTAAGAGCTGGTGCTGTATTCAACTGCCCTTCCCACCGCACTCACAGCCAGACACCCCCCTGGCATCTCCCCTTGCCTTGCCTCCCACCACTCCCAAGACACATTCTCAAGCTCACTCTCACTCTCGGCACACACCAGCTCACAAAGTTAAAACATACAGCCACTTCTCCCACACCAGAGCTCTAAGCGCTTAGAGCTCTTGCTGATTCTGACCTTCCCTTGCCAGTGCTTTCACAGCCAAACATACACTAAGAATCTCCCCTTGCCTTGCCTCCTACCACTGCCAAGACACATTCTCAAGCTCACTATCACTCTCGGCACACACCAGCTCACAAAGTTAAAACATACAGCCATTTCTCCCACACCAGAGCTCTAAGGGCTTAGAGCTCTTGCTGTTTCTGACCTTCCCTTGCCAGTGCTTTCACAGCCAAATATACACTAAGAATCTCCCCTTGCCTTGCCTCCTACCACTGCCAACACACATTCGCAAGCTCACTCTCACTCTCGGCACACACCAGCTCACAAAGTTAAAACATACAGCCATGTTTCCCTCTTAATATTTCTAAGGGCTTAATGCTCTTGCTGGTCCTCACCTTCCCTTGCCAGCACTTTCACACCCAGACAGACACTGCGGATGTACTTTTGCCTTGCCTCCCAGCACTCTCAATACACATTCGCAAGCTCACTCTCACTCTTCGCACAGACCAGCTCACAAAGTGCAAACATGCAGCCATTTCTCCCACACCAGAGCTCTAAGGCCTAAGAGCTGGTGCTGTATTCAACTGCCCTTCCCACCGCACTCACAGCCAGACACCCCCCTGGCATCTCCCCTTGCCTTGCCTCCCACCACTCCCAAGACACATTCTCAAGCTCACTCTGACTCTCGGCACAGACCAGCTCACGAAGTTAAAACATACAGCCATTTCTCCCACACCACAGCTCTAAGCGCTTAGAGCTCTTGCTGATTCTGACCTTCCCTTGCCAGTGCTTTCACAGCCAAACATACACTAAGAATCTCCCCTTGCCTTGCCTCCTACCACTCCCAAGACACATTCTCAAGCTCACTCTCACTCTCGGCACACACCAGCTCACAAAGTTAAAACATACAGCCATTTCTCCCAAACCAGAGCTCTAAGCGCTTAGAGCTCTTGCTGATTCTGACCTTCCCTTGCCAGTGCTTTCACAGCCAAACATACACTAAGAATCTCCCCTTGCCTTGCCTCCTACCACTGCCAACACACATTCGCAAGCTCACTCTCACTCTCGGCACACACCAGCTCACAAAGTTAAAACATACAGCCATTTCTCCCACACCATAGCTCTAAGGCCTAAGAGCTGGTGCTGTATTCAACTGCCCTTCCCACCGCACTCACAGCCAGACACCCCCCTGGCATCTCCCCTTGCCTTGCCTCCCACCACTCCCAAGACACATTCTCAAGCTCACTCTCACTCTCGGCACACACCAGCTCACAAAGTTAAAACATACAGCCATGTTTCCCTCTTAATATTTCTAAGGGCTTAATGCTCTTGCTGGTCCTCACCTTCCCTTGCCAGCACTTTCACACCCAGACAGACACTGCGGATGTACTTTTGCCTTGCCTCCCAGCACTCTCAATACACATTCGCAAGATCACTCTCACTCTTCGCACAGACCAGCTCACAAAGTGCAAACATGCAGCCATTTCTCCCACACCATAGCTCGAAGGCCTAAGAGCTGGTGCTGTATTCAACTGCCCTTCCCACCACACTCACAGCCAGACACCCCCCTGGCATCTCCCCTTGCCTTGCCTCCCACCACTCCCAAGACACATTCTCAAGCTCACTCTCACTCTCGGCACACACCAGCTCACAAAGTTAAAACATACAGCCACTTCTCCCACACCAGAGCTCTAAGCGCTTAGAGCTCTTGCTGTTTCTGACCTTCCCTTGCCAGTGCTTTCACAGCCAAACATACACTAAGAATCTCCCCTTGCCTTGCCTCCTACCACTGCCAAGACACATTCGCAAACTCACTCTCACTCTCGGCACAGACCAGCTCCCAGTGTTAAAACATACAGCCATTTCTCCCACACCAGAGCTCTAAGGGCTTAGAGCTCTTGCTGTTTCTGACCTTCCCTTGCCAGTGCTTTCACAGCCAAACATACACTAAGAATCTCCCCTTGCCTTGCCTCCTGCCACTCCCAAGACACATTCGCAAGCTCACTCTCACTCTCGGCACAGACCAGCTCCCAGTGTTAAAACATACAGCCATTTCTCCCACACCAGAGCTCTAAGGGCTTAGAGCTCTTGCTGTTTCTGACCTTCCCTTGCCAGTGCTTTCACAGCCAAACATACACTAAGAATCTCCCCTTGCCTTGCCTCCTACCACTGCCAAGACACATTCGCAAGCTCACTCTCACTCTCGGCACACACCAGCTCACAAACTTAAAACATACAGCCATGTTTCCCTCTTAATATTTCTAAGGGCTTAATGCTCTTGCTGGTCCTCACCTTCCCTTGCCAGCACTTTCACACCCAGACAGACACTGCGGATGTACTTTTGCCTTGCCTCCCAGCACTCTCAATACACATTCGCAAGCTCACTCTCACTCTTCGCACAGACCAGCTCACAAAGTGCAAACATGCAGCCATTTCTCCCACACCATAGCTCGAAGGCCTAAGAGCTGGTGCTGTATTCAACTGCCCTTCCCACCGCACTCACAGCCAGACACCCCCCTGGCATCTCCCCTTGCCTTGCCTCCCACCACTCCCAAGACACATTCTCAAGCTCACTCTCACTCTCGGCACACACCAGCTCACAAAGTTAAAACATACAGCCATTTCTCCCACACCAGAGCTCTAAGCGCTTAGAGCTCTTGCTGATTCTGACCTTCCCTTGCCAGTGCTTTCACAGCCAAACATACACTAAGAATCTCCCTTTGCCTTGCCTCCTAGCCCTGCCAAGACACATTCTCAAGCTCACTATCACTCTCGGCACACACCAGCTCACAAAGTTAAAACATACAGCCATTTCTCTCTCACCAGAGCTCTAAGGGCTTAGAGCTCTTGCTGTTTCTGACCTTCCCTTGCCAGTGCTTTCACAGCCAAATATACACTAAGAATCTCCCCTTGCCTTGCCTCCTACCACTGCCAACACACATTCGCAAGCTCACTCTCACTCTCGGCACACACCAGCTCACAAAGTTAAAACATACAGCCATTTCTCCCACACCATAGCTCTAAGGGCTTAGAGCTCTTGCTGTATTCAACTGCCCTTCCCACCGCACTCACAGCCAGACACCCCCCTGGCATCTCCCCTTGCCTTGCCTCCCACCACTCCCAAGACACATTCTCAAGCTCATTCTCACTCTCGGCACACACCAGCTCACAAAGTTAAAACATACAGCCATTTCTCTCTCACCAGAGCTCTAAGGGCTTAGAGCTCTTGCTGTTTCTGACCTTCCCTTGCCAGTGCTTTCACAGCCAAACATACACTAAGAATCTCCCCTTGCCTTGCCTCCTGCCACTCCCAAGACACATTCGCAAGCTCACTCTCACTCTCGGCACAGACCAGCTCACAAAGTTAAAACATACAGCCATTTCTCCCACACCAGAGCTCTAAGGGCTTAGAGCTCTTGCTGTTTCTGACCTTCCCTTGCCAGTGCTTTCACAGAAAAACATACACTAAGAATCTCCCCTTGCCTTGCCTCCTACCACTGCCAAGACACATTCGCAAGCTCACTCTCACTCTCGGCACACACCAGCTCACAAACTTAAAACATACAGCCATGTTTCCCTCTTAATATTTCTAAGGGCTTAATGCTCTTGCTGGTCCTCACCTTCCCTTGCCAGCACTTTCACACCCAGACAGACACTGCGGATGTATTTTGCCTTGCCTCCCAGCACTCTCAAGACACATTCGCAAGCTCACTCTCACTCTTCGCACAGACCAGCTCACAAAGTGCAAACATGCAGCCATTTCTCCCACACCATAGCTCTAAGGCCTAAGAGCTGGTGCTGTATTCAACTGCCCTTCCCACCACACTCACAGCCAGACACCCCCCTGGCATCTCCCCTTGCCTTGCCTCCTACCACTCCCAAGACACATTGTCAAGCTCACTCTCACTCTCGGCACACACCAGCTCACAAAGTTAAAACATACAGCCATTTCTCCCACACCAGAGCTCTAAGGGCTTAGAGCTCTTGCTGTTTCTGACCTTCCCTTGCCAGTGCTTTCACAGCCAAACATACACTAAGAATCTCCCCTTGCCTTGCCTCCTACCACTGCCAAGACACATTCGCAAGCTCACTCTCACTCTCGGCACACACCAGCTCACAAAGTTAAAACATACACTCATTTCTCCCACACCAGAGCTCTAAGCGCTTAGAGCTCTTGCTGATTCTGACCTTCCCTTGCCAGTGCTTTCACAGCCAAACATACACTAAGAATCTCCCCTTGCCTTGCCTCCTACCACTGCCAAGACACATTCTCAAGCTCACTCTCACTCTCGGCACACACCAGCTCACAAACTTAAAACATACAGCCATGTTTCCCTCTTAATATTTCTAAGGGCTTAATGCTCTTGCTGGTCCTCACCTTCCCTTGCCAGCACTTTCACACCCAGACAGACACTGGGGATGTACTTTTGCCTTGCCTCCCAGCACTCTCAATACACATTCGCAAGCTCACTCTCACTCTTCGCACAGACCAGCTCACAAAGTGCAAACATGCAGCCATTTCTCCCACACCATAGCTCGAAGGCCTAAGAGCTGGTGCTGTATTCAACTGCCCTTCCCACCGCACTCACAGCCAGACACCCCCCTGGCATCTCCCCTTGCCTTGCCTCCCACCACTCCCAAGACACATTCTCAAGCTCACTCTCACTCTCGGCACAGACCAGCTCACAAAGTTAAAACATACAGCCATTTCTCCCACACCAGAGCTCTAAGCGCTTAGAGCTCTTGCTGATTCTGACCTTCCCTTGCCAGTGCTTTCACAGCCAAACATACACTAAGAATCTCCCCTTGCCTTGCCTCCTACCACTGCCAACACACATTCGCAAGCTCACTCTCACTCTCGGCACACACCAGCTCACAAAGTTAAAACATACAGCCATTTCTCCCACACCATAGCTCTAAGGGCTTAGAGCTCTTGCTGTATTCAACTGCCCTTCCCACCGCACTCACAGCCAGACACCCCCCTGGCATCTCCCCTTGCCTTGCCTCCCACCACTGCCAAGACACATTCTCAAGCTCACTCTCACTCTCGGCACACACCAGCTCACAAACTTAAAACATACAGCCATGTTTCCCTCTTAATATTTCTAAGGGCTTAATGCTCTTGCTGGTCCTCACCTTCCCTTGCCAGCACTTTCACACCCAGACAGACACTGCGGATGTACTTTTGCCTTGCCTCCCAGCACTCTCAATACACATTCGCAAGATCACTCTCACTCTTCGCACAGACCAGCTCACAAAGTGCAAACATGCAGCCATTTCTCCCACACCATAGCTCGAAGGCCTAAGAGCTGGTGCTGTATTCAACTGCCCTTCCCACCGCACTCACAGCCAGACACCCCCCTGGCATCTCCCCTTGCCTTGCCTCCCACCACTCCCAAGACACATTCTCAAGCTCACTCTCACTCTCGGCACACACCAGCTCACAAAGTTAAAACATACAGCCACTTCTCCCACACCAGAGCTCTAAGCGCTTAGAGCTCTTGCTGATTCTGACCTTCCCTTGCCAGTGCTTTCACAGCCAAACATACACTAAGAATCTCCCCTTGCCTTGCCTCCTAGCCCTGCCAAGACACATTCGCAAGCTCACTATCACTCTCGGCACAGACCAGCTCACAAAGTTAAAACATACAGCCATTTCTCCCACACCACAGCTCTAAGGGCTTAGAGCTCTTGCTGTTTCTGACCTTCCCTTGCCAGTGCTTTCACAGCCAAACATACACTAAGAATCTCCCCTTGCCTTGCCTCCTACCACTGCCAAGACACATTCGCAAGCTCACTCTCACTCTCGGCACAGACCAGCTCACAAAGTTAAAACATACAGCCATGTTTCCCTCTTAATATTTCTAAGGGCTTAATGCTCTTGCTGGTCCTCACCTTCCCTTGCCAGCACTTTCACACCCAGACAGACACTGCGGATGTACTTTTGCCTTGCCTCCCAGCACTCTCAATACACATTCGCAAGCTCACTCTCACTCTTCGCACAGACCAGCTCACAAAGTGCAAACATGCAGCCATTTCTCCCACACCATAGCTCGAAGGCCTAAGAGCTGGTGCTGTATTCAACTGCCCTTCCCACCGCACTCACAGCCAGACACCCCCCTGGCATCTCCCCTTGCCTTGCCTCCCACCACTCCCAAGACACATTCTCAAGCTCACTCTGACTCTCGGCACAGACCAGCTCACGAAGTTAAAACATACAGCCATTTCTCCCACACCAGAGCTCTAAGGGCTTAGAGCTCTTGCTGTTTCTGACCTTCCCTTGCCAGTGCTTTCACAGCCAAACATACACTAAGAATCTCCCCTTGCCTTGTCTCCCACCACTCCCAAGACACATTCTCAAGCTCACTCTCACTCTCGGCACACACCAGCTCACAAAGTTAAAACATACAGCCATTTCTCCCACACCAGAGCTCTAAGCGCTTAGAGCTCTTGCTGATTCTGACCTTCCCTTGCCAGTGCTTTCACAGCCAAACATACACTAAGAATCTCCCCTTGCCTTGCCTCCTACCACTGCCAACAGACATTCGCAAGCTCTCTCTCACTCTCGGCACACACCAGCTCACAAAGTTAAAACATACAGCCATTTCTCCCACACCATAGCTCTAAGGCCTAAGAGCTGGTGCTGTATTCAACTGCCCTTCCCACCGCACTCACAGCCAGACACCCCCCTGGCATCTCCCCTTGCCTTGCCTCCCACCACTCCCAAGACACATTCTCAAGCTCACTCTCACTCTCGGCACACACCAGCTCACAAAGTAAAAACATACAGCCATTTCTCCCACACCACAGCTCTAAGCGCTTAGAGCTCTTGCTGATTCTGACCTTCCCTTGCCAGTGCTTTCACAGCCAAACATACACTAAGAATCTCCCCTTGCCTTGCCTCCTGCCACTCCCAAGACACATTCGCAAGCTCACTCTCACTCTCGGCACAGACCAGCTCCCAGTGTTAAAACATACAGCCATTTCTCCCACACCAGAGCTCTAAGGGCTTAGAGCTCTTGCTGTTTCTGACCTTCCCTTGCCAGTGCTTTCACAGCCAAACATACACTAAGAATCTCCCCTTGCCTTGCCTCCTACCACTGCCAAGACACATTCGCAAGCTCACTCTCACTCTCGGCACACACCAGCTCACAAACTTAAAACATACAGCCATGTTTCCCTCTTAATATTTCTAAGGGCTTAATGCTCTTGCTGGTCCTCACCTTCCCTTGCCAGCACTTTCACACCCAGACAGACACTGCGGATGTACTTTTGCCTTGCCTCCCAGCACTCTCAATACACATTCGCAAGCTCACTCTCACTCTTCGCACAGACCAGCTCACAAAGTGCAAACATGCAGCCATTTCTCCCACACCATAGCTCGAAGGCCTAAGAGCTGGTGCTGTATTCAACTGCCCTTCCCACCGCACTCACAGCCAGACACCCCCCTGGCATCTCCCCTTGCCTTGCCTCCCACCACTCCCAAGACACATTCTCAAGCTCACTCTGACTCTCGGCACAGACCAGCTCACGAAGTTAAAACATACAGCCATTTCTCCCACACCAGAGCTCTAAGCGCTTAGAGCTCTTGCTGATTCTGACCTTCCCTTGCCAGTGCTTTCACAGCCAAACATACACTAAGAATCTCCCTTTGCCTTGCCTCCTAGCCCTGCCAAGACACATTCTCAAGCTCACTATCACTCTCGGCACACACCAGCTCACAAAGTTAAAACATACAGCCATTTCTCTCTCACCAGAGCTCTAAGGGCTTAGAGCTCTTGCTGTTTCTGACCTTCCCTTGCCAGTGCTTTCACAGCCAAATATACACTAAGAATCTCCCCTTGCCTTGCCTCCTACCACTGCCAACACACATTCGCAAGCTCACTCTCACTCTCGGCACACACCAGCTCACAAAGTTAAAACATACAGCCATTTCTCCCACACCAGAGCTCTAAGGCCTAAGAGCTGGTGCTGTATTCAACTGCCCTTCCCACCGCACTCACAGCCAGACACCCCCCTGGCATCTCCCCTTGCCTTGCCTCCCACCACTCCCAAGACACATTCTCAAGCTCACTCTCACTCTCGGCACACACCAGCTCACAAAGTTAAAACATACAGCCATTTCTCCCACACCAGAGCTCTAAGCGCTTAGAGCTCTTGCTGATTCTGACCTTCCCTTGCCAGTGCTTTCACAGCCAAACATACACTAAGAATCTCCCCTTGCCTTGCCTCCTACCACTGCCAAGACACATTCGCAAACTCACTCTCACTCTCGGCACAGACCAGCTCCCAGTGTTAAAACATACAGCCATTTCTCCCACACCAGAGCTCTAAGGGCTTAGAGCTCTTGCTGTTTCTGACCTTCCCTTGCCAGTGCTTTCACAGCCAAACATACACTAAGAATCTCCCCTTGCCTTGCCTCCTACCACTGCCAACACACATTCGCAAGCTCACTCTCACTCTCGGCACACACCAGCTCACAAAGTTAAAACATACAGCCATGTTTCCCTCTTAATATTTCTAAGGGCTTAATGCTCTTGCTGGTCCTCACCTTCCCTTGCCAGCACTTTCACACCCAGACAGACACTGCGGATGTACTTTTGCCTTGCCTCCCAGCACTCTCAATACACATTCGCAAGCTCACTCTCACTCTTCGCACAGACCAGCTCACAAAGTGCAAACATGCAGCCATTTCTCCCACACCAGAGCTCGAAGGCCTAAGAGCTGGTGCTGTATTCAACTGCCCTTCCCACCGCACTCACAGCCAGACACCCCCCTGGCATCTCCCCTTGCCTTGCCTCCCACCACTCCCAAGACACATTCTCAAGCTCACTCTCACTCTCGGCACACACCAGCTCACAAAGTTAAAACATACAGCCACTTCTCCCACACCAGAGCTCTAAGCGCTTAGAGCTCTTGCTGTTTCTGACCTTCCCTTGCCAGTGCTTTCACAGCCAAACATACACTAAGAATCTCCCCTTGCCTTGCCTCCTACCACTGCCAAGACACATTCGCAAACTCACTCTCAATCTCGGCACAGACCAGCTCCCAGTGTTAAAACATACAGCCATTTCTCCCACACCAGAGCTCTAAGGGCTTAGAGCTCTTGCTGTTTCTGACCTTCCCTTGCCAGTGCTTTCACAGCCAAACATACACTAAGAATCTCCCCTTGCCTTGCCTCCTGCCACTGCCAAGACACATTCTCAAGCTCACTCTCACTCTCGGCACAGACCAGCTCACAAAGTTAAAACATACAGCCATTTCTCTCTCACCAGAGCTCTAAGGGCTTAGAGCTCTTGCTGTTTCTGACCTTCCCTTGCCAGTGCTTTCACAGAAAAACATACACTAAGAATCTCCCCTTGCCTTGCCTCCTACCACTGCCAAGACACATTCTCAAGCTCACTCTCACTCTCGGCACACACCAGCTCACAAAGTTAAAACATACAGCCATTTCTCCCACACCAGAGCTCTAAGGGCTTAGAGCTCTTGCTGTTTCTGACCTTCCCTTGCCAGTGCTTTCACAGAAAAACATACACTAAGAATCTCCCCTTGCCTTGCCTCCTACCACTGCCAAGACACATTCGCAAGCTCACTCTCACTCTCGGCACACACCAGCTCACAAAGTTAAAACATACAGCCATTTCTCCCACACCAGAGCTCTAAGGGCTTAGAGCTCTTGCTGTTTCTGACGTTCCCTTGCCAGTGCTTTCACAGCCAAACATACACTAAGAATCTCCCCTTGCCTTGCCTCCTACCACTGCCAAGACACATTCGCAAACTCACTCTCACTCTCGGCACAGACCAGCTCCCAGTGTTAAAACATACAGCCATTTCTCCCACACCAGAGCTCTAAGGGCTTAGAGCTCTTGCTGTTTCTGACCTTCCCTTGCCAGTGCTTTCACAGCCAAACATACACTAAGAATCTCCCCTTGCCTTGCCTCCTACCACTGCCAAGACACATTCTCAAGCTCACTCTCACTCTCGGCACACACCAGCTCACAAACTTAAAACATACAGCCATGTTTCCCTCTTAATATTTCTAAGGGCTTAATGCTCTTGCTGGTCCTCACCTTCCCTTGCCAGCACTTTCACACCCAGACAGACACTGCGGATGTACTTTTGCCTTGCCTCCCAGCACTCTCAATACACATTCGCAAGCTCACTCTCACTCTTCGCACAGACCAGCTCACAAAGTGCAAACATGCAGCCAATTCTCCCACACCATAGCTCTAAGGCCTAAGAGCTGGTGCTGTATTCAACTGCCCTTCCCACCGCACTCACAGCCAGACACCCCCCTGGCATCTCCCCTTGCCTTGCCTCCCACCACTCCCAAGACACATTCTCAAGCTCACTCTCACTCTCGGCACACACCAGCTCACAAAGTTAAAACATACAGCCATTTCTCCCACACCAGAGCTCTAAGCGCTTAGAGCTCTTGCTGTTTCTGACCTTCCCTTGCCAGTGCTTTCACAGCCAAACATACACTAAGAATCTCCCCTTGCCTTGCCTCCTACCACTGCCAACACACATTCGCAAGCTCACTCTCACTCTCGGCACACACCAGCTCACAAAGTTAAAACATACAGCCATTTCTCCCACACCATAGCTCTAATGCCTAAGAGCTGGTGCTGTATTCAACTGCCCTTCCCACCGCACTCACAGCCAGACACCCCCCTGGCATCTCCCCTTGCCTTGCCTCCCACCACTCCCAAGACACATTCTCAAGCTCACTCTCACTCTCGGCACAGACCAGCTCACAAAGTTAAAACATACAGCCACTTCTCCCACACCAGAGCTCTAAGCGCTTAGAGCTCTTGCTGTTTCTGACCTTCCCTTGCCAGTGCTTTCACAGCCAAACATACACTAAGAATCTCCCCTTGCCTTGCCTCCTACCACTGCCAAGACACATTCGCAAACTCACTCTCACTCTCGGCACAGACCAGCTCCCAGTGTTAAAACATACAGCCATTTCTCCCACACCAGAGCTCTAAGGGCTTAGAGCTCTTGCTGTTTCTGACCTTCCCTTGCCAGTGCTTTCACAGCCAAACATACACTAAGAATCTCCCCTTGCCTTGCCTCCTACCACTGCCAAGACACATTCGCAAGCTCACTCTCACTCTCGGCACAGACCAGCTCACAAAGTTAAAACATACAGCCATTTCTCCCACACCAGAGCTCTAAGGGCTTAGAGCTCTTGCTGCTTCTGACCTTCCCTTGCCAGTGCTTTCACAGAAAAACATACACTAAGAATCTCCCCTTGCCTTGCCTCCTACCACTGCCAAGACACATTCGCAAGCTCACTCTCACTCTCGGCACAGACCAGCTCACAAAGTTAAAACATACAGCCATGTTTCCCTCTTAATATTTCTAAGGGCTTAATGCTCTTGCTGGTCCTCACCTTCCCTTGCCAGCACTTTCACACCCAGACAGACACTGCGGATGTACTTTTGCCTTGCCTCCCAGCACTCTCAATACACATTCGCAAGCTCACTCTCACTCTTCGCACAGACCAGCTCACAAAGTGCAAACATGCAGCCATTTCTCCCACACCATAGCTCGAAGGCCTAAGAGCTGGTGCTGTATTCAACTGCCCTTCCCACCGCACTCACAGCCAGACACCCCCCTGGCATCTCCCCTTGCCTTGCCTCCCACCACTCCCAAGACACATTCTCAAGCTCACTCTCACTCTCGGCACAGACCAGCTCACAAAGTAAACACATACAGCCACTTCTCCCACACCAGAGCTCTAAGCGCTTAGAGCTCTTGCTGATTCTGACCTTCCCTTGCCAGTGCTTTCACAGCCAAACATACACTAAGAATCTCCCCTTGCCTTGCCTCCTACCACTGCCAAGACACATTCGCAAACTCACTCTCACTCTCGGCACAGACCAGCTCCCAGTGTTAAAACATACAGCCATTTCTCCCACACCAGAGCTCTAAGGGCTTAGAGCTCTTGCTGTTTCTGACCTTCCCTTGCCAGTGCTTTCACAGCCAAACATACACTAAGAATCTCCCCTTGCCTTGCCTCCCACCACTCCCAAGACACATTCTCAAGCTCACTCTCACTCTCGGCACACACCAGCTCACAAAGTTAAAACATACACTCATTTCTCCCACACCAGAGCTCTAAGCGCTTAGAGCTCTTGCTGATTCTGACCTTCCCTTGCCAGTGCTTTCACAGCCAAACATACACTAAGAATCTCCCCTTGCCTTGCCTCCTACCACTGCCAACACACATTCGCAAGCTCACTCTCACTCTCGGCACACACCAGCTCCCAGTGTTAAAACATACAGCCATTTCTCTCTCACCAGAGCTCTAAGGCCTAAGAGCTGGTGCTGTATTCAACTGCCCTTCCCACCGCACTCACAGCCAGACACCCCCCTGGCATCTCCCCTTGCCTTGCCTCCCACCACTCCCAAGACACATTCTCAAGCTCACTCTCACTCTCGGCACACACCAGCTCACAAAGTTAAAACATACAGCCATTTCTCCCACACCAGAGCTCTAAGCGCTTAGAGCTCTTGCTGTTTCTGACCTTCCCTTGCCAGTGCTTTCACAGCCAAACATACACTAAGAATCTCCCCTTGCCTTGCCTCCTACCACTGCCAAGACACATTCGCAAGCTCACTCTCACTCTCGGCACAGACCAGCTCCCAGTGTTAAAACATACAGCCATTTCTCCCACACCAGAGCTCTAAGGGCTTAGAGCTCTTGCTGTTTCTGACCTTCCCTTGCCAGTGCTTTCACAGCCAAACATACACTAAGAATCTCCCCTTGCCTTGCCTCCTACCACTGCCAAGAGACATTCGCAAGCTCACTCTCACTCTCGGCACACACCAGCTCACAAAGTTAAAACATACAGCCATTTCTCCCACACCAGAGCTCTAAGGGCTTAGAGCTCTTGCTGTTTCTGACCTTCCCTTGCCAGTGCTTTCACAGCCAAACATACACTAAGAATCTCCCCTTGCCTTGCCTCCCACCACTCCCAAGACACATTCTCAAGCTCACTCTCACTCTCGGCACACACCAGCTCACAAAGTTAAAACATACACTCATTTCTCCCACACCAGAGCTCTAAGCGCTTAGAGCTCTTGCTGCTTCTGACCTTCCCTTGCCAGTGCTTTCACAGAAAAACATACACTAAGAATCTCCCCTTGCCTTGCCTCCTACCACTGCCAAGACACATTCGCAAGCTCACTCTCACTCTCGGCACAGACCAGCTCACAAAGTTAAAACATACAGCCATGTTTCCCTCTTAATATTTCTAAGGGCTTAATGCTCTTGCTGGTCCTCACCTTCCCTTGCCAGCACTTTCACACCCAGACAGACACTGCGGATGTACTTTTGCCTTGCCTCCCAGCACTCTCAATACACATTCGCAAGCTCACTCTCACTCTTCGCACAGACCAGCTCACAAAGTGCAAACATGCAGCCATTTCTCCCACACCATAGCTCGAAGGCCTAAGAGCTGGTGCTGTATTCAACTGCCCTTCCCACCGCACTCACAGCCAGACACCCCCCTGGCATCTCCCCTTGCCTTGCCTCCCACCACTCCCAAGACACATTCTCAAGCTCACTCTCACTCTCGGCACAGACCAGCTCACAAAGTAAACACATACAGCCACTTCTCCCACACCAGAGCTCTAAGCGCTTAGAGCTCTTGCTGATTCTGACCTTCCCTTGCCAGTGCTTTCACAGCCAAACATACACTAAGAATCTCCCCTTGCCTTGCCTCCTACCACTGCCAAGACACATTCGCAAACTCACTCTCACTCTCGGCACAGACCAGCTCCCAGTGTTAAAACATACAGCCATTTCTCCCACACCAGAGCTCTAAGGGCTTAGAGCTCTTGCTGTTTCTGACCTTCCCTTGCCAGTGCTTTCACAGCCAAACATACACTAAGAATCTCCCCTTGCCTTGCCTCCTACCACTGCCAAGACACATTCGCAAGCTCACTCTCACTCTCGGCACAGACCAGCTCACAAAGTTAAAACATACAGCCATTTCTCCCACACCAGAGCTCTAAGGGCTTAGAGCTCTTGCTGCTTCTGACCTTCCCTTGCCAGTGCTTTCACAGAAAAACATACACTAAGAATCTCCCCTTGCCTTGCCTCCTACCACTGCCAAGACACATTCGCAAGCTCACTCTCACTCTCGGCACAGACCAGCTCACAAAGTTAAAACATACAGCCATGTTTCCCTCTTAATATTTCTAAGGGCTTAATGCTCTTGCTGGTCCTCACCTTCCCTTGCCAGCACTTTCACACCCAGACAGACACTGCGGATGTACTTTTGCCTTGCCTCCCAGCACTCTCAATACACATTCGCAAGCTCACTCTCACTCTTCGCACAGACCAGCTCACAAAGTGCAAACATGCAGCCATTTCTCCCACACCATAGCTCGAAGGCCTAAGAGCTGGTGCTGTATTCAACTGCCCTTCCCACCGCACTCACAGCCAGACACCCCCCTGGCATCTCCCCTTGCCTTGCCTCCCACCACTCCCAAGACACATTCTCAAGCTCACTCTCACTCTCGGCACAGACCAGCTCACAAAGTAAACACATACAGCCACTTCTCCCACACCAGAGCTCTAAGCGCTTAGAGCTCTTGCTGATTCTGACCTTCCCTTGCCAGTGCTTTCACAGCCAAACATACACTAAGAATCTCCCCTTGCCTTGCCTCCTACCACTGCCAAGACACATTCGCAAACTCACTCTCACTCTCGGCACAGACCAGCTCCCAGTGTTAAAACATACAGCCATTTCTCCCACACCAGAGCTCTAAGGGCTTAGAGCTCTTGCTGTTTCTGACCTTCCCTTGCCAGTGCTTTCACAGCCAAACATACACTAAGAATCTCCCCTTGCCTTGCCTCCCACCACTCCCAAGACACATTCTCAAGCTCACTCTCACTCTCGGCACACACCAGCTCACAAAGTTAAAACATACACTCATTTCTCCCACACCAGAGCTCTAAGCGCTTAGAGCTCTTGCTGATTCTGACCTTCCCTTGCCAGTGCTTTCACAGCCAAACATACACTAAGAATCTCCCCTTGCCTTGCCTCCTACCACTGCCAACACACATTCGCAAGCTCACTCTCACTCTCGGCACACACCAGCTCCCAGTGTTAAAACATACAGCCATTTCTCTCTCACCAGAGCTCTAAGGCCTAAGAGCTGGTGCTGTATTCAACTGCCCTTCCCACCGCACTCACAGCCAGACACCCCCCTGGCATCTCCCCTTGCCTTGCCTCCCACCACTCCCAAGACACATTCTCAAGCTCACTCTCACTCTCGGCACACACCAGCTCACAAAGTTAAAACATACAGCCATTTCTCCCACACCAGAGCTCTAAGCGCTTAGAGCTCTTGCTGTTTCTGACCTTCCCTTGCCAGTGCTTTCACAGCCAAACATACACTAAGAATCTCCCCTTGCCTTGCCTCCTGCCACTCCCAAGACACATTCGCAAGCTCACTCTCACTCTCGGCACACACCAGCTCCCAGTGTTAAAACATACAGCCATTTCTCCCACACCAGAGCTCTAAGGGCTTAGAGCTCTTGCTGTTTCTGACCTTCCCTTGCCAGTGCTTTCACAGCCAAACATACACTAAGAATCTCCCCTTGCCTTGCCTCCTACCACTGCCAAGACACATTCGCAAGCTCACTCTCACTCTCGGCACAGACCAGCTCCCAGTGTTAAAACATACAGCCATTTCTCCCACACCAGAGCTCTAAGGGCTTAGAGCTCTTGCTGTTTCTGACCTTCCCTTGCCAGTGCTTTCACAGCCAAACATACACTAAGAATCTCCCCTTGCCTTGCCTCCTACCACTGCCAAGAGACATTCGCAAGCTCACTCTCACTCTCGGCACACACCAGCTCACAAAGTTAAAACATACAGCCATTTCTCCCACACCAGAGCTCTAAGGGCTTAGAGCTCTTGCTGTTTCTGACCTTCCCTTGCCAGTGCTTTCACAGCCAAACATACACTAAGAATCTCCCCTTGCCTTGCCTCCCACCACTCCCAAGACACATTCTCAAGCTCACTCTCACTCTCGGCACACACCAGCTCACAAAGTTAAAACATACACTCATTTCTCCCACACCAGAGCTCTAAGCGCTTAGAGCTCTTGCTGCTTCTGACCTTCCCTTGCCAGTGCTTTCACAGAAAAACATACACTAAGAATCTCCCCTTGCCTTGCCTCCTACCACTGCCAAGACACATTCGCAAGCTCACTCTCACTCTCGGCACAGACCAGCTCACAAAGTTAAAACATACAGCCATGTTTCCCTCTTAATATTTCTAAGGGCTTAATGCTCTTGCTGGTCCTCACCTTCCCTTGCCAGCACTTTCACACCCAGACAGACACTGCGGATGTACTTTTGCCTTGCCTCCCAGCACTCTCAATACACATTCGCAAGCTCACTCTCACTCTTCGCACAGACCAGCTCACAAAGTGCAAACATGCAGCCATTTCTCCCACACCATAGCTCGAAGGCCTAAGAGCTGGTGCTGTATTCAACTGCCCTTCCCACCGCACTCACAGCCAGACACCCCCCTGGCATCTCCCCTTGCCTTGCCTCCCACCACTCCCAAGACACATTCTCAAGCTCACTCTCACTCTCGGCACAGACCAGCTCACAAAGTAAACACATACAGCCACTTCTCCCACACCAGAGCTCTAAGCGCTTAGAGCTCTTGCTGATTCTGACCTTCCCTTGCCAGTGCTTTCACAGCCAAACATACACTAAGAATCTCCCCTTGCCTTGCCTCCTACCACTGCCAAGACACATTCGCAAACTCACTCTCACTCTCGGCACAGACCAGCTCCCAGTGTTAAAACATACAGCCATTTCTCCCACACCAGAGCTCTAAGGGCTTAGAGCTCTTGCTGTTTCTGACCTTCCCTTGCCAGTGCTTTCACAGCCAAACATACACTAAGAATCTCCCCTTGCCTTGCCTCCTACCACTGCCAAGACACATTCGCAAGCTCACTCTCACTCTCGGCACAGACCAGCTCACAAAGTTAAAACATACAGCCATTTCTCCCACACCAGAGCTCTAAGGGCTTAGAGCTCTTGCTGCTTCTGACCTTCCCTTGCCAGTGCTTTCACAGAAAAACATACACTAAGAATCTCCCCTTGCCTTGCCTCCTACCACTGCCAAGACACATTCGCAAGCTCACTCTCACTCTCGGCACAGACCAGCTCACAAAGTTAAAACATACAGCCATGTTTCCCTCTTAATATTTCTAAGGGCTTAATGCTCTTGCTGGTCCTCACCTTCCCTTGCCAGCACTTTCACACCCAGACAGACACTGCGGATGTACTTTTGCCTTGCCTCCCAGCACTCTCAATACACATTCGCAAGCTCACTCTCACTCTTCGCACAGACCAGCTCACAAAGTGCAAACATGCAGCCATTTCTCCCACACCATAGCTCGAAGGCCTAAGAGCTGGTGCTGTATTCAACTGCCCTTCCCACCGCACTCACAGCCAGACACCCCCCTGGCATCTCCCCTTGCCTTGCCTCCCACCACTCCCAAGACACATTCTCAAGCTCACTCTCACTCTCGGCACAGACCAGCTCACAAAGTAAACACATACAGCCACTTCTCCCACACCAGAGCTCTAAGCGCTTAGAGCTCTTGCTGATTCTGACCTTCCCTTGCCAGTGCTTTCACAGCCAAACATACACTAAGAATCTCCCCTTGCCTTGCCTCCTACCACTGCCAAGACACATTCGCAAACTCACTCTCACTCTCGGCACAGACCAGCTCCCAGTGTTAAAACATACAGCCATTTCTCCCACACCAGAGCTCTAAGGGCTTAGAGCTCTTGCTGTTTCTGACCTTCCCTTGCCAGTGCTTTCACAGCCAAACATACACTAAGAATCTCCCCTTGCCTTGCCTCCCACCACTCCCAAGACACATTCTCAAGCTCACTCTCACTCTCGGCACACACCAGCTCACAAAGTTAAAACATACACTCATTTCTCCCACACCAGAGCTCTAAGCGCTTAGAGCTCTTGCTGATTCTGACCTTCCCTTGCCAGTGCTTTCACAGCCAAACATACACTAAGAATCTCCCCTTGCCTTGCCTCCTACCACTGCCAACACACATTCGCAAGCTCACTCTCACTCTCGGCACACACCAGCTCCCAGTGTTAAAACATACAGCCATTTCTCTCTCACCAGAGCTCTAAGGCCTAAGAGCTGGTGCTGTATTCAACTGCCCTTCCCACCGCACTCACAGCCAGACACCCCCCTGGCATCTCCCCTTGCCTTGCCTCCCACCACTCCCAAGACACATTCTCAAGCTCACTCTCACTCTCGGCACACACCAGCTCACAAAGTTAAAACATACAGCCATTTCTCCCACACCAGAGCTCTAAGCGCTTAGAGCTCTTGCTGTTTCTGACCTTCCCTTGCCAGTGCTTTCACAGCCAAACATACACTAAGAATCTCCCCTTGCCTTGCCTCCTGCCACTCCCAAGACACATTCGCAAGCTCACTCTCACTCTCGGCACACACCAGCTCCCAGTGTTAAAACATACAGCCATTTCTCCCACACCAGAGCTCTAAGGGCTTAGAGCTCTTGCTGTTTCTGACCTTCCCTTGCCAGTGCTTTCACAGCCAAACATACACTAAGAATCTCCCCTTGCCTTGCCTCCTACCACTGCCAAGACACATTCGCAAGCTCACTCTCACTCTCGGCACAGACCAGCTCCCAGTGTTAAAACATACAGCCATTTCTCCCACACCAGAGCTCTAAGGGCTTAGAGCTCTTGCTGTTTCTGACCTTCCCTTGCCAGTGCTTTCACAGCCAAACATACACTAAGAATCTCCCCTTGCCTTGCCTCCTACCACTGCCAAGAGACATTCGCAAGCTCACTCTCACTCTCGGCACACACCAGCTCACAAAGTTAAAACATACAGCCATTTCTCCCACACCAGAGCTCTAAGGGCTTAGAGCTCTTGCTGTTTCTGACCTTCCCTTGCCAGTGCTTTCACAGCCAAACATACACTAAGAATCTCCCCTTGCCTTGCCTCCTACCACTGCCAAGACACATTCTCAAGCTCACTCTCACTCTCGGCACACACCAGCTCACAAACTTAAAACATACAGCCATGTTTCCCTCTTAATATTTCTAAGGGCTTAATGCTCTTGCTGGTCCTCACCTTCCCTTGCCAGCACTTTCACACCCAGACAGACACTGCGGATGTACTTTTGCCTTGCCTCCCAGCACTCTCAATACACATTCGCAAGCTCACTCTCACTCTTCGCACAGACCAGCTCACAAAGTGCAAACATGCAGCCATTTCTCCCACACCATAGCTCGAAGGCCTAAGAGCTGGTGCTGTATTCAACTGCCCTTCCCACCGCACTCACAGCCAGACACCCCCCTGGCATCTCCCCTTGCCTTGCCTCCCACCACTCCCAAGACACATTCTCAAGCTCACTCTCACTCTCGGCACAGACCAGCTCACAAAGTTAAAACATACAGCCATTTCTCCCAAACCAGAGCTCTAAGCGCTTAGAGCTCTTGCTGATTCTGACCTTCCCTTGCCAGTGCTTTCACAGCCAAACATACACTAAGAATCTCCCCTTGCCTTGCCTCCTACCACTGCCAACACACATTCGCAAGCTCACTCTCACTCTCGGCACACACCAGCTCACAAAGTTAAAACATACAGCCATTTCTCCCACACCATAGCTCTAAGGCCTAAGAGCTGGTGCTGTATTCAACTGCCCTTCCCACCGCACGCACAGCCAGACACCCACCTGGCATCTCCCCTTGCCTTGCCTCCCACCACTCCCAAGACACATTCTCAAGCTCACTCTCACTCTCGGCACACACCAGCTCACAAAGTTAAAACATACAGCCATGTTTCCCTCTTAATATTTCTAAGGGCTTAATGCTCTTGCTGGTCCTCACCTTCCCTTGCCAGCACTTTCACACCCAGACAGACACTGCGGATGTACTTTTGCCTTGCCTCCCAGCACTCTCAATACACATTCGCAAGATCACTCTCACTCTTCGCACAGACCAGCTCACAAAGTGCAAACATGCAGCCATTTCTCCCACACCATAGCTCGAAGGCCTAAGAGCTGGTGCTGTATTCAACTGCCCTTCCCACCACACTCACAGCCAGACACCCCCCTGGCATCTCCCCTTGCCTTGCCTCCCACCACTCCCAAGACACATTCTCAAGCTCACTCTCACTCTCGGCACACACCAGCTCACAAAGTTAAAACATACAGCCACTTCTCCCACACCAGAGCTCTAAGCGCTTAGAGCTCTTGCTGTTTCTGACCTTCCCTTGCCAGTGCTTTCACAGCCAAACATACACTAAGAATCTCCCCTTGCCTTGCCTCCTACCACTGCCAACACACATTCGCAAACTCACTCTCACTCTCGGCACAGACCAGCTCCCAGTGTTAAAACATACAGCCATTTCTCCCACACCAGAGCTCTAAGGGCTTAGAGCTCTTGCTGTTTCTGACCTTCCCTTGCCAGTGCTTTCACAGCCAAACATACACTAAGAATCTCCCCTTGCCTTGCCTCCTGCCACTGCCAACACACATTCGCAAGCTCACTCTCACTCTCGGCACACACCAGCTCACAAAGTTAAAACATACAGCCATTTCTCCCACACCAGAGCTCTAAGGCCTAAGAGCTGGTGCTGTATTCAACTGCCCTTCCCACCGCACTCACAGCCAGACACCCCCCTGGCATCTCCCCTTGCCTTGCCTCCCACCACTCCCAAGACACATTCTCAAGCTCACTCTCACTCTCGGCACACACCAGCTCACAAAGTTAAAACATACAGCCACTTCTCCCACACCAGAGCTCTAAGCGCTTAGAGCTCTTGCTGATTCTGACCTTCCCTTGCCAGTGCTTTCACAGCCAAACATACACTAAGAATCTCCCCTTGCCTTGCCTCCTAGCCCTGCCAAGACACATTCTCAAGCTCACTATCACTCTCGGCACAGACCAGCTCACAAAGTTAAAACATACAGCCATTTCTCCCACACCACAGCTCTAAGGGCTTAGAGCTCTTGCTGTTTCTGACCTTCCCTTGCCAGTGCTTTCACAGCCAAATATACACTAAGAATCTCCCCTTGCCTTGCCTCCTACCACTGCCAAGACACATTCGCAAGCTCACTCTCACTCTCGGCACAGACCAGCTCACAAAGTTAAAACATACAGCCATGTTTCCCTCTTAATATTTCTAAGGGCTTAATGCTCTTGCTGGTCCTCACCTTCCCTTGCCAGCACTTTCACACCCAGACAGACACTGCGGATGTACTTTTGCCTTGCCTCCCAGCACTCTCAATACACATTCGCAAGCTCACTCTCACTCTTCGCACAGACCAGCTCACAAAGTGCAAACATGCAGCCATTTCTCCCACACCATAGCTCGAAGGCCTAAGAGCTGGTGCTGTATTCAACTGCCCTTCCCACCGCACTCACAGCCAGACACCCCCCTGGCATCTCCCCTTGCCTTGCCTCCCACCACTCCCAAGACACATTCTCAAGCTCACTCTCACTCTCGGCACACACCAGCTCACAAAGTAAAAACATACAGCCATTTCTCCCACACCACAGCTCTAAGCGCTTAGAGCTCTTGCTGATTCTGACCTTCCCTTGCCAGTGCTTTCACAGCCAAACATACACTAAGAATCTCCCCTTGCCTTGCCTCCTGCCACTCCCAAGACACATTCGCAAGCTCACTCTCACTCTCGGCACAGACCAGCTCCCAGTGTTAAAACATACAGCCATTTCTCCCACACCAGAGCTCTAAGGGCTTAGAGCTCTTGCTGTTTCTGACCTTCCCTTGCCAGTGCTTTCACAGCCAAACATACACTAAGAATCTCCCCTTGCCTTGCCTCCCACCACTCCCAAGACACATTCTCAAGCTCACTCTCACTCTCGGCACACACCAGCTCACAAAGTTAAAACATACACTCATTTCTCCCACACCAGAGCTCTAAGCGCTTAGAGCTCTTGCTGATTCTGACCTTCCCTTGCCAGTGCTTTCACAGCCAAACATACACTAAGAATCTCCCCTTGCCTTGCCTCCTACCACTGCCAACACACATTCGCAAGCTCACTCTCACTCTCGGCACACACCAGCTCCCAGTGTTAAAACATACAGCCATTTCTCTCTCACCAGAGCTCTAAGGCCTAAGAGCTGGTGCTGTATTCAACTGCCCTTCCCACCGCACTCACAGCCAGACACCCCCCTGGCATCTCCCCTTGCCTTGCCTCCCACCACTCCCAAGACACATTCTCAAGCTCACTCTCACTCTCGGCACACACCAGCTCACAAAGTTAAAACATACAGCCATTTCTCCCACACCAGAGCTCTAAGCGCTTAGAGCTCTTGCTGTTTCTGACCTTCCCTTGCCAGTGCTTTCACAGCCAAACATACACTAAGAATCTCCCCTTGCCTTGCCTCCTGCCACTCCCAAGACACATTCGCAAGCTCACTCTCACTCTCGGCACACACCAGCTCCCAGTGTTAAAACATACAGCCATTTCTCCCACACCAGAGCTCTAAGGGCTTAGAGCTCTTGCTGTTTCTGACCTTCCCTTGCCAGTGCTTTCACAGCCAAACATACACTAAGAATCTCCCCTTGCCTTGCCTCCTACCACTGCCAAGACACATTCGCAAGCTCACTCTCACTCTCGGCACAGACCAGCTCCCAGTGTTAAAACATACAGCCATTTCTCCCACACCAGAGCTCTAAGGGCTTAGAGCTCTTGCTGTTTCTGACCTTCCCTTGCCAGTGCTTTCACAGCCAAACATACACTAAGAATCTCCCCTTGCCTTGCCTCCTACCACTGCCAAGAGACATTCGCAAGCTCACTCTCACTCTCGGCACACACCAGCTCACAAAGTTAAAACATACAGCCATTTCTCCCACACCAGAGCTCTAAGGGCTTAGAGCTCTTGCTGTTTCTGACCTTCCCTTGCCAGTGCTTTCACAGCCAAACATACACTAAGAATCTCCCCTTGCCTTGCCTCCCACCACTCCCAAGACACATTCTCAAGCTCACTCTCACTCTCGGCACACACCAGCTCACAAAGTTAAAACATACACTCATTTCTCCCACACCAGAGCTCTAAGCGCTTAGAGCTCTTGCTGCTTCTGACCTTCCCTTGCCAGTGCTTTCACAGAAAAACATACACTAAGAATCTCCCCTTGCCTTGCCTCCTACCACTGCCAAGACACATTCGCAAGCTCACTCTCACTCTCGGCACAGACCAGCTCACAAAGTTAAAACATACAGCCATGTTTCCCTCTTAATATTTCTAAGGGCTTAATGCTCTTGCTGGTCCTCACCTTCCCTTGCCAGCACTTTCACACCCAGACAGACACTGCGGATGTACTTTTGCCTTGCCTCCCAGCACTCTCAATACACATTCGCAAGCTCACTCTCACTCTTCGCACAGACCAGCTCACAAAGTGCAAACATGCAGCCATTTCTCCCACACCATAGCTCGAAGGCCTAAGAGCTGGTGCTGTATTCAACTGCCCTTCCCACCGCACTCACAGCCAGACACCCCCCTGGCATCTCCCCTTGCCTTGCCTCCCACCACTCCCAAGACACATTCTCAAGCTCACTCTCACTCTCGGCACAGACCAGCTCACAAAGTAAACACATACAGCCACTTCTCCCACACCAGAGCTCTAAGCGCTTAGAGCTCTTGCTGATTCTGACCTTCCCTTGCCAGTGCTTTCACAGCCAAACATACACTAAGAATCTCCCCTTGCCTTGCCTCCTACCACTGCCAAGACACATTCGCAAACTCACTCTCACTCTCGGCACAGACCAGCTCCCAGTGTTAAAACATACAGCCATTTCTCCCACACCAGAGCTCTAAGGGCTTAGAGCTCTTGCTGTTTCTGACCTTCCCTTGCCAGTGCTTTCACAGCCAAACATACACTAAGAATCTCCCCTTGCCTTGCCTCCTACCACTGCCAAGACACATTCGCAAGCTCACTCTCACTCTCGGCACAGACCAGCTCACAAAGTTAAAACATACAGCCATTTCTCCCACACCAGAGCTCTAAGGGCTTAGAGCTCTTGCTGCTTCTGACCTTCCCTTGCCAGTGCTTTCACAGAAAAACATACACTAAGAATCTCCCCTTGCCTTGCCTCCTACCACTGCCAAGACACATTCGCAAGCTCACTCTCACTCTCGGCACAGACCAGCTCACAAAGTTAAAACATACAGCCATGTTTCCCTCTTAATATTTCTAAGGGCTTAATGCTCTTGCTGGTCCTCACCTTCCCTTGCCAGCACTTTCACACCCAGACAGACACTGCGGATGTACTTTTGCCTTGCCTCCCAGCACTCTCAATACACATTCGCAAGCTCACTCTCACTCTTCGCACAGACCAGCTCACAAAGTGCAAACATGCAGCCATTTCTCCCACACCATAGCTCGAAGGCCTAAGAGCTGGTGCTGTATTCAACTGCCCTTCCCACCGCACTCACAGCCAGACACCCCCCTGGCATCTCCCCTTGCCTTGCCTCCCACCACTCCCAAGACACATTCTCAAGCTCACTCTCACTCTCGGCACAGACCAGCTCACAAAGTAAACACATACAGCCACTTCTCCCACACCAGAGCTCTAAGCGCTTAGAGCTCTTGCTGATTCTGACCTTCCCTTGCCAGTGCTTTCACAGCCAAACATACACTAAGAATCTCCCCTTGCCTTGCCTCCTACCACTGCCAAGACACATTCGCAAACTCACTCTCACTCTCGGCACAGACCAGCTCCCAGTGTTAAAACATACAGCCATTTCTCCCACACCAGAGCTCTAAGGGCTTAGAGCTCTTGCTGTTTCTGACCTTCCCTTGCCAGTGCTTTCACAGCCAAACATACACTAAGAATCTCCCCTTGCCTTGCCTCCCACCACTCCCAAGACACATTCTCAAGCTCACTCTCACTCTCGGCACACACCAGCTCACAAAGTTAAAACATACACTCATTTCTCCCACACCAGAGCTCTAAGCGCTTAGAGCTCTTGCTGATTCTGACCTTCCCTTGCCAGTGCTTTCACAGCCAAACATACACTAAGAATCTCCCCTTGCCTTGCCTCCTACCACTGCCAACACACATTCGCAAGCTCACTCTCACTCTCGGCACACACCAGCTCCCAGTGTTAAAACATACAGCCATTTCTCTCTCACCAGAGCTCTAAGGCCTAAGAGCTGGTGCTGTATTCAACTGCCCTTCCCACCGCACTCACAGCCAGACACCCCCCTGGCATCTCCCCTTGCCTTGCCTCCCACCACTCCCAAGACACATTCTCAAGCTCACTCTCACTCTCGGCACACACCAGCTCACAAAGTTAAAACATACAGCCATTTCTCCCACACCAGAGCTCTAAGCGCTTAGAGCTCTTGCTGTTTCTGACCTTCCCTTGCCAGTGCTTTCACAGCCAAACATACACTAAGAATCTCCCCTTGCCTTGCCTCCTGCCACTCCCAAGACACATTCGCAAGCTCACTCTCACTCTCGGCACACACCAGCTCCCAGTGTTAAAACATACAGCCATTTCTCCCACACCAGAGCTCTAAGGGCTTAGAGCTCTTGCTGTTTCTGACCTTCCCTTGCCAGTGCTTTCACAGCCAAACATACACTAAGAATCTCCCCTTGCCTTGCCTCCTACCACTGCCAAGACACATTCGCAAGCTCACTCTCACTCTCGGCACAGACCAGCTCCCAGTGTTAAAACATACAGCCATTTCTCCCACACCAGAGCTCTAAGGGCTTAGAGCTCTTGCTGTTTCTGACCTTCCCTTGCCAGTGCTTTCACAGCCAAACATACACTAAGAATCTCCCCTTGCCTTGCCTCCTACCACTGCCAAGAGACATTCGCAAGCTCACTCTCACTCTCGGCACACACCAGCTCACAAAGTTAAAACATACAGCCATTTCTCCCACACCAGAGCTCTAAGGGCTTAGAGCTCTTGCTGTTTCTGACCTTCCCTTGCCAGTGCTTTCACAGCCAAACATACACTAAGAATCTCCCCTTGCCTTGCCTCCTACCACTGCCAACACACATTCGCAAGCTCACTCTCACTCTCGGCACACACCAGCTCACAAACTTAAAACATACAGCCATGTTTCCCTCTTAATATTTCTAAGGGCTTAATGCTCTTGCTGGTCCTCACCTTCCCTTGCCAGCACTTTCACACCCAGACAGACACTGCGGATGTACTTTTGCCTTGCCTCCCAGCACTCTCAATACACATTCGCAAGCTCACTCTCACTCTTCGCACAGACCAGCTCACAAAGTGCAAACATGCAGCCATTTCTCCCACACCATAGCTCGAAGGCCTAAGAGCTGGTGCTGTATTCAACTGCCCTTCCCACCGCACTCACAGCCAGACACCCCCCTGGCATCTCCCCTTGCCTTGCCTCCCACCACTCCCAAGACACATTCTCAAGCTCACTCTCACTCTCGGCACAGACCAGCTCACAAAGTTAAAACATACAGCCATTTCTCCCAAACCAGAGCTCTAAGCGCTTAGAGCTCTTGCTGATTCTGACCTTCCCTTGCCAGTGCTTTCACAGCCAAACATACACTAAGAATCTCCCCTTGCCTTGCCTCCTACCACTGCCAACACACATTCGCAAGCTCACTCTCACTCTCGGCACACACCAGCTCACAAAGTTAAAACATACAGCCATTTCTCCCACACCATAGCTCTAAGGCCTAAGAGCTGGTGCTGTATTCAACTGCCCTTCCCACCGCACGCACAGCCAGACACCCACCTGGCATCTCCCCTTGCCTTGCCTCCCACCACTCCCAAGACACATTCTCAAGCTCACTCTCACTCTCGGCACACACCAGCTCACAAAGTTAAAACATACAGCCATGTTTCCCTCTTAATATTTCTAAGGGCTTAATGCTCTTGCTGGTCCTCACCTTCCCTTGCCAGCACTTTCACACCCAGACAGACACTGCGGATGTACTTTTGCCTTGCCTCCCAGCACTCTCAATACACATTCGCAAGATCACTCTCACTCTTCGCACAGACCAGCTCACAAAGTGCAAACATGCAGCCATTTCTCCCACACCATAGCTCGAAGGCCTAAGAGCTGGTGCTGTATTCAACTGCCCTTCCCACCACACTCACAGCCAGACACCCCCCTGGCATCTCCCCTTGCCTTGCCTCCCACCACTCCCAAGACACATTCTCAAGCTCACTCTCACTCTCGGCACACACCAGCTCACAAAGTTAAAACATACAGCCACTTCTCCCACACCAGAGCTCTAAGCGCTTAGAGCTCTTGCTGTTTCTGACCTTCCCTTGCCAGTGCTTTCACAGCCAAACATACACTAAGAATCTCCCCTTGCCTTGCCTCCTACCACTGCCAACACACATTCGCAAACTCACTCTCACTCTCGGCACAGACCAGCTCCCAGTGTTAAAACATACAGCCATTTCTCCCACACCAGAGCTCTAAGGGCTTAGAGCTCTTGCTGTTTCTGACCTTCCCTTGCCAGTGCTTTCACAGCCAAACATACACTAAGAATCTCCCCTTGCCTTGCCTCCTGCCACTGCCAACACACATTCGCAAGCTCACTCTCACTCTCGGCACACACCAGCTCACAAAGTTAAAACATACAGCCATTTCTCCCACACCAGAGCTCTAAGGCCTAAGAGCTGGTGCTGTATTCAACTGCCCTTCCCACCGCACTCACAGCCAGACACCCCCCTGGCATCTCCCCTTGCCTTGCCTCCCACCACTCCCAAGACACATTCTCAAGCTCACTCTCACTCTCGGCACACACCAGCTCACAAAGTTAAAACATACAGCCACTTCTCCCACACCAGAGCTCTAAGCGCTTAGAGCTCTTGCTGATTCTGACCTTCCCTTGCCAGTGCTTTCACAGCCAAACATACACTAAGAATCTCCCCTTGCCTTGCCTCCTAGCCCTGCCAAGACACATTCTCAAGCTCACTATCACTCTCGGCACAGACCAGCTCACAAAGTTAAAACATACAGCCATTTCTCCCACACCACAGCTCTAAGGGCTTAGAGCTCTTGCTGTTTCTGACCTTCCCTTGCCAGTGCTTTCACAGCCAAATATACACTAAGAATCTCCCCTTGCCTTGCCTCCTACCACTGCCAACACACATTCGCAAGCTCACTCTCACTCTCGGCACACACCAGCTCACAAACTTAAAACATACAGCCATGTTTCCCTCTTAATATTTCTAAGGGCTTAATGCTCTTGCTGGTCCTCACCTTCCCTTGCCAGCACTTTCACACCCAGACAGACACTGCGGATGTACTTTTGCCTTGCCTCCCAGCACTCTCAATACACATTCGCAAGCTCACTCTCACTCTTCGCACAGACCAGCTCACAAAGTGCAAACATGCAGCCATTTCTCCCACACCATAGCTCGAAGGCCTAAGAGCTGGTGCTGTATTCAACTGCCCTTCCCACCGCACTCACAGCCAGACACCCCCCTGGCATCTCCCCTTGCCTTGCCTCCCACCACTCCCAAGACACATTCTCAAGCTCACTCTCACTCTCGGCACACACCAGCTCACAAAGTAAAAACATACAGCCATTTCTCCCACACCAGAGCTCTAAGCGCTTAGAGCTCTTGCTGATTCTGACCTTCCCTTGCCAGTGCTTTCACAGCCAAACATACACTAAGAATCTCCCCTTGCCTTGCCTCCTGCCACTCCCAAGACACATTCGCAAGCTCACTCTCACTCTCGGCACAGACCAGCTCACAAAGTTAAAACATACAGCCATTTCTCCCACACCAGAGCTCTAAGGGCTTAGAGCTCTTGCTGTTTCTGACCTTCCCTTGCCAGTGCTTTCACAGCCAAACATACACTAAGAATCTCCCCTTGCCTTGCCTCCTACCACTGCCAAGACACATTCGCAAACTCACTCTCACTCTCGGCACAGACCAGCTCCCAGTGTTAAAACATACAGCCATTTCTCCCACACCAGAGCTCTAAGGGCTTAGAGCTCTTGCTGTTTCTGACCTTCCCTTGCCAGTGCTTTCACAGCCAAACATACACTAAGAATCTCCCCTTGCCTTGCCTCCTACCACTGCCAAGACACATTCGCAAGCTCACTCTCACTCTCGGCACAGACCAGCTCACAAAGTTAAAACATACACTCATTTCTCCCACACCAGAGCTCTAAGGGCTTAGAGCTCTTGCTGTTTCTGACCTTCCCTTGCCAGTGCTTTCACAGAAAAACATACACTAAGAATCTCCCCTTGCCTTGTCTCCTACCACTGCCAAGACACATTCTCAAGCTCACTCTCACTCTCGGCACACACCAGCTCACAAACTTAAAACATACAGCCATGTTTCCCTCTTAATATTTCTAAGGGCTTAATGCTCTTGCTGGTCCTCACCTTCCCTTGCCAGCACTTTCACACCCAGACAGACACTGCGGATGTACTTTTGCCTTGCCTCCCAGCACTCTCAATACACATTCGCAAGCTCACTCTCACTCTTCGCACAGACCAGCTCACAAAGTGCAAACATGCAGCCATTTCTCCCACACCATAGCTCGAAGGCCTAAGAGCTGGTGCTGTATTCAACTGCCCTTCCCACCACACTCACAGCCAGACACCCCCCTGGCATCTCCCCTTGCCTTGCCTCCCACCACTCCCAAGACACATTCTCAAGCTCACTCTCACTCTCGGCACACACCAGCTCACAAAGTTAAAACATACAGGCACTTCTCCCACACCAGAGCTCTAAGCGCTTAGAGCTCTTGCTGTTTCTGACCTTCCCTTGCCAGTGCTTTCACAGCCAAACATACACTAAGAATCTCCCCTTGCCTTGCCTCCTACCACTGCCAACACACATTCGCAAACTCACTCTCACTCTCGGCACAGACCAGCTCCCAGTGTTAAAACATACAGCCATTTCTCCCACACCAGAGCTCTAAGGGCTTAGAGCTCTTGCTGTTTCTGACCTTCCCTTGCCAGTGCTTTCACAGCCAAACATACACTAAGAATCTCCCCTTGCCTTGCCTCCTACCACTGCCAACACACATTCGCAAGCTCACTCTCACTCTCGGCACACACCAGCTCACAAAGTTAAAACATACAGCCATGTTTCCCTCTTAATATTTCTAAGGGCTTAATGCTCTTGCTGGTCCTCACCTTCCCTTGCCAGCACTTTCACACCCAGACAGACACTGCGGATGTACTTTTGCCTTGCCTCCCAGCACTCTCAATACACATTCGCAAGCTCACTCTCACTCTTCGCACAGACCAGCTCACAAAGTGCAAACATGCAGCCATTTCTCCCACACCATAGCTCGAAGGCCTAAGAGCTGGTGCTGTATTCAACTGCCCTTCCCACCGCACTCACAGCCAGACACCCCCCTGGCATCTCCCCTTGCCTTGCCTCCCACCACTCCCAAGACACATTCTCAAGCTCACTCTGACTCTCGGCACAGACCAGCTCACGAAGTTAAAACATACAGCCATTTCTCCCACACCACAGCTCTAAGCGCTTAGAGCTCTTGCTGATTCTGACCTTCCCTTGCCAGTGCTTTCACAGCCAAACATACACTAAGAATCTCCCCTTGCCTTGCCTCCTACCACTCCCAAGACACATTCTCAAGCTCACTCTCACTCTCGGCACACACCAGCTCACAAAGTTAAAACATACAGCCATTTCTCCCACACCAGAGCTCTAAGGGCTTAGAGCTCTTGCTGTTTCTGACCTTCCCTTGCCAGTGCTTTCACAGCCAAACATACACTAAGAATCTCCCCTTGCCTTGCCTCCTACCACTGCCAAGAGACATTCGCAAGCTCACTCTCACTCTCGGCACACACCAGCTCACAAAGTTAAAACATACAGCCATTTCTCCCACACCAGAGCTCTAAGGGCTTAGAGCTCTTGCTGTTTCTGACCTTCCCTTGCCAGTGCTTTCACAGCCAAACATACACTAAGAATCTCCCCTTGCCTTGCCTCCTACCACTGCCAAGACACATTCTCAAGCTCACTCTCACTCTCGGCACACACCAGCTCACAAACTTAAAACATACAGCCATGTTTCCCTCTTAATATTTCTAAGGGCTTAATGCTCTTGCTGGTCCTCACCTTCCCTTGCCAGCACTTTCACACCCAGACAGACACTGCGGATGTACTTTTGCCTTGCCTCCCAGCACTCTCAATACACATTCGCAAGCTCACTCTCACTCTTCGCACAGACCAGCTCACAAAGTGCAAACATGCAGCCATTTCTCCCACACCATAGCTCGAAGGCCTAAGAGCTGGTGCTGTATTCAACTGCCCTTCCCACCGCACTCACAGCCAGACACCCCCCTGGCATCTCCCCTTGCCTTGCCTCCCACCACTCCCAAGACACATTCTCAAGCTCACTCTCACTCTCGGCACAGACCAGCTCACAAAGTTAAAACATACAGCCATTTCTCCCAAACCAGAGCTCTAAGCGCTTAGAGCTCTTGCTGATTCTGACCTTCCCTTGCCAGTGCTTTCACAGCCAAACATACACTAAGAATCTCCCCTTGCCTTGCCTCCTACCACTGCCAACACACATTCGCAAGCTCACTCTCACTCTCGGCACACACCAGCTCACAAAGTTAAAACATACAGCCATTTCTCCCACACCATAGCTCTAAGGCCTAAGAGCTGGTGCTGTATTCAACTGCCCTTCCCACCGCACGCACAGCCAGACACCCACCTGGCATCTCCCCTTGCCTTGCCTCCCACCACTCCCAAGACACATTCTCAAGCTCACTCTCACTCTCGGCACACACCAGCTCACAAAGTTAAAACATACAGCCATGTTTCCCTCTTAATATTTCTAAGGGCTTAATGCTCTTGCTGGTCCTCACCTTCCCTTGCCAGCACTTTCACACCCAGACAGACACTGCGGATGTACTTTTGCCTTGCCTCCCAGCACTCTCAATACACATTCGCAAGATCACTCTCACTCTTCGCACAGACCAGCTCACAAAGTGCAAACATGCAGCCATTTCTCCCACACCATAGCTCGAAGGCCTAAGAGCTGGTGCTGTATTCAACTGCCCTTCCCACCACACTCACAGCCAGACACCCCCCTGGCATCTCCCCTTGCCTTGCCTCCCACCACTCCCAAGACACATTCTCAAGCTCACTCTCACTCTCGGCACACACCAGCTCACAAAGTTAAAACATACAGCCACTTCTCCCACACCAGAGCTCTAAGCGCTTAGAGCTCTTGCTGTTTCTGACCTTCCCTTGCCAGTGCTTTCACAGCCAAACATACACTAAGAATCTCCCCTTGCCTTGCCTCCTACCACTGCCAACACACATTCGCAAACTCACTCTCACTCTCGGCACAGACCAGCTCCCAGTGTTAAAACATACAGCCATTTCTCCCACACCAGAGCTCTAAGGGCTTAGAGCTCTTGCTGTTTCTGACCTTCCCTTGCCAGTGCTTTCACAGCCAAACATACACTAAGAATCTCCCCTTGCCTTGCCTCCTGCCACTGCCAACACACATTCGCAAGCTCACTCTCACTCT
Organism: Pelecanus crispus; assembly: GCF_030463565.1. Lineage (NCBI taxonomy): Eukaryota > Metazoa > Chordata > Aves > Pelecaniformes > Pelecanidae > Pelecanus > Pelecanus crispus. The sequence continues at coordinate 90,896,340 of NC_134643.1, forward strand.
CGGCACACACCAGCTCACAAAGTTAAAACATACAGCCATTTCTCCCACACCAGAGCTCTAAGGCCTAAGAGCTGGTGCTGTATTCAACTGCCCTTCCCACCGCACTCACAGCCAGACACCCCCCTGGCATCTCCCCTTGCCTTGCCTCCCACCACTCCCAAGACACATTCTCAAGCTCACTCTCACTCTCGGCACACACCAGCTCACAAAGTTAAAACATACAGCCACTTCTCCCACACCAGAGCTCTAAGCGCTTAGAGCTCTTGCTGATTCTGACCTTCCCTTGCCAGTGCTTTCACAGCCAAACATACACTAAGAATCTCCCCTTGCCTTGCCTCCTAGCCCTGCCAAGACACATTCTCAAGCTCACTATCACTCTCGGCACAGACCAGCTCACAAAGTTAAAACATACAGCCATTTCTCCCACACCACAGCTCTAAGGGCTTAGAGCTCTTGCTGTTTCTGACCTTCCCTTGCCAGTGCTTTCACAGCCAAATATACACTAAGAATCTCCCCTTGCCTTGCCTCCTACCACTGCCAACACACATTCGCAAGCTCACTCTCACTCTCGGCACACACCAGCTCACAAACTTAAAACATACAGCCATGTTTCCCTCTTAATATTTCTAAGGGCTTAATGCTCTTGCTGGTCCTCACCTTCCCTTGCCAGCACTTTCACACCCAGACAGACACTGCGGATGTACTTTTGCCTTGCCTCCCAGCACTCTCAATACACATTCGCAAGCTCACTCTCACTCTTCGCACAGACCAGCTCACAAAGTGCAAACATGCAGCCATTTCTCCCACACCATAGCTCGAAGGCCTAAGAGCTGGTGCTGTATTCAACTGCCCTTCCCACCGCACTCACAGCCAGACACCCCCCTGGCATCTCCCCTTGCCTTGCCTCCCACCACTCCCAAGACACATTCTCAAGCTCACTCTCACTCTCGGCACACACCAGCTCACAAAGTAAAAACATACAGCCATTTCTCCCACACCACAGCTCTAAGCGCTTAGAGCTCTTGCTGATTCTGACCTTCCCTTGCCAGTGCTTTCACAGCCAAACATACACTAAGAATCTCCCCTTGCCTTGCCTCCTGCCACTCCCAAGACACATTCGCAAGCTCACTCTCACTCTCGGCACAGACCAGCTCACAAAGTTAAAACATACAGCCATTTCTCCCACACCAGAGCTCTAAGGGCTTAGAGCTCTTGCTGTTTCTGACCTTCCCTTGCCAGTGCTTTCACAGCCAAACATACACTAAGAATCTCCCCTTGCCTTGCCTCCTACCACTGCCAAGACACATTCGCAAGCTCACTCTCACTCTCGGCACAGACCAGCTCCCAGTGTTAAAACATACAGCCATTTCTCCCACACCAGAGCTCTAAGGGCTTAGAGCTCTTGCTGTTTCTGACCTTCCCTTGCCAGTGCTTTCACAGCCAAACATACACTAAGAATCTCCCCTTGCCTTGCCTCCTACCACTGCCAAGAGACATTCGCAAGCTCACTCTCACTCTCGGCACACACCAGCTCACAAAGTTAAAACATACAGCCATTTCTCCCACACCAGAGCTCTAAGGGCTTAGAGCTCTTGCTGTTTCTGACCTTCCCTTGCCAGTGCTTTCACAGCCAAACATACACTAAGAATCTCCCCTTGCCTTGCCTCCTACCACTGCCAAGACACATTCTCAAGCTCACTCTCACTCTCGGCACACACCAGCTCACAAACTTAAAACATACAGCCATGTTTCCCTCTTAATATTTCTAAGGGCTTAATGCTCTTGCTGGTCCTCACCTTCCCTTGCCAGCACTTTCACACCCAGACAGACACTGCGGATGTACTTTTGCCTTGCCTCCCAGCACTCTCAATACACATTCGCAAGCTCACTCTCACTCTTCGCACAGACCAGCTCACAAAGTGCAAACATGCAGCCATTTCTCCCACACCATAGCTCGAAGGCCTAAGAGCTGGTGCTGTATTCAACTGCCCTTCCCACCGCACTCACAGCCAGACACCCCCCTGGCATCTCCCCTTGCCTTGCCTCCCACCACTCCCAAGACACATTCTCAAGCTCACTCTCACTCTCGGCACAGACCAGCTCACAAAGTTAAAACATACAGCCATTTCTCCCAAACCAGAGCTCTAAGCGCTTAGAGCTCTTGCTGATTCTGACCTTCCCTTGCCAGTGCTTTCACAGCCAAACATACACTAAGAATCTCCCCTTGCCTTGCCTCCTACCACTGCCAACACACATTCGCAAGCTCACTCTCACTCTCGGCACACACCAGCTCACAAAGTTAAAACATACAGCCATTTCTCCCACACCATAGCTCTAAGGCCTAAGAGCTGGTGCTGTATTCAACTGCCCTTCCCACCGCACGCACAGCCAGACACCCACCTGGCATCTCCCCTTGCCTTGCCTCCCACCACTCCCAAGACACATTCTCAAGCTCACTCTCACTCTCGGCACACACCAGCTCACAAAGTTAAAACATACAGCCATGTTTCCCTCTTAATATTTCTAAGGGCTTAATGCTCTTGCTGGTCCTCACCTTCCCTTGCCAGCACTTTCACACCCAGACAGACACTGCGGATGTACTTTTGCCTTGCCTCCCAGCACTCTCAATACACATTCGCAAGATCACTCTCACTCTTCGCACAGACCAGCTCACAAAGTGCAAACATGCAGCCATTTCTCCCACACCATAGCTCGAAGGCCTAAGAGCTGGTGCTGTATTCAACTGCCCTTCCCACCACACTCACAGCCAGACACCCCCCTGGCATCTCCCCTTGCCTTGCCTCCCACCACTCCCAAGACACATTCTCAAGCTCACTCTCACTCTCGGCACACACCAGCTCACAAAGTTAAAACATACAGCCACTTCTCCCACACCAGAGCTCTAAGCGCTTAGAGCTCTTGCTGTTTCTGACCTTCCCTTGCCAGTGCTTTCACAGCCAAACATACACTAAGAATCTCCCCTTGCCTTGCCTCCTACCACTGCCAACACACATTCGCAAACTCACTCTCACTCTCGGCACAGACCAGCTCCCAGTGTTAAAACATACAGCCATTTCTCCCACACCAGAGCTCTAAGGGCTTAGAGCTCTTGCTGTTTCTGACCTTCCCTTGCCAGTGCTTTCACAGCCAAACATACACTAAGAATCTCCCCTTGCCTTGCCTCCTGCCACTGCCAACACACATTCGCAAGCTCACTCTCACTCTCGGCACACACCAGCTCACAAAGTTAAAACATACAGCCATTTCTCCCACACCAGAGCTCTAAGGCCTAAGAGCTGGTGCTGTATTCAACTGCCCTTCCCACCGCACTCACAGCCAGACACCCCCCTGGCATCTCCCCTTGCCTTGCCTCCCACCACTCCCAAGACACATTCTCAAGCTCACTCTCACTCTCGGCACACACCAGCTCACAAAGTTAAAACATACAGCCACTTCTCCCACACCAGAGCTCTAAGCGCTTAGAGCTCTTGCTGATTCTGACCTTCCCTTGCCAGTGCTTTCACAGCCAAACATACACTAAGAATCTCCCCTTGCCTTGCCTCCTAGCCCTGCCAAGACACATTCTCAAGCTCACTATCACTCTCGGCACAGACCAGCTCACAAAGTTAAAACATACAGCCATTTCTCCCACACCACAGCTCTAAGGGCTTAGAGCTCTTGCTGTTTCTGACCTTCCCTTGCCAGTGCTTTCACAGCCAAATATACACTAAGAATCTCCCCTTGCCTTGCCTCCTACCACTGCCAACACACATTCGCAAGCTCACTCTCACTCTCGGCACACACCAGCTCACAAACTTAAAACATACAGCCATGTTTCCCTCTTAATATTTCTAAGGGCTTAATGCTCTTGCTGGTCCTCACCTTCCCTTGCCAGCACTTTCACACCCAGACAGACACTGCGGATGTACTTTTGCCTTGCCTCCCAGCACTCTCAATACACATTCGCAAGCTCACTCTCACTCTTCGCACAGACCAGCTCACAAAGTGCAAACATGCAGCCATTTCTCCCACACCATAGCTCGAAGGCCTAAGAGCTGGTGCTGTATTCAACTGCCCTTCCCACCGCACTCACAGCCAGACACCCCCCTGGCATCTCCCCTTGCCTTGCCTCCCACCACTCCCAAGACACATTCTCAAGCTCACTCTCACTCTCGGCACACACCAGCTCACAAAGTAAAAACATACAGCCATTTCTCCCACACCAGAGCTCTAAGCGCTTAGAGCTCTTGCTGATTCTGACCTTCCCTTGCCAGTGCTTTCACAGCCAAACATACACTAAGAATCTCCCCTTGCCTTGCCTCCTGCCACTCCCAAGACACATTCGCAAGCTCACTCTCACTCTCGGCACAGACCAGCTCACAAAGTTAAAACATACAGCCATTTCTCCCACACCAGAGCTCTAAGGGCTTAGAGCTCTTGCTGTTTCTGACCTTCCCTTGCCAGTGCTTTCACAGCCAAACATACACTAAGAATCTCCCCTTGCCTTGCCTCCTACCACTGCCAAGACACATTCGCAAACTCACTCTCACTCTCGGCACAGACCAGCTCCCAGTGTTAAAACATACAGCCATTTCTCCCACACCAGAGCTCTAAGGGCTTAGAGCTCTTGCTGTTTCTGACCTTCCCTTGCCAGTGCTTTCACAGCCAAACATACACTAAGAATCTCCCCTTGCCTTGCCTCCTACCACTGCCAAGACACATTCGCAAGCTCACTCTCACTCTCGGCACAGACCAGCTCACAAAGTTAAAACATACACTCATTTCTCCCACACCAGAGCTCTAAGGGCTTAGAGCTCTTGCTGTTTCTGACCTTCCCTTGCCAGTGCTTTCACAGAAAAACATACACTAAGAATCTCCCCTTGCCTTGTCTCCTACCACTGCCAAGACACATTCTCAAGCTCACTCTCACTCTCGGCACACACCAGCTCACAAACTTAAAACATACAGCCATGTTTCCCTCTTAATATTTCTAAGGGCTTAATGCTCTTGCTGGTCCTCACCTTCCCTTGCCAGCACTTTCACACCCAGACAGACACTGCGGATGTACTTTTGCCTTGCCTCCCAGCACTCTCAATACACATTCGCAAGCTCACTCTCACTCTTCGCACAGACCAGCTCACAAAGTGCAAACATGCAGCCATTTCTCCCACACCATAGCTCGAAGGCCTAAGAGCTGGTGCTGTATTCAACTGCCCTTCCCACCACACTCACAGCCAGACACCCCCCTGGCATCTCCCCTTGCCTTGCCTCCCACCACTCCCAAGACACATTCTCAAGCTCACTCTCACTCTCGGCACACACCAGCTCACAAAGTTAAAACATACAGGCACTTCTCCCACACCAGAGCTCTAAGCGCTTAGAGCTCTTGCTGTTTCTGACCTTCCCTTGCCAGTGCTTTCACAGCCAAACATACACTAAGAATCTCCCCTTGCCTTGCCTCCTACCACTGCCAACACACATTCGCAAACTCACTCTCACTCTCGGCACAGACCAGCTCCCAGTGTTAAAACATACAGCCATTTCTCCCACACCAGAGCTCTAAGGGCTTAGAGCTCTTGCTGTTTCTGACCTTCCCTTGCCAGTGCTTTCACAGCCAAACATACACTAAGAATCTCCCCTTGCCTTGCCTCCTACCACTGCCAACACACATTCGCAAGCTCACTCTCACTCTCGGCACACACCAGCTCACAAAGTTAAAACATACAGCCATGTTTCCCTCTTAATATTTCTAAGGGCTTAATGCTCTTGCTGGTCCTCACCTTCCCTTGCCAGCACTTTCACACCCAGACAGACACTGCGGATGTACTTTTGCCTTGCCTCCCAGCACTCTCAATACACATTCGCAAGCTCACTCTCACTCTTCGCACAGACCAGCTCACAAAGTGCAAACATGCAGCCATTTCTCCCACACCATAGCTCGAAGGCCTAAGAGCTGGTGCTGTATTCAACTGCCCTTCCCACCGCACTCACAGCCAGACACCCCCCTGGCATCTCCCCTTGCCTTGCCTCCCACCACTCCCAAGACACATTCTCAAGCTCACTCTGACTCTCGGCACAGACCAGCTCACGAAGTTAAAACATACAGCCATTTCTCCCACACCACAGCTCTAAGCGCTTAGAGCTCTTGCTGATTCTGACCTTCCCTTGCCAGTGCTTTCACAGCCAAACATACACTAAGAATCTCCCCTTGCCTTGCCTCCTACCACTCCCAAGACACATTCTCAAGCTCACTCTCACTCTCGGCACACACCAGCTCACAAAGTTAAAACATACAGCCATTTCTCCCAAACCAGAGCTCTAAGCGCTTAGAGCTCTTGCTGATTCTGACCTTCCCTTGCCAGTGCTTTCACAGCCAAACATACACTAAGAATCTCCCCTTGCCTTGCCTCCTACCACTGCCAACACACATTCGCAAGCTCACTCTCACTCTCGGCACACACCAGCTCACAAAGTTAAAACATACAGCCATTTCTCCCACACCATAGCTCTAAGGCCTAAGAGCTGGTGCTGTATTCAACTGCCCTTCCCACCGCACTCACAGCCAGACACCCCCCTGGCATCTCCCCTTGCCTTGCCTCCCACCACTCCCAAGACACATTCTCAAGCTCACTCTCACTCTCGGCACACACCAGCTCACAAAGTTAAAACATACAGCCATGTTTCCCTCTTAATATTTCTAAGGGCTTAATGCTCTTGCTGGTCCTCACCTTCCCTTGCCAGCACTTTCACACCCAGACAGACACTGCGGATGTACTTTTGCCTTGCCTCCCAGCACTCTCAATACACATTCGCAAGATCACTCTCACTCTTCGCACAGACCAGCTCACAAAGTGCAAACATGCAGCCATTTCTCCCACACCATAGCTCGAAGGCCTAAGAGCTGGTGCTGTATTCAACTGCCCTTCCCACCACACTCACAGCCAGACACCCCCCTGGCATCTCCCCTTGCCTTGCCTCCCACCACTCCCAAGACACATTCTCAAGCTCACTCTCACTCTCGGCACACACCAGCTCACAAAGTTAAAACATACAGCCACTTCTCCCACACCAGAGCTCTAAGCGCTTAGAGCTCTTGCTGTTTCTGACCTTCCCTTGCCAGTGCTTTCACAGCCAAACATACACTAAGAATATCCCCTTGCCTTGCCTCCTACCACTGCCAAGACACATTCTCAAGCTCACTCTCACTCTCGGCACACACCAGCTCCCAGTGTTAAAACATACAGCCATTTCTCCCACACCAGAGCTCTAAGGGCTTAGAGCTCTTGCTGTTTCTGACCTTCCCTTGCCAGTGCTTTCACAGCCAAACATACACTAAGAATCTCCCCTTGCCTTGCCTCCTGCCACTCCCAAGACACATTCGCAAGCTCACTCTCACTCTCGGCACAGACCAGCTCCCAGTGTTAAAACATACAGCCATTTCTCCCACACCAGAGCTCTAAGGGCTTAGAGCTCTTGCTGTTTCTGACCTTCCCTTGCCAGTGCTTTCACAGCCAAACATACACTAACAATCTCCCCTTGCCTTGCCTCCTACCACTGCCAAGACACATTCGCAAGCTCACTCTCACTCTCGGCACACACCAGCTCACAAACTTAAAACATACAGCCATGTTTCCCTCTTAATATTTCTAAGGGCTTAATGCTCTTGCTGGTCCTCACCTTCCCTTGCCAGCACTTTCACACCCAGACAGACACTGCGGATGTACTTTTGCCTTGCCTCCCAGCACTCTCAATACACATTCGCAAGCTCACTCTCACTCTTCGCACAGACCAGCTCACAAAGTGCAAACATGCAGCCATTTCTCCCACACCATAGCTCGAAGGCCTAAGAGCTGGTGCTGTATTCAACTGCCCTTCCCACCGCACTCACAGCCAGACACCCCCCTGGCATCTCCCCTTGCCTTGCCTCCCACCACTCCCAAGACACATTCTCAAGCTCACTCTGACTCTCGGCACAGACCAGCTCACGAAGTTAAAACATACAGCCATTTCTCCCACACCAGAGCTCTAAGCGCTTAGAGCTCTTGCTGATTCTGACCTTCCCTTGCCAGTGCTTTCACAGCCAAACATACACTAAGAATCTCCCTTTGCCTTGCCTCCTAGCCCTGCCAAGACACATTCTCAAGCTCACTATCACTCTCGGCACACACCAGCTCACAAAGTTAAAACATACAGCCATTTCTCTCTCACCAGAGCTCTAAGGGCTTAGAGCTCTTGCTGTTTCTGACCTTCCCTTGCCAGTGCTTTCACAGCCAAATATACACTAAGAATCTCCCCTTGCCTTGCCTCCTACCACTGCCAACACACATTCGCAAGCTCACTCTCACTCTCGGCACAGACCAGCTCCCAGTGTTAAAACATACAGCCATTTCTCCCACACCAGAGCTCTAAGGGCTTAGAGCTCTTGCTGTTTCTGACCTTCCCTTGCCAGTGCTTTCACAGCCAAACATACACTAAGAATCTCCCCTTGCCTTGCCTCCTACCACTGCCAAGACACATTCGCAAACTCACTCTCACTCTCGGCACAGACCAGCTCCCAGTGTTAAAACATACAGCCATTTCTCCCACACCAGAGCTCTAAGGGCTTAGAGCTCTTGCTGTTTCTGACCTTCCCTTGCCAGTGCTTTCACAGCCAAACATACACTAAGAATCTCCCCTTGCCTTGCCTCCTACCACTGCCAAGACACATTCGCAAGCTCACTCTCACTCTCGGCACAGACCAGCTCACAAAGTTAAAACATACACTCATTTCTCCCACACCAGAGCTCTAAGGGCTTAGAGCTCTTGCTGTTTCTGACCTTCCCTTGCCAGTGCTTTCACAGAAAAACATACACTAAGAATCTCCCCTTGCCTTGCCTCCTACCACTGCCAAGACACATTCTCAAGCTCACTCTCACTCTCGGCACACACCAGCTCACAAACTTAAAACATACAGCCATGTTTCCCTCTTAATATTTCTAAGGGCTTAATGCTCTTGCTGGTCCTCACCTTCCCTTGCCAGCACTTTCACACCCAGACAGACACTGCGGATGTACTTTTGCCTTGCCTCCCAGCACTCTCAATACACATTCGCAAGCTCACTCTCACTCTTCGCACAGACCAGCTCACAAAGTGCAAACATGCAGCCATTTCTCCCACACCAGAGCTCTAAGGCCTAAGAGCTGGTGCTGTATTCAACTGCCCTTCCCACCGCACTCACAGCCAGACACCCCCCTGGCATCTCCCCTTGCCTTGCCTCCCACCACTCCCAAGACACATTCTCAAGCTCACTCTCACTCTCGGCACAGACCAGCTCACAAAGTTAAAACATACAGCCATTTCTCCCAAACCAGAGCTCTAAGCGCTTAGAGCTCTTGCTGATTCTGACCTTCCCTTGCCAGTGCTTTCACAGCCAAACATACACTAAGAATCTCCCCTTGCCTTGCCTCCTACCACTGCCAACACACATTCGCAAGCTCACTCTCACTCTCGGCACACACCAGCTCACAAAGTTAAAACATACAGCCATTTCTCCCACACCATAGCTCTAAGGCCTAAGAGCTGGTGCTGTATTCAACTGCCCTTCCCACCGCACTCACAGCCAGACACCCCCCTGGCATCTCCCCTTGCCTTGCCTCCCACCACTCCCAAGACACATTCTCAAGCTCACTCTCACTCTCGGCACACACCAGCTCACAAACTTAAAACATACAGCCATGTTTCCCTCTTAATATTTCTAAGGGCTTAATGCTCTTGCTGGTCCTCACCTTCCCTTGCCAGCACTTTCACACCCAGACAGACACTGCGGATGTACTTTTGCCTTGCCTCCCAGCACTCTCAATACACATTCGCAAGATCACTCTCACTCTTCGCACAGACCAGCTCACAAAGTGCAAACATGCAGCCATTTCTCCCACACCAGAGCTCGAAGGCCTAAGAGCTGGTGCTGTATTCAACTGCCCTTCCCACCACACTCACAGCCAGACACCCCCCTGGCATCTCCCCTTGCCTTGCCTCCCACCACTCCCAAGACACATTCTCAAGCTCACTCTCACTCTCGGCACACACCAGCTCACAAAGTTAAAACATACAGCCACTTCTCCCACACCAGAGCTCTAAGCGCTTAGAGCTCTTGCTGTTTCTGACCTTCCCTTGCCAGTGCTTTCACAGCCAAACATACACTAAGAATCTCCCCTTGCCTTGCCTCCTACCACTGCCAACACACATTCGCAAACTCACTCTCACTCTCGGCACAGACCAGCTCCCAGTGTTAAAACATACAGCCATTTCTCCCACACCAGAGCTCTAAGGGCTTAGAGCTCTTGCTGTTTCTGACCTTCCCTTGCCAGTGCTTTCACAGCCAAACATACACTAAGAATCTCCCCTTGCCTTGCCTCCTACCACTGCCAACACACATTCGCAAGCTCACTCTCACTCTCGGCACAGACCAGCTCACAAAGTTAAAACATACAGCCATTTCTCCCACACCATAGCTCTAAGGCCTAAGAGCTGGTGCTGTATTCAACTGCCCTTCCCACCACACTCACAGCCAGAGACCCCCCTGGCATCTCCCCTTGCCTTGCCTCCCACCACTCCCAAGACACATTCTCAAGCTCACTCTCACTCTCGGCACACACCAGCTCACAAAGTTAAAACATACAGCCACTTCTCCCACACCAGAGCTCTAAGCGCTTAGAGCTCTTGCTGTTTCTGACCTTCCCTTGCCAGTGCTTTCACAGCCAAACATACACTAAGAATCTCCCCTTGCCTTGCCTCCTACCACTGCCAAGACACATTCTCAAGCTCACTATCACTCTCGGCACACACCAGCTCCCAGTGTTAAAACATACAGCCATTTCTCCCACACCAGAGCTCTAAGGGCTTAGAGCTCTTGCTGTTTCTGACCTTCCCTTGCCAGTGCTTTCACAGCCAAACATACACTAAGAATCTCCCCTTGCCTTGCCTCCTGCCACTCCCAAGACACATTCGCAAGCTCACTCTCACTCTCGGCACAGACCAGCTCCCAGTGTTAAAACATACAGCCATTTCTCCCACACCAGAGCTCTAAGGGCTTAGAGCTCTTGCTGTTTCTGACCTTCCCTTGCCAGTGCTTTCACAGCCAAACATACACTAAGAATCTCCCCTTGCCTTGCCTCCTACCACTGCCAAGACACATTCGCAAGCTCACTCTCACTCTCGGCACACACCAGCTCACAAAGTTAAAACATACAGCCATGTTTCCCTCTTAATATTTCTAAGGGCTTAATGCTCTGGCTGGTCCTCACCTTCCCTTGCCAGCACTTTCACACCCAGACAGACACTGCGGATGTACTTTTGCCTTGCCTCCCAGCACTCTCAATACACATTCGCAAGCTCACTCTCACTCTTCGCACAGACCAGCTCACAAAGTGCAAACATGCAGCCATTTCTCCCACACCATAGCTCGAAGGCCTAAGAGCTGGTGCTGTATTCAACTGCCCTTCCCACCGCACTCACAGCCAGACACCCCCCTGGCATCTCCCCTTGCCTTGCCTCCCACCACTCCCAAGACACATTCTCAAGCTCACTCTGACTCTCGGCACAGACCAGCTCACGAAGTTAAAACATACAGCCATTTCTCCCACACCAGAGCTCTAAGCGCTTAGAGCTCTTGCTGTTTCTGACCTTCCCTTGCCAGTGCTTTCACAGCCAAACATACACTAAGAATCTCCCTTTGCCTTGCCTCCTAGCCCTGCCAAGACACATTCTCAAGCTCACTATCACTCTCGGCACACACCAGCTCACAAAGTTAAAACATACAGCCATTTCTCTCTCACCAGAGCTCTAAGGGCTTAGAGCTCTTGCTGTTTCTGACCTTCCCTTGCCAGTGCTTTCACAGCCAAATATACACTAAGAATATCCCCTTGCCTTGCCTCCTACCACTGCCAACACACATTCGCAAGCTCACTCTCACTCTCGGCACACACCAGCTCACAAAGTTAAAACATACAGCCATTTCTCCCACACCATAGCTCTAAGGGCTTAGAGCTCTTGCTGTATTCAACTGCCCTTCCCACCGCACTCACAGCCAGACACCCCCCTGGCATCTCCCCTTGCCTTGCCTCCCACCACTCCCAAGACACATTCTCAAGCTCACTCTCACTCTCGGCACACACCAGCTCACAAAGTTAAAACATACAGCCATTTCTCTCTCACCAGAGCTCTAAGGGCTTAGAGCTCTTGCTGTTTCTGACCTTCCCTTGCCAGTGCTTTCACAGCCAAACATACACTAAGAATCTCCCCTTGCCTTGCCTCCTGCCACTCCCAAGACACATTCGCAAGCTCACTCTCACTCTCGGCACAGACCAGCTCACAAAGTTAAAACATACAGCCATTTCTCCCAAACCAGAGCTCTAAGCGCTTAGAGCTCTTGCTGATTCTGACCTTCCCTTGCCAGTGCTTTCACAGCCAAACATACACTAAGAATCTCCCCTTGCCTTGCCTCCTACCACTGCCAACACACATTCGCAAGCTCACTCTCACTCTCGGCACACACCAGCTCACAAAGTTAAAACATACAGCCATTTCTCCCACACCATAGCTCTAAGGCCTAAGAGCTGGTGCTGTATTCAACTGCCCTTCCCACCGCACTCACAGCCAGACACCCCCCTGGCATCTCCCCTTGCCTTGCCTCCCACCACTCCCAAGACACATTCTCAAGCTCACTCTCACTCTCGGCACACACCAGCTCACAAACTTAAAACATACAGCCATGTTTCCCTCTTAATATTTCTAAGGGCTTAATGCTCTTGCTGGTCCTCACCTTCCCTTGCCAGCACTTTCACACCCAGACAGACACTGCGGATGTACTTTTGCCTTGCCTCCCAGCACTCTCAATACACATTCGCAAGATCACTCTCACTCTTCGCACAGACCAGCTCACAAAGTGCAAACATGCAGCCATTTCTCCCACACCATAGCTCTAAGGCCTAAGAGCTGGTGCTGTATTCAACTGCCCTTCCCACCACACTCACAGCCAGACACCCCCCTGGCATCTCCCCTTGCCTTGCCTCCCACCACTCCCAAGACACATTCTCAAGCTCACTCTCACTCTCGGCACACACCAGCTCACAAAGTTAAAACATACAGCCACTTCTCCCACACCAGAGCTCTAAGCGCTTAGAGCTCTTGCTGTTTCTGACCTTCCCTTGCCAGTGCTTTCACAGCCAAACATACACTAAGAATCTCCCCTTGCCTTGCCTCCTGCCACTCCCAAGACACATTCGCAAGCTCACTCTCACTCTCGGCACAGACCAGCTCCCAGTGTTAAAACATACAGCCATTTCTCCCACACCATAGCTCTAAGGCCTAAGAGCTGGTGCTGTATTCAACTGCCCTTCCCACCGCACTCACAGCCAGAGACCCCCCTGGCATCTCCCCTTGCCTTGCCTCCCACCACTCCCAAGACACATTCTCAAGCTCACTCTCACTCTCGGCACACACCAGCTCACAAAGTTAAAACATACAGCCACTTCTCCCACACCAGAGCTCTAAGCGCTTAGAGCTCTTGCTGATTCTGACCTTCCCTTGCCAGTGCTTTCACAGCCAAACATACACTAAGAATCTCCCCTTGCCTTGCCTCCTACCACTGCCAAGACACATTCTCAAGCTCACTATCACTCTCGGCACACACCAGCTCACAAAGTTAAAACATACAGCCATTTCTCCCACACCAGAGCTCTAAGGGCTTAGAGCTCTTGCTGTTTCTGACCTTCCCTTGCCAGTGCTTTCACAGCCAAATATACACTAAGAATCTCCCCTTGCCTTGCCTCCTACCACTGCCAACACACATTCGCAAGCTCACTCTCACTCTCGGCACACACCAGCTCACAAAGTTAAAACATACAGCCATGTTTCCCTCTTAATATTTCTAAGGGCTTAATGCTCTTGCTGGTCCTCACCTTCCCTTGCCAGCACTTTCACACCCAGACAGACACTGCGGATGTACTTTTGCCTTGCCTCCCAGCACTCTCAATACACATTCGCAAGCTCACTCTCACTCTTCGCACAGACCAGCTCACAAAGTGCAAACATACAGCCATTTCTCCCACACCATAGCTCTAAGGCCTAAGAGCTGGTGCTGTATTCAACTGCCCTTCCCACCGCACTCACAGCCAGACACCCCCCTGGCATCTCCCCTTGCCTTGCCTCCCACCACTCCCAAGACACATTCTCAAGCTCACTCTGACTCTCGGCACAGACCAGCTCACGAAGTTAAAACATACAGCCATTTCTCCCACACCACAGCTCTAAGCGCTTAGAGCTCTTGCTGATTCTGACCTTCCCTTGCCAGTGCTTTCACAGCCAAACATACACTAAGAATCTCCCCTTGCCTTGCCTCCTACCACTCCCAAGACACATTCTCAAGCTCACTCTCACTCTCGGCACACACCAGCTCACAAAGTTAAAACATACAGCCATTTCTCCCAAACCAGAGCTCTAAGCGCTTAGAGCTCTTGCTGATTCTGACCTTCCCTTGCCAGTGCTTTCACAGCCAAACATACACTAAGAATCTCCCCTTGCCTTGCCTCCTACCACTGCCAACACACATTCGCAAGCTCACTCTCACTCTCGGCACACACCAGCTCACAAAGTTAAAACATACAGCCATTTCTCCCACACCATAGCTCTAAGGCCTAAGAGCTGGTGCTGTATTCAACTGCCCTTCCCACCGCACTCACAGCCAGACACCCCCCTGGCATCTCCCCTTGCCTTGCCTCCCACCACTCCCAAGACACATTCTCAAGCTCACTCTCACTCTCGGCACACACCAGCTCACAAAGTTAAAACATACAGCCATGTTTCCCTCTTAATATTTCTAAGGGCTTAATGCTCTTGCTGGTCCTCACCTTCCCTTGCCAGCACTTTCACACCCAGACAGACACTGCGGATGTACTTTTGCCTTGCCTCCCAGCACTCTCAATACACATTCGCAAGATCACTCTCACTCTTCGCACAGACCAGCTCACAAAGTGCAAACATGCAGCCATTTCTCCCACACCATAGCTCGAAGGCCTAAGAGCTGGTGCTGTATTCAACTGCCCTTCCCACCACACTCACAGCCAGACACCCCCCTGGCATCTCCCCTTGCCTTGCCTCCCACCACTCCCAAGACACATTCTCAAGCTCACTCTCACTCTCGGCACACACCAGCTCACAAAGTTAAAACATACAGCCACTTCTCCCACACCAGAGCTCTAAGCGCTTAGAGCTCTTGCTGTTTCTGACCTTCCCTTGCCAGTGCTTTCACAGCCAAACATACACTAAGAATCTCCCCTTGCCTTGCCTCCTACCACTGCCAAGACACATTCTCAAGCTCACTCTCACTCTCGGCACAGACCAGCTCCCAGTGTTAAAACATACAGCCATTTCTCCCACACCAGAGCTCTAAGGGCTTAGAGCTCTTGCTGTTTCTGACCTTCCCTTGCCAGTGCTTTCACAGCCAAACATACACTAAGAATCTCCCCTTGCCTTGCCTCCTGCCACTCCCAAGACACATTCGCAAGCTCACTCTCACTCTCGGCACAGACCAGCTCCCAGTGTTAAAACATACAGCCATTTCTCCCACACCAGAGCTCTAAGGGCTTAGAGCTCTTGCTGTTTCTGACCTTCCCTTGCCAGTGCTTTCACAGCCAAACATACACTAAGAATCTCCCCTTGCCTTGCCTCCTACCACTGCCAAGACACATTCGCAAGCTCACTCTCACTCTCGGCACACACCAGCTCACAAAGTTAAAACATACAGCCATGTTTCCCTCTTAATATTTCTAAGGGCTTAATGCTCTGGCTGGTCCTCACCTTCCCTTGCCAGCACTTTCACACCCAGACAGACACTGCGGATGTACTTTTGCCTTGCCTCCCAGCACTCTCAATACACATTCGCAAGCTCACTCTCACTCTTCGCACAGACCAGCTCACAAAGTGCAAACATGCAGCCATTTCTCCCACACCATAGCTCGAAGGCCTAAGAGCTGGTGCTGTATTCAACTGCCCTTCCCACCGCACTCACAGCCAGACACCCCCCTGGCATCTCCCCTTGCCTTGCCTCCCACCACTCCCAAGACACATTCTCAAGCTCACTCTGACTCTCGGCACAGACCAGCTCACGAAGTTAAAACATACAGCCATTTCTCCCACACCAGAGCTCTAAGCGCTTAGAGCTCTTGCTGTTTCTGACCTTCCCTTGCCAGTGCTTTCACAGCCAAACATACACTAAGAATCTCCCTTTGCCTTGCCTCCTAGCCCTGCCAAGACACATTCTCAAGCTCACTATCACTCTCGGCACACACCAGCTCACAAAGTTAAAACATACAGCCATTTCTCTCTCACCAGAGCTCTAAGGGCTTAGAGCTCTTGCTGTTTCTGACCTTCCCTTGCCAGTGCTTTCACAGCCAAATATACACTAAGAATATCCCCTTGCCTTGCCTCCTACCACTGCCAACACACATTCGCAAGCTCACTCTCACTCTCGGCACACACCAGCTCACAAAGTTAAAACATACAGCCATTTCTCCCACACCATAGCTCTAAGGGCTTAGAGCTCTTGCTGTATTCAACTGCCCTTCCCACCGCACTCACAGCCAGACACCCCCCTGGCATCTCCCCTTGCCTTGCCTCCCACCACTCCCAAGACACATTCTCAAGCTCACTCTCACTCTCGGCACACACCAGCTCACAAAGTTAAAACATACAGCCATTTCTCTCTCACCAGAGCTCTAAGGGCTTAGAGCTCTTGCTGTTTCTGACCTTCCCTTGCCAGTGCTTTCACAGCCAAACATACACTAAGAATCTCCCCTTGCCTTGCCTCCTGCCACTCCCAAGACACATTCGCAAGCTCACTCTCACTCTCGGCACAGACCAGCTCACAAAGTTAAAACATACAGCCATTTCTCCCACACCAGAGCTCTAAGGGCTTAGAGCTCTTGCTGTTTCTGACCTTCCCTTGCCAGTGCTTTCACAGAAAAACATACACTAAGAATCTCCCCTTGCCTTGCCTCCTACCACTGCCAAGACACATTCTCAAGCTCACTCTCACTCTCGGCACACACCAGCTCACAAACTTAAAACATACAGCCATGTTTCCCTCTTAATATTTCTAAGGGCTTAATGCTCTTGCTGGTCCTCACCTTCCCTTGCCAGCACTTTCACACCCAGACAGACACTGCGGATGTACTTTTGCCTTGCCTCCCAGCACTCTCAAGACACATTCGCAAGCTCACTCTCACTCTTCGCACAGACCAGCTCACAAAGTGCAAACATGCAGCCATTTCTCCCACACCATAGCTCTAAGGCCTAAGAGCTGGTGCTGTATTCAACTGCCCTTCCCACCACACTCACAGCCAGACACCCCCCTGGCATCTCCCCTTGCCTTGCCTCCCACCACTCCCAAGACACATTGTCAAGCTCACTCTCACTCTCGGCACACACCAGCTCACGAAGTTAAAACATACAGCCATTTCTCCCACACCACAGCTCTAAGCGCTTAGAGCTCTTGCTGATTCTGACCTTCCCTTGCCAGTGCTTTCACAGCCAAATATACACTAAGAATCTCCCCTTGCCTTGCCTCCTACCACTGCCAACACACATTCGCAAGCTCACTCTCACTCTCGGCACACACCAGCTCACAAAGTTAAAACATACAGCCATGTTTCCCTCTTAATATTTCTAAGGGCTTAATGCTCTTGCTGGTCCTCACCTTCCCTTGCCAGCACTTTCACACCCAGACAGACACTGCGGATGTACTTTTGCCTTGCCTCCCAGCACTCTCAATACACATTCGCAAGCTCACTCTCACTCTTCGCACAGACCAGCTCACAAAGTGCAAACATACAGCCATTTCTCCCACACCATAGCTCGAAGGCCTAAGAGCTGGTGCTGTATTCAACTGCCCTTCCCACCGCACTCACAGCCAGACACCCCCCTGGCATCTCCCCTTGCCTTGCCTCCCACCACTCCCAAGACACATTCTCAAGCTCACTCTGACTCTCGGCACAGACCAGCTCACGAAGTTAAAACATACAGCCATTTCTCCCACACCACAGCTCTAAGCGCTTAGAGCTCTTGCTGATTCTGACCTTCCCTTGCCAGTGCTTTCACAGCCAAACATACACTAAGAATCTCCCCTTGCCTTGCCTCCTACCACTCCCAAGACACATTCTCAAGCTCACTCTCACTCTCGGCACACACCAGCTCACAAAGTTAAAACATACAGCCATTTCTCCCAAACCAGAGCTCTAAGCGCTTAGAGCTCTTGCTGATTCTGACCTTCCCTTGCCAGTGCTTTCACAGCCAAACATACACTAAGAATCTCCCCTTGCCTTGCCTCCTACCACTGCCAACACACATTCGCAAGCTCACTCTCACTCTCGGCACACACCAGCTCACAAAGTTAAAACATACAGCCATTTCTCCCACACCATAGCTCTAAGGCCTAAGAGCTGGTGCTGTATTCAACTGCCCTTCCCACCGCACTCACAGCCAGACACCCCCCTGGCATCTCCCCTTGCCTTGCCTCCCACCACTCCCAAGACACATTCTCAAGCTCACTCTCACTCTCGGCACACACCAGCTCACAAAGTTAAAACATACAGCCATGTTTCCCTCTTAATATTTCTAAGGGCTTAATGCTCTTGCTGGTCCTCACCTTCCCTTGCCAGCACTTTCACACCCAGACAGACACTGCGGATGTACTTTTGCCTTGCCTCCCAGCACTCTCAATACACATTCGCAAGATCACTCTCACTCTTCGCACAGACCAGCTCACAAAGTGCAAACATGCAGCCATTTCTCCCACACCATAGCTCGAAGGCCTAAGAGCTGGTGCTGTATTCAACTGCCCTTCCCACCACACTCACAGCCAGACACCCCCCTGGCATCTCCCCTTGCCTTGCCTCCCACCACTCCCAAGACACATTCTCAAGCTCACTCTCACTCTCGGCACACACCAGCTCACAAAGTTAAAACATACAGCCACTTCTCCCACACCAGAGCTCTAAGCGCTTAGAGCTCTTGCTGTTTCTGACCTTCCCTTGCCAGTGCTTTCACAGCCAAACATACACTAAGAATATCCCCTTGCCTTGCCTCCTACCACTGCCAAGACACATTCTCAAGCTCACTCTCACTCTCGGCACAGACCAGCTCCCAGTGTTAAAACATACAGCCATTTCTCCCACACCAGAGCTCTAAGGGCTTAGAGCTCTTGCTGTTTCTGACCTTCCCTTGCCAGTGCTTTCACAGCCAAACATACACTAAGAATCTCCCCTTGCCTTGCCTCCTGCCACTCCCAAGACACATTCGCAAGCTCACTCTCACTCTCGGCACAGACCAGCTCCCAGTGTTAAAACATACAGCCATTTCTCCCACACCAGAGCTCTAAGGGCTTAGAGCTCTTGCTGTTTCTGACCTTCCCTTGCCAGTGCTTTCACAGCCAAACATACACTAAGAATCTCCCCTTGCCTTGCCTCCTACCACTGCCAAGACACATTCGCAAGCTCACTCTCACTCTCGGCACACACCAGCTCACAAACTTAAAACATACAGCCATGTTTCCCTCTTAATATTTCTAAGGGCTTAATGCTCTTGCTGGTCCTCACCTTCCCTTGCCAGCACTTTCACACCCAGACAGACACTGCGGATGTACTTTTGCCTTGCCTCCCAGCACTCTCAATACACATTCGCAAGCTCACTCTCACTCTTCGCACAGACCAGCTCACAAAGTGCAAACATGCAGCCATTTCTCCCACACCATAGCTAGAAGGCCTAAGAGCTGGTGCTGTATTCAACTGCCCTTCCCACCGCACTCACAGCCAGACACCCCCCTGGCATCTCCCCTTGCCTTGCCTCCCACCACTCCCAAGACACATTCTCAAGCTCACTCTGACTCTCGGCACAGACCAGCTCACGAAGTTAAAACATACAGCCATTTCTCCCACACCAGAGCTCTAAGCGCTTAGAGCTCTTGCTGTTTCTGACCTTCCCTTGCCAGTGCTTTCACAGCCAAACATACACTAAGAATCTCCCTTTGCCTTGCCTCCTAGCCCTGCCAAGACACATTCTCAAGCTCACTATCACTCTCGGCACACACCAGCTCACAAAGTTAAAACATACAGCCATTTCTCTCTCACCAGAGCTCTAAGGGCTTAGAGCTCTTGCTGTTTCTGACCTTCCCTTGCCAGTGCTTTCACAGCCAAATATACACTAAGAATATCCCCTTGCCTTGCCTCCTACCACTGCCAACACACATTCGCAAGATCACTCTCACTCTCGGCACACACCAGCTCACAAAGTTAAAACATACAGCCATTTCTCCCACACCATAGCTCTAAGGGCTTAGAGCTCTTGCTGTATTCAACTGCCCTTCCCACCGCACTCACAGCCAGACACCCCCCTGGCATCTCCCCTTGCCTTGCCTCCCACCACTCCCAAGACACATTCTCAAGCTCACTCTCACTCTCGGCACACACCAGCTCACAAAGTTAAAACATACAGCCATTTCTCTCTCACCAGAGCTCTAAGGGCTTAGAGCTCTTGCTGTTTCTGACCTTCCCTTGCCAGTGCTTTCACAGCCAAACATACACTAAGAATCTCCCCTTGCCTTGCCTCCTGCCACTCCCAAGACACATTCGCAAGCTCACTCTCACTCTCGGCACAGACCAGCTCACAAAGTTAAAACATACAGCCATTTCTCCCACACCAGAGCTCTAAGGGCTTAGAGCTCTTGCTGTTTCTGACCTTCCCTTGCCAGTGCTTTCACAGAAAAACATACACTAAGAATCTCCCCTTGCCTTGCCTCCTACCACTGCCAAGACACATTCGCAAGCTCACTCTCACTCTCGGCACACACCAGCTCACAAACTTAAAACATACAGCCATGTTTCCCTCTTAATATTTCTAAGGGCTTAATGCTCTTGCTGGTCCTCACCTTCCCTTGCCAGCACTTTCACACCCAGACAGACACTGCGGATGTACTTTTGCCTTGCCTCCCAGCACTCTCAAGACACATTCGCAAGCTCACTCTCACTCTTCGCACAGACCAGCTCACAAAGTGCAAACATGCAGCCATTTCTCCCACACCATAGCTCTAAGGCCTAAGAGCTGGTGCTGTATTCAACTGCCCTTCCCACCACACTCACAGCCAGACACCCCCCTGGCATCTCCCCTTGCCTTGCCTCCCACCACTCCCAAGACACATTGTCAAGCTCACTCTCACTCTCGGCACACACCAGCTCACAAAGTTAAAACATACAGCCATTTCTCCCACACCAGAGCTCTAAGGGCTTAGAGCTCTTGCTGTTTCTGACCTTCCCTTGCCAGTGCTTTCACAGCCAAACATACACTAAGAATCTCCCCTTGCCTTGCCTCCTACCACTGCCAAGACACATTCGCAAGCTCACTCTCACTCTCGGCACACACCAGCTCACAAAGTTAAAACATACACTCATTTCTCCCACACCAGAGCTCTAAGCGCTTAGAGCTCTTGCTGATTCTGACCTTCCCTTGCCAGTGCTTTCACAGAAAAACATACACTAAGAATCTCCCCTTGCCTTGCCTCCTACCACTGCCAAGACACATTCTCAAGCTCACTCTCACTCTCGGCACACACCAGCTCACAAACTTAAAACATACAGCCATGTTTCCCTCTTAATATTTCTAAGGGCTTAATGCTCTTGCTGGTCCTCACCTTCCCTTGCCAGCACTTTCACACCCAGACAGACACTGCGGATGTACTTTTGCCTTGCCTCCCAGCACTCTCAATACACATTCGCAAGATCACTCTCACTCTTCGCACAGACCAGCTCACAAAGTGCAAACATGCAGCCATTTCTCCCACACCATAGCTCGAAGGCCTAAGAGCTGGTGCTGTATTCAACTGCCCTTCCCACCGCACTCACAGCCAGACACCCCCCTGGCATCTCCCCTTGCCTTGCCTCCCACCACTCCCAAGACACATTCTCAAGCTCACTCTCACTCTCGGCACAGACCAGCTCACGAAGTTAAAACATACAGCCATTTCTCCCACACCAGAGCTCTAAGGGCGTAGAGCTCTTGCTGTTTCTGACCTTCCCTTGCCAGTGCTTTCACAGCCAAACATACACTAAGAATCTCCCCTTGCCTTGTCTCCCACCACTCCCAAGACACATTCTCAAGCTCACTCTCACTCTCGGCACACACCAGCTCACAAAGTTAAAACATACAGCCATTTCTCCCACACCAGAGCTCTAAGCGCTTAGAGCTCTTGCTGATTCTGACCTTCCCTTGCCAGTGCTTTCACAGCCAAACATACACTAAGAATCTCCCCTTGCCTTGCCTCCTACCACTGCCAACAGACATTCGCAAGCTCACTCTCACTCTCGGCACACACCAGCTCACAAAGTTAAAACATACAGCCATTTCTCCCACACCATAGCTCTAAGGCCTAAGAGCTGGTGCTGTATTCAACTGCCCTTCCCACCGCACTCACAGCCAGACACCCCCCTGGCATCTCCCCTTGCCTTGCCTCCCACCACTCCCAAGACACATTCTCAAGCTCACTCTCACTCTCGGCACACACCAGCTCACAAAGTAAAAACATACAGCCATTTCTCCCACACCACAGCTCTAAGCGCTTAGAGCTCTTGCTGATTCTGACCTTCCCTTGCCAGTGCTTTCACAGCCAAACATACACTAAGAATCTCCCCTTGCCTTGCCTCCTGCCACTGCCAACACACATTCGCAAGCTCACTCTCACTCTCGGCACACACCAGCTCCCAGTGTTAAAACATACAGCCATTTCTCCCACACCAGAGCTCTAAGGGCTTAGAGCTCTTGCTGTTTCTGACCTTCCCTTGCCAGTGCTTTCACAGCCAAACATACACTAAGAATCTCCCCTTGCCTTGCCTCCTACCACTGCCAAGACACATTCGCAAGCTCACTCTCACTCTCGGCACACACCAGCTCACAAACTTAAAACATACAGCCATGTTTCCCTCTTAATATTTCTAAGGGCTTAATGCTCTTGCTGGTCCTCACCTTCCCTTGCCAGCACTTTCACACCCAGACAGACACTGCGGATGTACTTTTGCCTTGCCTCCCAGCACTCTCAATACACATTCGCAAGCTCACTCTCACTCTTCGCACAGACCAGCTCACAAAGTGCAAACATGCAGCCATTTCTCCCACACCATAGCTCGAAGGCCTAAGAGCTGGTGCTGTATTCAACTGCCCTTCCCACCGCACTCACAGCCAGACACCCCCCTGGCATCTCCCCTTGCCTTGCCTCCCACCACTCCCAAGACACATTCTCAAGCTCACTCTGACTCTCGGCACAGACCAGCTCACGAAGTTAAAACATACAGCCATTTCTCCCACACCACAGCTCTAAGCGCTTAGAGCTCTTGCTGATTCTGACCTTCCCTTGCCAGTGCTTTCACAGCCAAACATACACTAAGAATCTCCCTTTGCCTTGCCTCCTAGCCCTGCCAAGACACATTCTCAAGCTCACTATCACTCTCGGCACACACCAGCTCACAAAGTTAAAACATACAGCCATTTCTCTCTCACCAGAGCTCTAAGGGCTTAGAGCTCTTGCTGTTTCTGACCTTCCCTTGCCAGTGCTTTCACAGCCAAATATACACTAAGAATCTCCCCTTGCCTTGCCTCCTACCACTGCCAACACACATTCGCAAGCTCACTCTCACTCTCGGCACACACCAGCTCACAAAGTTAAAACATACAGCCATTTCTCCCACACCAGAGCTCTAAGGGCTTAGAGCTCTTGCTGTATTCAACTGCCCTTCCCACCGCACTCACAGCCAGACACCCCCCTGGCATCTCCCCTTGCCTTGCCTCCCACCACTCCCAAGACACATTCTCAAGCTCACTCTCACTCTCGGCACACACCAGCTCACAAAGTAAAAACATACAGCCATTTCTCCCACACCAGAGCTCTAAGGGCTTAGAGCTCTTGCTGTTTCTGACCTTCCCTTGCCAGTGCTTTCACAGCCAAACATACACTAAGAATCTCCCCTTGCCTTGCCTCCTGCCACTCCCAAGACACATTCGCAAACTCACTCTCACTCTCGGCACAGACCAGCTCACAAAGTTAAAACATACAGCCATTTCTCCCACACCAGAGCTCTAAGGGCTTAGAGCTCTTGCTGTTTCTGACCTTCCCTTGCCAGTGCTTTCACAGAAAAACATACACTAAGAATCTCCCCTTGCCTTGCCTCCTACCACTGCCAAGACACATTCGCAAGCTCACTCTCACTCTCGGCACACACCAGCTCACAAACTTAAAACATACAGCCATGTTTCCCTCTTAATATTTCTAAGGGCTTAATGCTCTTGCTGGTCCTCACCTTCCCTTGCCAGCACTTTCACACCCAGACAGACACTGCGGATGTACTTTTGCCTTGCCTCCCAGCACTCTCAATACACATTCGCAAGCTCACTCTCACTCTTCGCACAGACCAGCTCACAAAGTGCAAACATGCAGCCATTTCTCCCACACCAGAGCTCGAAGGCCTAAGAGCTGGTGCTGTATTCAACTGCCCTTCCCACCACACTCACAGCCAGACACCCCCCTGGCATCTCCCCTTGCCTTGCCTCCCACCACTCCCAAGACACATTCTCAAGCTCACTCTCACTCTCGGCACACACCAGCTCACAAAGTTAAAACATACAGCCATTTCTCCCACACCAGAGCTCTAAGGGCTTAGAGCTCTTGCTGTTTCTGACCTTCCCTTGCCAGTGCTTTCACAGCCAAACATACACTAAGAATCTCCCCTTGCCTTGCCTCCTACCACTGCCAAGACACATTCGCAAACTCACTCTCACTCTCGGCACAGACCAGCTCCCAGTGTTAAAACATACAGCCATTTCTCCCACACCAGAGCTCTAAGGGCTTAGAGCTCTTGCTGTTTCTGACCTTCCCTTGCCAGTGCTTTCACAGCCAAACATACACTAAGAATCTCCCCTTGCCTTGCCTCCTACCACTGCCAAGACACATTCGCAAGCTCACTCTCACTCTCGGCACACACCAGCTCACAAAGTTAAAACATACACTCATTTCTCCCACACCAGAGCTCTAAGCGCTTAGAGCTCTTGCTGATTCTGACCTTCCCTTGCCAGTGCTTTCACAGAAAAACATACACTAAGAATCTCCCCTTGCCTTGCCTCCTACCACTGCCAAGACACATTCTCAAGCTCACTCTCACTCTCGGCACACACCAGCTCACAAACTTAAAAAAAACAGCCATGTTTCCCTCAATATTTCTAAGGGCTTAATGCTCTTGCTGGTCCTCACCTTCCCTTGCCAGCACTTTCACACCCAGACAGACACTGCGGATGTACTTTTGCCTTGCCTCCCAGCACTCTCAATACACATTCGCAAGCTCACTCTCACTCTTCGCACAGACCAGCTCACAAAGTGCAAACATGCAGCCATTTCTCCCACACCATAGCTCGAAGGCCTAAGAGCTGGTGCTGTATTCAACTGCCCTTCCCACCGCACTCACAGCCAGACACCCCCCTGGCATCTCCCCTTGCCTTGCCTCCCACCACTCCCAAGACACATTCTCAAGCTCACTCTCACTCTCGGCACAGACCAGCTCACAAAGTTAAAACATACAGCCATTTCTCCCAAACCAGAGCTCTAAGCGCTTAGAGCTCTTGCTGATTCTGACCTTCCCTTGCCAGTGCTTTCACAGCCAAACATACACTAAGAATCTCCCCTTGCCTTGCCTCCTACCACTGCCAACAGACATTCGCAAGCTCACTCTCACTCTCGGCACACACCAGCTCACAAAGTTAAAACATACAGCCATTTCTCCCACACCATAGCTCTAAGGCCTAAGAGCTGGTGCTGTATTCAACTGCCCTTCCCACCGCACTCACAGCCAGACACCCCCCTGGCATCTCCCCTTGCCTTGCCTCCCACCACTCCCAAGACACATTCTCAAGCTCACTCTCACTCTCGGCACACACCAGCTCACAAACTTAAAACATACAGCCATGTTTCCCTCTTAATATTTCTAAGGGCTTAATGCTCTTGCTGGTCCTCACCTTCCCTTGCCAGCACTTTCACACCCAGACAGACACTGCGGATGTACTTTTGCCTTGCCTCCCAGCACTCTCAAGACACATTCGCAAGCTCACTCTCACTCTTCGCACAGACCAGCTCACAAAGTGCAAACATGCAGCCATTTCTCCCACACCATAGCTCGAAGGCCTAAGAGCTGGTGCTGTATTCAACTGCCCTTCCCACCACACTCACAGCCAGACACCCCCCTGGCATCTCCCCTTGCCTTGCCTCCCACCACTCCCAAGACACATTCTCAAGCTCACTCTCACTCTCGGCACACACCAGCTCACAAAGTTAAAACATACAGCCACTTCTCCCACACCAGAGCTCTAAGCGCTTAGAGCTCTTGCTGTTTCTGACCTTCCCTTGCCAGTGCTTTCACAGCCAAACATACACTAAGAATCTCCCCTTGCCTTGCCTCCTACCACTGCCAAGACACATTCGCAAACTCACTCTCACTCTCGGCACAGACCAGCTCCCAGTGTTAAAACATACAGCCATTTCTCCCACACCAGAGCTCTAAGGGCTTAGAGCTCTTGCTGTTTCTGACCTTCCCTTGCCAGTGCTTTCACAGCCAAACATACACTAAGAATCTCCCCTTGCCATGCCTCCTGCCACTCCCAAGACACATTCTCAAGCTCACTCTCACTCTCGGCACACACCAGCTCACAAAGTTAAAACATCCAGCCATTTCTCCCACACCAGAGCTCTAAGCGCTTAGAGCTCTTGCTGATTCTGACCTTCCCTTGCCAGTGCTTTCACAGCCAAACATACACTAAGAATCTCCCCTTGCCTTGCCTCCTACCACTGCCAACACACATTCGCAAGCTCACTCTCACTCTCGGCACACACCAGCTCACAAAGTTAAAACATACAGCCATTTCTCCCACACCATAGCTCTAAGGCCTAAGAGCTGGTGCTGTATTCAACTGCCCTTCCCACCGCACTCACAGCCAGACACCCCCCTGGCATCTCCCCTTGCCTTGCCTCCCACCACTCCCAAGACACATTCTCAAGCTCACTCTCACTCTCGGCACACACCAGCTCACAAAGTTAAAACATACAGCCATGTTTCCCTCTTAATATTTCTAAGGGCTTAATGCTCTTGCTGGTCCTCACCTTCCCTTGCCAGCACTTTCACACCCAGACAGACACTGCGGATGTACTTTTGCCTTGCCTCCCAGCACTCTCAATACACATTCGCAAGATCACTCTCACTCTTCGCACAGACCAGCTCACAAAGTGCAAACATGCAGCCATTTCTCCCACACCATAGCTCGAAGGCCTAAGAGCTGGTGCTGTATTCAACTGCCCTTCCCACCACACTCACAGCCAGACACCCCCCTGGCATCTCCCCTTGCCTTGCCTCCCACCACTCCCAAGACACATTTTCAAGCTCACTCTCACTCTCGGCACACACCAGCTCACAAAGTTAAAACATACAGCCACTTCTCCCACACCAGAGCTCTAAGCGCTTAGAGCTCTTGCTGTTTCTGACCTTCCCTTGCCAGTGCTTTCACAGCCAAACATACACTAAGAATCTCCCCTTGCCTTGCCTCCTGCCACTCCCAAGACACATTCGCAAGCTCACTCTCACTCTCGGCACAGACCAGCTCACAAAGTTAAAACATACAGCCATTTCTCCCACACCAGAGCTCTAAGGGCTTAGAGCTCTTGCTGTTTCTGACCTTCCCTTGCCAGTGCTTTCACAGAAAAACATACACTAAGAATCTCCCCTTGCCTTGCCTCCTACCACTGCCAAGACACATTCGCAAGCTCACTCTCACTCTCGGCACACACCAGCTCACAAACTTAAAACATACAGCCATGTTTCCCTCTTAATATTTCTAAGGGCTTAATGCTCTTGCTGGTCCTCACCTTCCCTTGCCAGCACTTTCACACCCAGACAGACACTGCGGATGTACTTTTGCCTTGCCTCCCAGCACTCTCAAGACACATTCGCAAGCTCACTCTCACTCTTCGCACAGACCAGCTCACAAAGTGCAAACATGCAGCCATTTCTCCCACACCATAGCTCTAAGGCCTAAGAGCTGGTGCTGTATTCAACTGCCCTTCCCACCACACTCACAGCCAGACACCCCCCTGGCATCTCCCCTTGCCTTGCCTCCCACCACTCCCAAGACACATTGTCAAGCTCACTCTCACTCTCGGCACACACCAGCTCACAAAGTTAAAACATACAGCCATTTCTCCCACACCAGAGCTCTAAGGGCTTAGAGCTCTTGCTGTTTCTGACCTTCCCTTGCCAGTGCTTTCACAGCCAAACATACACTAAGAATCTCCCCTTGCCTTGCCTCCTACCACTGCCAAGACACATTCGCAAGCTCACTCTCACTCTCGGCACACACCAGCTCACAAAGTTAAAACATACACTCATTTCTCCCACACCAGAGCTCTAAGCGCTTAGAGCTCTTGCTGATTCTGACCTTCCCTTGCCAGTGCTTTCACAGAAAAACATACACTAAGAATCTCCCCTTGCCTTGCCTCCTACCACTGCCAAGACACATTCTCAAGCTCACTCTCACTCTCGGCACACACCAGCTCACAAACTTAAAACATACAGCCATGTTTCCCTCTTAATATTTCTAAGGGCTTAATGCTCTTGCTGGTCCTCACCTTCCCTTGCCAGCACTTTCACACCCAGACAGACACTGCGGATGTACTTTTGCCTTGCCTCCCAGCACTCTCAATACACATTCGCAAGATCACTCTCACTCTTCGCACAGACCAGCTCACAAAGTGCAAACATGCAGCCATTTCTCCCACACCATAGCTCGAAGGCCTAAGAGCTGGTGCTGTATTCAACTGCCCTTCCCACCGCACTCACAGCCAGACACCCCCCTGGCATCTCCCCTTGCCTTGCCTCCCACCACTCCCAAGACACATTCTCAAGCTCACTCTCACTCTCGGCACAGACCAGCTCACGAAGTTAAAACATACAGCCATTTCTCCCACACCAGAGCTCTAAGGGCGTAGAGCTCTTGCTGTTTCTGACCTTCCCTTGCCAGTGCTTTCACAGCCAAACATACACTAAGAATCTCCCCTTGCCTTGTCTCCCACCACTCCCAAGACACATTCTCAAGCTCACTCTCACTCTCGGCACACACCAGCTCACAAAGTTAAAACATACAGCCATTTCTCCCACACCAGAGCTCTAAGCGCTTAGAGCTCTTGCTGATTCTGACCTTCCCTTGCCAGTGCTTTCACAGCCAAACATACACTAAGAATCTCCCCTTGCCTTGCCTCCTACCACTGCCAACAGACATTCGCAAGCTCACTCTCACTCTCGGCACACACCAGCTCACAAAGTTAAAACATACAGCCATTTCTCCCACACCATAGCTCTAAGGCCTAAGAGCTGGTGCTGTATTCAACTGCCCTTCCCACCGCACTCACAGCCAGACACCCCCCTGGCATCTCCCCTTGCCTTGCCTCCCACCACTCCCAAGACACATTCTCAAGCTCACTCTCACTCTCGGCACACACCAGCTCACAAAGTAAAAACATACAGCCATTTCTCCCACACCACAGCTCTAAGCGCTTAGAGCTCTTGCTGATTCTGACCTTCCCTTGCCAGTGCTTTCACAGCCAAACATACACTAAGAATCTCCCCTTGCCTTGCCTCCTGCCACTGCCAACACACATTCGCAAGCTCACTCTCACTCTCGGCACACACCAGCTCCCAGTGTTAAAACATACAGCCATTTCTCCCACACCAGAGCTCTAAGGGCTTAGAGCTCTTGCTGTTTCTGACCTTCCCTTGCCAGTGCTTTCACAGCCAAACATACACTAAGAATCTCCCCTTGCCTTGCCTCCTACCACTGCCAAGACACATTCGCAAGCTCACTCTCACTCTCGGCACACACCAGCTCACAAACTTAAAACATACAGCCATGTTTCCCTCTTAATATTTCTAAGGGCTTAATGCTCTTGCTGGTCCTCACCTTCCCTTGCCAGCACTTTCACACCCAGACAGACACTGCGGATGTACTTTTGCCTTGCCTCCCAGCACTCTCAATACACATTCGCAAGCTCACTCTCACTCTTCGCACAGACCAGCTCACAAAGTGCAAACATGCAGCCATTTCTCCCACACCATAGCTCGAAGGCCTAAGAGCTGGTGCTGTATTCAACTGCCCTTCCCACCGCACTCACAGCCAGACACCCCCCTGGCATCTCCCCTTGCCTTGCCTCCCACCACTCCCAAGACACATTCTCAAGCTCACTCTGACTCTCGGCACAGACCAGCTCACGAAGTTAAAACATACAGCCATTTCTCCCACACCACAGCTCTAAGCGCTTAGAGCTCTTGCTGATTCTGACCTTCCCTTGCCAGTGCTTTCACAGCCAAACATACACTAAGAATCTCCCTTTGCCTTGCCTCCTAGCCCTGCCAAGACACATTCTCAAGCTCACTATCACTCTCGGCACACACCAGCTCACAAAGTTAAAACATACAGCCATTTCTCTCTCACCAGAGCTCTAAGGGCTTAGAGCTCTTGCTGTTTCTGACCTTCCCTTGCCAGTGCTTTCACAGCCAAATATACACTAAGAATCTCCCCTTGCCTTGCCTCCTACCACTGCCAACACACATTCGCAAGCTCACTCTCACTCTCGGCACACACCAGCTCACAAAGTTAAAACATACAGCCATTTCTCCCACACCAGAGCTCTAAGGGCTTAGAGCTCTTGCTGTATTCAACTGCCCTTCCCACCGCACTCACAGCCAGACACCCCCCTGGCATCTCCCCTTGCCTTGCCTCCCACCACTCCCAAGACACATTCTCAAGCTCACTCTCACTCTCGGCACACACCAGCTCACAAAGTAAAAACATACAGCCATTTCTCCCACACCAGAGCTCTAAGGGCTTAGAGCTCTTGCTGTTTCTGACCTTCCCTTGCCAGTGCTTTCACAGCCAAACATACACTAAGAATCTCCCCTTGCCTTGCCTCCTGCCACTCCCAAGACACATTCGCAAACTCACTCTCACTCTCGGCACAGACCAGCTCACAAAGTTAAAACATACAGCCATTTCTCCCACACCAGAGCTCTAAGGGCTTAGAGCTCTTGCTGTTTCTGACCTTCCCTTGCCAGTGCTTTCACAGAAAAACATACACTAAGAATCTCCCCTTGCCTTGCCTCCTACCACTGCCAAGACACATTCGCAAGCTCACTCTCACTCTCGGCACACACCAGCTCACAAACTTAAAACATACAGCCATGTTTCCCTCTTAATATTTCTAAGGGCTTAATGCTCTTGCTGGTCCTCACCTTCCCTTGCCAGCACTTTCACACCCAGACAGACACTGCGGATGTACTTTTGCCTTGCCTCCCAGCACTCTCAATACACATTCGCAAGCTCACTCTCACTCTTCGCACAGACCAGCTCACAAAGTGCAAACATGCAGCCATTTCTCCCACACCAGAGCTCGAAGGCCTAAGAGCTGGTGCTGTATTCAACTGCCCTTCCCACCACACTCACAGCCAGACACCCCCCTGGCATCTCCCCTTGCCTTGCCTCCCACCACTCCCAAGACACATTCTCAAGCTCACTCTCACTCTCGGCACACACCAGCTCACAAAGTTAAAACATACAGCCATTTCTCCCACACCAGAGCTCTAAGGGCTTAGAGCTCTTGCTGTTTCTGACCTTCCCTTGCCAGTGCTTTCACAGCCAAACATACACTAAGAATCTCCCCTTGCCTTGCCTCCTACCACTGCCAAGACACATTCGCAAACTCACTCTCACTCTCGGCACAGACCAGCTCCCAGTGTTAAAACATACAGCCATTTCTCCCACACCAGAGCTCTAAGGGCTTAGAGCTCTTGCTGTTTCTGACCTTCCCTTGCCAGTGCTTTCACAGCCAAACATACACTAAGAATCTCCCCTTGCCTTGCCTCCTACCACTGCCAAGACACATTCGCAAGCTCACTCTCACTCTCGGCACACACCAGCTCACAAAGTTAAAACATACACTCATTTCTCCCACACCAGAGCTCTAAGCGCTTAGAGCTCTTGCTGATTCTGACCTTCCCTTGCCAGTGCTTTCACAGAAAAACATACACTAAGAATCTCCCCTTGCCTTGCCTCCTACCACTGCCAAGACACATTCTCAAGCTCACTCTCACTCTCGGCACACACCAGCTCACAAACTTAAAAAAAACAGCCATGTTTCCCTCAATATTTCTAAGGGCTTAATGCTCTTGCTGGTCCTCACCTTCCCTTGCCAGCACTTTCACACCCAGACAGACACTGCGGATGTACTTTTGCCTTGCCTCCCAGCACTCTCAATACACATTCGCAAGCTCACTCTCACTCTTCGCACAGACCAGCTCACAAAGTGCAAACATGCAGCCATTTCTCCCACACCATAGCTCGAAGGCCTAAGAGCTGGTGCTGTATTCAACTGCCCTTCCCACCGCACTCACAGCCAGACACCCCCCTGGCATCTCCCCTTGCCTTGCCTCCCACCACTCCCAAGACACATTCTCAAGCTCACTCTCACTCTCGGCACAGACCAGCTCACAAAGTTAAAACATACAGCCATTTCTCCCAAACCAGAGCTCTAAGCGCTTAGAGCTCTTGCTGATTCTGACCTTCCCTTGCCAGTGCTTTCACAGCCAAACATACACTAAGAATCTCCCCTTGCCTTGCCTCCTACCACTGCCAACAGACATTCGCAAGCTCACTCTCACTCTCGGCACACACCAGCTCACAAAGTTAAAACATACAGCCATTTCTCCCACACCATAGCTCTAAGGCCTAAGAGCTGGTGCTGTATTCAACTGCCCTTCCCACCGCACTCACAGCCAGACACCCCCCTGGCATCTCCCCTTGCCTTGCCTCCCACCACTCCCAAGACACATTCTCAAGCTCACTCTCACTCTCGGCACACACCAGCTCACAAACTTAAAACATACAGCCATGTTTCCCTCTTAATATTTCTAAGGGCTTAATGCTCTTGCTGGTCCTCACCTTCCCTTGCCAGCACTTTCACACCCAGACAGACACTGCGGATGTACTTTTGCCTTGCCTCCCAGCACTCTCAAGACACATTCGCAAGCTCACTCTCACTCTTCGCACAGACCAGCTCACAAAGTGCAAACATGCAGCCATTTCTCCCACACCATAGCTCGAAGGCCTAAGAGCTGGTGCTGTATTCAACTGCCCTTCCCACCACACTCACAGCCAGACACCCCCCTGGCATCTCCCCTTGCCTTGCCTCCCACCACTCCCAAGACACATTCTCAAGCTCACTCTCACTCTCGGCACACACCAGCTCACAAAGTTAAAACATACAGCCACTTCTCCCACACCAGAGCTCTAAGCGCTTAGAGCTCTTGCTGTTTCTGACCTTCCCTTGCCAGTGCTTTCACAGCCAAACATACACTAAGAATCTCCCCTTGCCTTGCCTCCTACCACTGCCAAGACACATTCGCAAACTCACTCTCACTCTCGGCACAGACCAGCTCCCAGTGTTAAAACATACAGCCATTTCTCCCACACCAGAGCTCTAAGGGCTTAGAGCTCTTGCTGTTTCTGACCTTCCCTTGCCAGTGCTTTCACAGCCAAACATACACTAAGAATCTCCCCTTGCCATGCCTCCTGCCACTCCCAAGACACATTCTCAAGCTCACTCTCACTCTCGGCACACACCAGCTCACAAAGTTAAAACATCCAGCCATTTCTCCCACACCAGAGCTCTAAGCGCTTAGAGCTCTTGCTGATTCTGACCTTCCCTTGCCAGTGCTTTCACAGCCAAACATACACTAAGAATCTCCCCTTGCCTTGCCTCCTACCACTGCCAACACACATTCGCAAGCTCACTCTCACTCTCGGCACACACCAGCTCACAAAGTTAAAACATACAGCCATTTCTCCCACACCATAGCTCTAAGGCCTAAGAGCTGGTGCTGTATTCAACTGCCCTTCCCACCGCACTCACAGCCAGACACCCCCCTGGCATCTCCCCTTGCCTTGCCTCCCACCACTCCCAAGACACATTCTCAAGCTCACTCTCACTCTCGGCACACACCAGCTCACAAAGTTAAAACATACAGCCATGTTTCCCTCTTAATATTTCTAAGGGCTTAATGCTCTTGCTGGTCCTCACCTTCCCTTGCCAGCACTTTCACACCCAGACAGACACTGCGGATGTACTTTTGCCTTGCCTCCCAGCACTCTCAATACACATTCGCAAGATCACTCTCACTCTTCGCACAGACCAGCTCACAAAGTGCAAACATGCAGCCATTTCTCCCACACCATAGCTCGAAGGCCTAAGAGCTGGTGCTGTATTCAACTGCCCTTCCCACCACACTCACAGCCAGACACCCCCCTGGCATCTCCCCTTGCCTTGCCTCCCACCACTCCCAAGACACATTTTCAAGCTCACTCTCACTCTCGGCACACACCAGCTCACAAAGTTAAAACATACAGCCACTTCTCCCACACCAGAGCTCTAAGCGCTTAGAGCTCTTGCTGTTTCTGACCTTCCCTTGCCAGTGCTTTCACAGCCAAACATACACTAAGAATCTCCCCTTGCCTTGCCTCCTACCACTGCCAAGACACATTCTCAAGCTCACTCTCACTCTCGGCACAGACCAGCTCCCAGTGTTAAAACATACAGCCATTTCTCCCACACCAGAGCTCTAAGGGCTTAGAGCTCTTGCTGTTTCTGACCTTCCCTTGCCAGTGCTTTCACAGCCAAACATACACTAAGAATCTCCCCTTGCCTTGCCTCCTGCCACTCCCAAGACACATTCGCAAGCTCACTCTCACTCTCGGCACAGACCAGCTCCCAGTGTTAAAACATACAGCCATTTCTCCCACACCAGAGCTCTAAGGGCTTAGAGCTCTTGCTGTTTCTGACCTTCCCTTGCCAGTGCTTTCACAGCCAAACATACACTAAGAATCTCCCCTTGCCTTGCCTCCTACCACTGCCAAGACACATTCGCAAGCTCACTCTCACTCTCGGCACACACCAGCTCACAAACTTAAAACATAGAGCCATGTTTCCCTCTTAATATTTCTAAGGGCTTAATGCTCTTGCTGGTCCTCACCTTCCCTTGCCAGCACTTTCACACCCAGACAGACACTGCGGATGTACTTTTGCCTTGCCTCCCAGCACTCTCAATACACATTCGCAAGCTCACTCTCACTCTTCGCACAGACCAGCTCACAAAGTGCAAACATGCAGCCATTTCTCCCACACCATAGCTCGAAGGCCTAAGAGCTGGTGCTGTATTCAACTGCCCTTCCCACCGCACTCACAGCCAGACACCCCCCTGGCATCTCCCCTTGCCTTGCCTCCCACCACTCCCAAGACACATTCTCAAGCTCACTCTCACTCTCGGCACACACCAGCTCACAAAGTTAAAACATACAGCCATTTCTCCCACACCAGAGCTCTAAGCGCTTAGAGCTCTTGCTGATTCTGACCTTCCCTTGCCAGTGCTTTCACAGCCAAACATACACTAAGAATCTCCCTTTGCCTTGCCTCCTAGCCCTGCCAAGACACATTCTCAAGCTCACTATCACTCTCGGCACACACCAGCTCACAAAGTTAAAACATACAGCCATTTCTCTCTCACCAGAGCTCTAAGGGCTTAGAGCTCTTGCTGTTTCTGACCTTCCCTTGCCAGTGCTTTCACAGCCAAATATACACTAAGAATCTCCCCTTGCCTTGCCTCCTACCACTGCCAACACACATTTGCAAGCTCACTCTCACTCTCGGCACACACCAGCTCACAAAGTTAAAACATACAGCCATTTCTCCCACACCATAGCTCTAAGGGCTTAGAGCTCTTGCTGTATTCAACTGCCCTTCCCACCGCACTCACAGCCAGACACCCCCCTGGCATCTCCCCTTGCCTTGCCTCCCACCACTCCCAAGACACATTCTCAAGCTCACTCTCACTCTCGGCACACACCAGCTCACAAAGTTAAAACATACAGCCATTTCTCTCTCACCAGAGCTCTAAGGGCTTAGAGCTCTTGCTGTTTCTGACCTTCCCTTGCCAGTGCTTTCACAGCCAAACATACACTAAGAATCTCCCCTTGCCTTGCCTCCTGCCACTCCCAAGACACATTCGCAAGCTCACTCTCACTCTCGGCACAGACCAGCTCACAAAGTTAAAACATACAGCCATTTCTCCCACACCAGAGCTCTAAGGGCTTAGAGCTCTTGCTGTTTCTGACCTTCCCTTGCCAGTGCTTTCACAGAAAA
This sequence comes from Pelecanus crispus, assembly GCF_030463565.1. Lineage (NCBI taxonomy): Eukaryota > Metazoa > Chordata > Aves > Pelecaniformes > Pelecanidae > Pelecanus > Pelecanus crispus. The sequence continues at coordinate 90,932,686 of NC_134643.1, forward strand.
ACATACACTAAGAATCTCCCCTTGCCTTGCCTCCTACCACTGCCAAGACACATTCGCAAGCTCACTCTCACTCTCGGCACACACCAGCTCACAAACTTAAAACATACAGCCATGTTTCCCTCTTAATATTTCTAAGGGCTTAATGCTCTTGCTGGTCCTCACCTTCCCTTGCCAGCACTTTCACACCCAGACAGACACTGCGGATGTACTTTTGCCTTGCCTCCCAGCACTCTCAAGACACATTCGCAAGCTCACTCTCACTCTTCGCACAGACCAGCTCACAAAGTGCAAACATGCAGCCATTTCTCCCACACCATAGCTCTAAGGCCTAAGAGCTGGTGCTGTATTCAACTGCCCTTCCCACCACACTCACAGCCAGACACCCCCCTGGCATCTCCCCTTGCCTTGCCTCCCACCACTCCCAAGACACATTCTCAAGCTCACTCTCACTCTCGGCACACACCAGCTCACAAAGTTAAAACATACAGCCATTTCTCCCACACCAGAGCTCTAAGGGCTTAGAGCTCTTGCTGTTTCTGACCTTCCCTTGCCAGTGCTTTCACAGCCAAACATACACTAAGAATCTCCCCTTGCCTTGCCTCCTACCACTGCCAAGACACATTCGCAAGCTCACTCTCACTCTCGGCACACACCAGCTCACAAAGTTAAAACATACACTCATTTCTCCCACACCAGAGCTCTAAGCGCTTAGAGCTCTTGCTGATTCTGACCTTCCCTTGCCAGTGCTTTCACAGAAAAACATACACTAAGAATCTCCCCTTGCCTTGCCTCCTACCACTGCCAAGACACATTCTCAAGCTCACTCTCACTCTCGGCACACACCAGCTCACAAACTTAAAACATACAGCCATGTTTCCCTCAATATTTCTAAGGGCTTAATGCTCTTGCTGGTCCTCACCTTCCCTTGCCAGCACTTTCACACCCAGACAGACACTGCGGATGTACTTTTGCCTTGCCTCCCAGCACTCTCAATACACATTCGCAAGCTCACTCTCACTCTTCGCACAGACCAGCTCACAAAGTGCAAACATGCAGCCATTTCTCCCACACCATAGCTCGAAGGCCTAAGAGCTGGTGCTGTATTCAACTGCCCTTCCCACCGCACTCACAGCCAGACACCCCCCTGGCATCTCCCCTTGCCTTGCCTCCCACCACTCCCAAGACACATTCTCAAGCTCACTCTCACTCTCGGCACACACCAGCTCACAAAGTTAAAACATACAGCCATTTCTCCCAAACCAGAGCTCTAAGCGCTTAGAGCTCTTGCTGATTCTGACCTTCCCTTGCCAGTGCTTTCACAGCCAAACATACACTAAGAATCTCCCCTTGCCTTGCCTCCTACCACTGCCAACACACATTCGCAAGCTCACTCTCACTCTCGGCACACACCAGCTCACAAAGTTAAAACATACAGCCATTTCTCCCACACCATAGCTCTAAGGGCTTAGAGCTCTTGCTGTATTCAACTGCCCTTCCCACCGCACTCACAGCCAGACACCCCCCTGGCATCTCCCCTTGCCTTGCCTCCCACCACTGCCAAGACACATTCTCAAGCTCACTCTCACTCTCGGCACACACCAGCTCACAAACTTAAAACATACAGCCATGTTTCCCTCTTAATATTTCTAAGGGCTTAATGCTCTTGCTGGTCCTCACCTTCCCTTGCCAGCACTTTCACACCCAGACAGACACTGCGGATGTACTTTTGCCTTGCCTCCCAGCACTCTCAATACACATTCGCAAGATCACTCTCACTCTTCGCACAGACCAGCTCACAAAGTGCAAACATGCAGCCATTTCTCCCACACCATAGCTCGAAGGCCTAAGAGCTGGTGCTGTATTCAACTGCCCTTCCCACCGCACTCACAGCCAGACACCCCCCTGGCATCTCCCCTTGCCTTGCCTCCCACCACTCCCAAGACACATTCTCAAGCTCACTCTCACTCTCGGCACAGACCAGCTCACGAAGTTAAAACATACAGCCATTTCTCCCACACCAGAGCTCTAAGGGCTTAGAGCTCTTGCTGTTTCTGACCTTCCCTTGCCAGTGCTTTCACAGCCAAACATACACTAAGAATCTCCCCTTGCCTTGTCTCCCACCACTCCCAAGACACATTCTCAAGCTCACTCTCACTCTCGGCACACACCAGCTCACAAAGTTAAAACATACAGCCATTTCTCCCACACCAGAGCTCTAAGCGCTTAGAGCTCTTGCTGATTCTGACCTTCCCTTGCCAGTGCTTTCACAGCCAAACATACACTAAGAATCTCCCCTTGCCTTGCCTCCTACCACTGCCAACAGACATTCGCAAGCTCACTCTCACTCTCGGCACACACCAGCTCACAAAGTTAAAACATACAGCCATTTCTCCCACACCATAGCTCTAAGGCCTAAGAGCTGGTGCTGTATTCAACTGCCCTTCCCACCGCACTCACAGCCAGACACCCCCCTGGCATCTCCCCTTGCCTTGCCTCCCACCACTCCCAAGACACATTCTCAAGCTCACTCTCACTCTCGGCACACACCAGCTCACAAAGTAAAAACATACAGCCATTTCTCCCACACCACAGCTCTAAGCGCTTAGAGCTCTTGCTGATTCTGACCTTCCCTTGCCAGTGCTTTCACAGCCAAACATACACTAAGAATCTCCCCTTGCCTTGCCTCCTGCCACTGCCAACACACATTCGCAAGCTCACTCTCACTCTCGGCACAGACCAGCTCCCAGTGTTAAAACATACAGCCATTTCTCCCACACCAGAGCTCTAAGGGCTTAGAGCTCTTGCTGTTTCTGACCTTCCCTTGCCAGTGCTTTCACAGCCAAACATACACTAACAATCTCCCCTTGCCTTGCCTCCTACCACTGCCAAGACACATTCGCAAGCTCACTCTCACTCTCGGCACACACCAGCTCACAAACTTAAAACATACAGCCATGTTTCCCTCTTAATATTTCTAAGGGCTTAATGCTCTTGCTGGTCCTCACCTTCCCTTGCCAGCACTTTCACACCCAGACAGACACTGCGGATGTACTTTTGCCTTGCCTCCCAGCACTCTCAATACACATTCGCAAGCTCACTCTCACTCTTCGCACAGACCAGCTCACAAAGTGCAAACATGCAGCCATTTCTCCCACACCATAGCTCGAAGGCCTAAGAGCTGGTGCTGTATTCAACTGCCCTTCCCACCGCACTCACAGCCAGACACCCCCCTGGCATCTCCCCTTGCCTTGCCTCCCACCACTCCCAAGACACATTCTCAAGCTCACTCTGACTCTCGGCACAGACCAGCTCACGAAGTTAAAACATACAGCCATTTCTCCCACACCAGAGCTCTAAGCGCTTAGAGCTCTTGCTGATTCTGACCTTCCCTTGCCAGTGCTTTCACAGCCAAACATACACTAAGAATCTCCCTTTGCCTTGCCTCCTAGCCCTGCCAAGACACATTCTCAAGCTCACTCTCACTCTCGGCACACACCAGCTCACAAAGTTAAAACATACAGCCATTTCTCTCTCACCAGAGCTCTAAGGGCTTAGAGCTCTTGCTGTTTCTGACCTTCCCTTGCCAGTGCTTTCACAGCCAAATATACACTAAGAATCTCCCCTTGCCTTGCCTCCTACCACTGCCAACACACATTCGCAAGCACACTCTCACTCTCGGCACACACCAGCTCACAAAGTTAAAACATACAGCCATTTCTCCCACACCATAGCTCTAAGGGCTTAGAGCTCTTGCTGTATTCAACTGCCCTTCCCACCGCACTCACAGCCAGACACCCCCCTGGCATCTCCCCTTGCCTTGCCTCCCACCACTCCCAAGACACATTCTCAAGCTCACTCTCACTCTCGGCACACACCAGCTCACAAACTTAAAACATACAGCCATTTCTCCCACACCAGAGCTCTAAGGGCTTAGAGCTCTTGCTGTTTCTGACCTTCCCTTGCCAGTGCTTTCACAGCCAAACATACACTAAGAATCTCCCCTTGCCTTGCCTCCTGCCACTCCCAAGACACATTCGCAAACTCACTCTCACTCTCGGCACAGACCAGCTCACAAAGTTAAAACATACAGCCATTTCTCCCACACCAGAGCTCTAAGGGCTTAGAGCTCTTGCTGTTTCTGACCTTCCCTTGCCAGTGCTTTCACAGAAAAACATACACTAAGAATCTCCCCTTGCCTTGCCTCCTACCACTGCCAAGACACATTCGCAAGCTCACTCTCACTCTCGGCACACACCAGCTCACAAACTTAAAACATACAGCCATGTTTCCCTCTTAATATTTCTAAGGGCTTAATGCTCTTGCTGGTCCTCACCTTCCCTTGCCAGCACTTTCACACCCAGACAGACACTGCGGATGTACTTTTGCCTTGCCTCCCAGCACTCTCAATACACATTCGCAAGCTCACTCTCACTCTTCGCACAGACCAGCTCACAAAGTGCAAACATGCAGCCATTTCTCCCACACCAGAGCTCGAAGGCCTAAGAGCTGGTGCTGTATTCAACTGCCCTTCCCACCACACTCACAGCCAGACACCCCCCTGGCATCTCCCCTTGCCTTGCCTCCCACCACTCCCAAGACACATTCTCAAGCTCACTCTCACTCTCGGCACACACCAGCTCACAAAGTTAAAACATACAGCCATTTCTCCCACACCAGAGCTCTAAGGGCTTAGAGCTCTTGCTGTTTCTGACCTTCCCTTGCCAGTGCTTTCACAGCCAAACATACACTAAGAATCTCCCCTTGCCTTGCCTCCTACCACTGCCAAGACACATTCGCAAACTCACTCTCACTCTCGGCACAGACCAGCTCCCAGTGTTAAAACATACAGCCATTTCTCCCACACCAGAGCTCTAAGGGCTTAGAGCTCTTGCTGTTTCTGACCTTCCCTTGCCAGTGCTTTCACAGCCAAACATACACTAAGAATCTCCCCTTGCCTTGCCTCCTACCACTGCCAAGACACATTCGCAAGCTCACTCTCACTCTCGGCACACACCAGCTCACAAAGTTAAAACATACACTCATTTCTCCCACACCAGAGCTCTAAGCGCTTAGAGCTCTTGCTGATTCTGACCTTCCCTTGCCAGTGCTTTCACAGCCAAACATACACTAAGAATCTCCCCTTGCCTTGCCTCCTACCACTGCCAAGACACATTCTCAAGCTCACTCTCACTCTCGGCACACACCAGCTCACAAACTTAAAACATACAGCCATGTTTCCCTCAATATTTCTAAGGGCTTAATGCTCTTGCTGGTCCTCACCTTCCCTTGCCAGCACTTTCACACCCAGACAGACACTGCGGATGTACTTTTGCCTTGCCTCCCAGCACTCTCAATACACATTCGCAAGCTCACTCTCACTCTTCGCACAGACCAGCTCACAAAGTGCAAACATGCAGCCATTTCTCCCACACCATAGCTCGAAGGCCTAAGAGCTGGTGCTGTATTCAACTGCCCTTCCCACCGCACTCACAGCCAGACACCCCCCTGGCATCTCCCCTTGCCTTGCCTCCCACCACTCCCAAGACACATTCTCAAGCTCACTCTCACTCTCGGCACAGACCAGCTCACAAAGTTAAAACATACAGCCATTTCTCCCAAACCAGAGCTCTAAGCGCTTAGAGCTCTTGCTGATTCTGACCTTCCCTTGCCAGTGCTTTCACAGCCAAACATACACTAAGAATCTCCCCTTGCCTTGCCTCCTACCACTGCCAACAGACATTCGCAAGCTCACTCTCACTCTCGGCACACACCAGCTCACAAAGTTAAAACATACAGCCACTTCTCCCACACCAGAGCTCTAAGGGCTTAGAGCTCTTGCTGATTCTGACCTTCCCTTGCCAGTGCTTTCACAGCCAAACATACACTAAGAATCTCCCCTTGCCTTGCCTCCTAGCCCTGCCAAGACACATTCTCAAGCTCACTATCACTCTCGGCACAGACCAGCTCACAAAGTTAAAACATACAGCCATTTCTCCCACACCACAGCTCTAAGGGCTTAGAGCTCTTGCTGTTTCTGACCTTCCCTTGCCAGTGCTTTCACAGCCAAACATACACTAAGAATCTCCCCTTGCCTTGCCTCCTACCACTGCCAAGACACATTCGCAAGCTCACTCTCACTCTCGGCACACACCAGCTCACAAAGTTAAAACATACAGCCATGTTTCCCTCTTAATATTTCTAAGGGCTTAATGCTCTTGCTGGTCCTCACCTTCCCTTGCCAGCACTTTCACACCCAGACAGACACTGCGGATGTACTTTTGCCTTGCCTCCCAGCACTCTCAATACACATTCGCAAGCTCACTCTCACTCTTCGCACAGACCAGCTCAAAAAGTGCAAACATGCAGCCATTTCTCCCACACCATAGCTCGAAGGCCTAAGAGCTGGTGCTGTATTCAACTGCCCTTCCCACCGCACTCACAGCCAGACACCCCCCTGGCATCTCCCCTTGCCTTGCCTCCCACCACTCCCAAGACACATTCTCAAGCTCACTCTGACTCTCGGCACAGACCAGCTCACGAAGTTAAAACATACAGCCATTTCTCCCACACCAGAGCTCTAAGCGCTTAGAGCTCTTGCTGTTTCTGACCTTCCCTTGCCAGTGCTTTCACAGCCAAACATACACTAAGAATCTCCCTTTGCCTTGCCTCCTAGCCCTGCCAAGACACATTCTCAAGCTCACTCTCACTCTCGGCACAGACCAGCTCACAAAGTTAAAACATACAGCCATTTCTCCCAAACCAGAGCTCTAAGCGCTTAGAGCTCTTGCTGATTCTGACCTTCCCTTGCCAGTGCTTTCACAGCCAAACATACACTAAGAATCTCCCCTTGCCTTGCCTCCTACCACTGCCAACACACATTCGCAAGCTCACTCTCACTCTCGGCACACACCAGCTCACAAAGTTAAAACATACAGCCATTTCTCCCACACCATAGCTCTAAGGCCTAAGAGCTGGTGCTGTATTCAACTGCCCTTCCCACCGCACTCACAGCCAGACACCCCCCTGGCATCTCCCCTTGCCTTGCCTCCCACCACTCCCAAGACACATTCTCAAGCTCACTCTCACTCTCGGCACACACCAGCTCACAAAGTTAAAACATACAGCCATTTCTCCCACACCAGAGCTCTAAGGGCTTAGAGCTCTTGCTGTTTCTGACCTTCCCTTGCCAGTGCTTTCACAGCCAAACATACACTAAGAATCTCCCCTTGCCTTGCCTCCTACCACTGCCAAGACACATTCGCAAACTCACTCTCACTCTCGGCACAGACCAGCTCCCAGTGTTAAAACATACAGCCATTTCTCCCACACCAGAGCTCTAAGGGCTTAGAGCTCTTGCTGTTTCTGACCTTCCCTTGCCAGTGCTTTCACAGCCAAACATACACTAAGAATCTCCCCTTGCCTTGCCTCCTACCACTGCCAAGACACATTCGCAAGCTCACTCTCACTCTCGGCACACACCAGCTCACAAAGTTAAAACATACACTCATTTCTCCCACACCAGAGCTCTAAGCGCTTAGAGCTCTTGCTGATTCTGACCTTCCCTTGCCAGTGCTTTCACAGAAAAACATACACTAAGAATCTCCCCTTGCCTTGCCTCCTACCACTGCCAAGACACATTCTCAAGCTCACTCTCACTCTCGGCACACACCAGCTCACAAACTTAAAACATACAGCCATGTTTCCCTCAATATTTCTAAGGGCTTAATGCTCTTGCTGGTCCTCACCTTCCCTTGCCAGCACTTTCACACCCAGACAGACACTGCGGATGTACTTTTGCCTTGCCTCCCAGCACTCTCAATACACATTCGCAAGCTCACTCTCACTCTTCGCACAGACCAGCTCACAAAGTGCAAACATGCAGCCATTTCTCCCACACCATAGCTCGAAGGCCTAAGAGCTGGTGCTGTATTCAACTGCCCTTCCCACCGCACTCACAGCCAGACACCCCCCTGGCATCTCCCCTTGCCTTGCCTCCCACCACTCCCAAGACACATTCTCAAGCTCACTCTCACTCTCGGCACAGACCAGCTCACAAAGTTAAAACATACAGCCATTTCTCCCAAACCAGAGCTCTAAGCGCTTAGAGCTCTTGCTGATTCTGACCTTCCCTTGCCAGTGCTTTCACAGCCAAACATACACTAAGAATCTCCCCTTGCCTTGCCTCCTACCACTGCCAACAGACATTCGCAAGCTCACTCTCACTCTCGGCACACACCAGCTCACAAAGTTAAAACATACAGCCATTTCTCCCACACCATAGCTCTAAGGCCTAAGAGCTGGTGCTGTATTCAACTGCCCTTCCCACCGCACTCACAGCCAGACACCCCCCTGGCATCTCCCCTTGCCTTGCCTCCCACCACTCCCAAGACACATTCTCAAGCTCACTCTCACTCTCGGCACACACCAGCTCACAAAGTTAAAACATACAGCCACTTCTCCCACACCAGAGCTCTAAGCGCTTAGAGCTCTTGCTGATTCTGACCTTCCCTTGCCAGTGCTTTCACAGCCAAACATACACTAAGAATCTCCCCTTGCCTTGCCTCCTAGCCCTGCCAAGACACATTCTCAAGCTCACTATCACTCTCGGCACAGACCAGCTCACAAAGTTAAAACATACAGCCATTTCTCCCACACCAGAGCTCTAAGGGCTTAGAGCTCTTGCTGTTTCTGACCTTCCCTTGCCAGTGCTTTCACAGCCAAACATACACTAAGAATCTCCCCTTGCCTTGCCTCCTACCACTGCCAAGACACATTCTCAAGCTCACTCTCACTCTCGGCACACACCAGCTCACAAAGTTAAAACATACAGCCATGTTTCCCTCTTAATATTTCTAAGGGCTTAATGCTCTTGCTGGTCCTCACCTTCCCTTGCCAGCACTTTCACACCCAGACAGACACTGCGGATGTACTTTTGCCTTGCCTCCCAGCACTCTCAATACACATTCGCAAGCTCACTCTCACTCTTCGCACAGACCAGCTCACAAAGTGCAAACATGCAGCCATTTCTCCCACACCATAGCTCGAAGGCCTAAGAGCTGGTGCTGTATTCAACTGCCCTTCCCACCGCACTCACAGCCAGACACCCCCCTGGCATCTCCCCTTGCCTTGCCTCCCACCACTCCCAAGACACATTCTCAAGCTCACTCTGACTCTCGGCACAGACCAGCTCACGAAGTTAAAACATACAGCCATTTCTCCCACACCAGAGCTCTAAGCGCTTAGAGCTCTTGCTGTTTCTGACCTTCCCTTGCCAGTGCTTTCACAGCCAAACATACACTAAGAATCTCCCTTTGCCTTGCCTCCTAGCCCTGCCAAGACACATTCTCAAGCTCACTCTCACTCTCGGCACAGACCAGCTCACAAAGTTAAAACATACAGCCATTTCTCCCAAACCAGAGCTCTAAGCGCTTAGAGCTCTTGCTGATTCTGACCTTCCCTTGCCAGTGCTTTCACAGCCAAACATACACTAAGAATCTCCCCTTGCCTTGCCTCCTACCACTGCCAACAGACATTCGCAAGCTCACTCTCACTCTCGGCACACACCAGCTCACAAAGTTAAAACATACAGCCATTTCTCCCACACCATAGCTCTAAGGCCTAAGAGCTGGTGCTGTATTCAACTGCCCTTCCCACCGCACTCACAGCCAGACACCCCCCTGGCATCTCCCCTTGCCTTGCCTCCCACCACTCCCAAGACACATTCTCAAGCTCACTCTCACTCTCGGCACACACCAGCTCACAAAGTAAAAACATACAGCCATTTCTCCCACACCACAGCTCTAAGCGCTTAGAGCTCTTGCTGATTCTGACCTTCCCTTGCCAGTGCTTTCACAGCCAAACATACACTAAGAATCTCCCCTTGCCTTGCCTCCTGCCACTCCCAAGACACATTCGCAAGCTCACTCTCACTCTCGGCACAGACCAGCTCACAAAGTTAAAACATACAGCCATTTCTCCCACACCAGAGCTCTAAGGGCTTAGAGCTCTTGCTGTTTCTGACCTTCCCTTGCCAGTGCTTTCACAGAAAAACATACACTAAGAATCTCCCCTTGCCTTGCCTCCTACCACTGCCAAGACACATTCGCAAGCTCACTCTCACTCTCGGCACAGACCAGCTCACAAAGTTAAAACATACAGCCATGTTTCCCTCTTAATATTTCTAAGGGCTTAATGCTCTTGCTGGTCCTCACCTTCCCTTGCCAGCACTTTCACACCCAGACAGACACTGCGGATGTACTTTTGCCTTGCCTCCCAGCACTCTCAATACACATTCGCAAGCTCACTCTCACTCTTCGCACAGACCAGCTCACAAAGTGCAAACATGCAGCCATTTCTCCCACACCATAGCTCGAAGGCCTAAGAGCTAGTGCTGTATTCAACTGCCCTTCCCACCACACTCACAGCCAGACACCCCCCTGGCATCTCCCCTTGCCTTGCCTCCCACCACTCCCAAGACACATTCTCAAGCTCACTCTCACTCTCGGCACAGACCAGCTCACAAAGTTAAAACATACAGCCATTTCTCCCACACCAGAGCTCTAAGGGCTTAGAGCTCTTGCTGTTTCTGACCTTCCCTTGCCAGTGCTTTCACAGCCAAACATACACTAAGAATCTCCCCTTGCCTTGCCTCCTACCACTGCCAAGACACATTCGCAAACTCACTCTCACTCTCGGCACAGACCAGCTCCCAGTGTTAAAACATACAGCCATTTCTCCCACACCACAGCTCTAAGCGCTTAGAGCTCTTGCTGTTTCTGACCTTCCCTTGCCAGTGCTTTCACAGCCAAACATACACTAAGAATCTCCCCTTGCCTTGCCTCCTACCACTGCCAAGACACATTCGCAAACTCACTCTCACTCTCGGCACAGACCAGCTCACAAAGTTAAAACATACACTCATTTCTCCCACACCAGAGCTCTAAGGCCTAAGAGCTGGTGCTGTATTCAACTGCCCTTCCCACCGCACTCACAGCCAGACACCCCCCTGGCATCTCCCCTTGCCTTGCCTCCCACCACTCCCAAGACACATTCTCAAGCTCACTCTCACTCTCGGCACACACCAGCTCACAAACTTAAAACATACAGCCACTTCTCCCACACCAGAGCTCTAAGCGCTTAGAGCTCTTGCTGTTTCTGACCTTCCCTTGCCAGTGCTTTCACAGCCAAACATACACTAAGAATCTCCCCTTGCCTTGCCTCCTACCACTGCCAAGACACATTCGCAAACTCACTCTCACTCTCGGCACAGACCAGCTCCCAGTGTTAAAACATACAGCCATTTCTCCCACACCAGAGCTCTAAGGGCTTAGAGCTCTTGCTGTTTCTGACCTTCCCTTGCCAGTGCTTTCACAGCCAAACATACACTAAGAATCTCCCCTTGCCTTGCCTCCCACCACTCCCAAGACACATTCTCAAGCTCACTCTGACTCTCGGCACAGACCAGCTCACAAAGTTAAAACATCCAGCCATTTCTCCCACACAAGAGCTCTAAGCGCTTAGAGCTCTTGCTGATTCTGACCTTCCCTTGCCAGTGCTTTCACAGCCAAACATACACTAAGAATCTCCCCTTGCCTTGCCTCCTACCACTGCCAAGACACATTCGCAAGCTCACTCTCACTCTCGGCACACACCAGCTCACAAAGTTAAAACATACAGCCATTTCTCCCACACCATAGCTCTAAGGCCTAAGAGCTGGTGCTGTATTCAACTGCCCTTCCCACCGCACTCACAGCCAGACACCCCCCTGGCATCTCCCCTTGCCTTGCCTCCTACCACTGCCAAGACACATTCTCAAGCTCACTCTCACTCTCGGCACACACCAGCTCACAAAGTTAAAACATACAGCCACTTCTCCCACACCAGAGCTCTAAGCGCTTAGAGCTCTTGCTGATTCTGACCTTCCCTTGCCAGTGCTTTCACAGCCAAACATACACTAAGAATCTCCCCTTGCCTTGCCTCCTACCACTGCCAAGACACATTCTCAAGCTCACTATCACTCTCGGCACACACCAGCTCACAAAGTTAAAACATACAGCCATGTTTCCCTCTTAATATTTCTAAGGGCTTAATGCTCTTGCTGGTCCTCACCTTCCCTTGCCAGCACTTTCACACCCAGACAGACACTGCGGATGTACTTTTGCCTTGCCTCCCAGCACTCTCAATACACATTCGCAAGCTCACTCTCACTCTTCGCACAGACCAGCTCACAAAGTGCAAACATGCAGCCATTTCTCCCACACCATAGCTCGAAGGCCTAAGAGCTGGTGCTGTATTCAACTGCCCTTCCCACCGCACTCACAGCCAGACACCCCCCTGGCATCTCCCCTTGCCTTGCCTCCCACCACTCCCAAGACACATTCTCAAGCTCACTCTGACTCTCGGCACAGACCAGCTCACGAAGTTAAAACATACAGCCATTTCTCCCACACCAGAGCTCTAAGCGCTTAGAGCTCTTGCTGTTTCTGACCTTCCCTTGCCAGTGCTTTCACAGCCAAACATACACTAAGAATCTCCCTTTGCCTTGCCTCCTAGCCCTGCCAAGACACATTCTCAAGCTCACTCTCACTCTCGGCACACACCAGCTCACAAAGTTAAAACATACAGCCATTTCTCCCAAACCAGAGCTCTAAGCGCTTAGAGCTCTTGCTGATTCTGACCTTCCCTTGCCAGTGCTTTCACAGCCAAACATACACTAAGAATCTCCCCTTGCCTTGCCTCCTACCACTGCCAACAGACATTCGCAAGCTCACTCTCACTCTCGGCACACACCAGCTCACAAAGTTAAAACATACAGCCATTTCTCCCACACCATAGCTCTAAGGCCTAAGAGCTGGTGCTGTATTCAACTGCCCTTCCCACCGCACTCACAGCCAGACACCCCCCTGGCATCTCCCCTTGCCTTGCCTCCCACCACTCCCAAGACACATTCTCAAGCTCACTCTCACTCTCGGCACACACCAGCTCACAAAGTAAAAACATACAGCCATTTCTCCCACACCACAGCTCTAAGCGCTTAGAGCTCTTGCTGATTCTGACCTTCCCTTGCCAGTGCTTTCACAGCCAAACATACACTAAGAATCTCCCCTTGCCTTGCCTCCTGCCACTCCCAAGACACATTCGCAAGCTCACTCTCACTCTCGGCACAGACCAGCTCACAAAGTTAAAACATACAGCCATTTCTCCCACACCAGAGCTCTAAGGGCTTAGAGCTCTTGCTGTTTCTGACCTTCCCTTGCCAGTGCTTTCACAGAAAAACATACACTAAGAATCTCCCCTTGCCTTGCCTCCTACCACTGCCAAGACACATTCGCAAGCTCACTCTCACTCTCGGCACAGACCAGCTCACAAAGTTAAAACATACAGCCATGTCTCCCTCTTAATATTTCTAAGGGCTTAATGCTCTTGCTGGTCCTCACCTTCCCTTGCCAGCACTTTCACACCCAGACAGACACTGCGGATGTACTTTTGCCTTGCCTCCCAGCACTCTCAATACACATTCGCAAGCTCACTCTCACTCTTCGCACAGACCAGCTCACAAAGTGCAAACATGCAGCCATTTCTCCCACACCATAGCTCGAAGGCCTAAGAGCTAGTGCTGTATTCAACTGCCCTTCCCACCACACTCACAGCCAGACACCCCCCTGGCATCTCCCCTTGCCTTGCCTCCCACCACTCCCAAGACACATTCTCAAGCTCACTCTCACTCTCGGCACAGACCAGCTCACAAAGTTAAAACATACAGCCATTTCTCCCACACCAGAGCTCTAAGGGCTTAGAGCTCTTGCTGTTTCTGACCTTCCCTTGCCAGTGCTTTCACAGCCAAACATACACTAAGAATCTCCCCTTGCCTTGCCTCCTACCACTGCCAAGACACATTCGCAAACTCACTCTCACTCTCGGCACAGACCAGCTCCCAGTGTTAAAACATACAGCCATTTCTCCCACACCACAGCTCTAAGCGCTTAGAGCTCTTGCTGTTTCTGACCTTCCCTTGCCAGTGCTTTCACAGCCAAACATACACTAAGAATCTCCCCTTGCCTTGCCTCCTACCACTGCCAAGACACATTCGCAAACTCACTCTCACTCTCGGCACAGACCAGCTCACAAAGTTAAAACATACACTCATTTCTCCCACACCAGAGCTCTAAGGCCTAAGAGCTGGTGCTGTATTCAACTGCCCTTCCCACCGCACTCACAGCCAGACACCCCCCTGGCATCTCCCCTTGCCTTGCCTCCCACCACTCCCAAGACACATTCTCAAGCTCACTCTCACTCTCGGCACACACCAGCTCACAAACTTAAAACATACAGCCACTTCTCCCACACCAGAGCTCTAAGCGCTTAGAGCTCTTGCTGATTCTGACCTTCCCTTGCCAGTGCTTTCACAGCCAAACATACACTAAGAATCTCCCCTTGCCTTGCCTCCTACCACTGCCAAGACACATTCGCAAACTCACTCTCACTCTCGGCACAGACCAGCTCCCAGTGTTAAAACATACAGCCATTTCTCCCACACCAGAGCTCTAAGGGCTTAGAGCTCTTGCTGTTTCTGACCTTCCCTTGCCAGTGCTTTCACAGCCAAACATACACTAAGAATCTCCCCTTGCCTTGCCTCCCACCACTCCCAAGACACATTCTCAAGCTCACTCTGACTCTCGGCACAGACCAGCTCACAAAGTTAAAACATCCAGCCATTTCTCCCACACAAGAGCTCTAAGCGCTTAGAGCTCTTGCTGATTCTGACCTTCCCTTGCCAGTGCTTTCACAGCCAAACATACACTAAGAATCTCCCCTTGCCTTGCCTCCTACCACTGCCAAGACACATTCGCAAGCTCACTCTCACTCTCGGCACACACCAGCTCACAAAGTTAAAACATACAGCCATTTCTCCCACACCATAGCTCTAAGGCCTAAGAGCTGGTGCTGTATTCAACTGCCCTTCCCACCGCACTCACAGCCAGACACCCCCCTGGCATCTCCCCTTGCCTTGCCTCCTACCACTGCCAAGACACATTCTCAAGCTCACTCTCACTCTCGGCACACACCAGCTCACAAAGTTAAAACATACAGCCACTTCTCCCACACCAGAGCTCTAAGCGCTTAGAGCTCTTGCTGATTCTGACCTTCCCTTGCCAGTGCTTTCACAGCCAAACATACACTAAGAATCTCCCCTTGCCTTGCCTCCTACCACTGCCAAGACACATTCTCAAGCTCACTATCACTCTCGGCACAGACCAGCTCACAAAGTTAAAACATACAGCCATTTCTCTCTCACCAGAGCTCTAAGGGCTTAGAGCTCTTGCTGTTTCTGACCTTCCCTTGCCAGTGCTTTCACAGAAAAACATACACTAAGAATCTCCCCTTGCCTTGCCTCCTACCACTGCCAAGACACATTCGCAAGCTCACTCTCACTCTCGGCACACACCAGCTCACAAAGTTAAAACATACAGCCATGTTTCCCTCTTAATATTTCTAAGGGCTTAATGCTCTTGCTGGTCCTCACCTTCCCTTGCCAGCACTTTCACACCCAGACAGACACTGCGGATGTACTTTTGCCTTGCCTCCCAGCACTCTCAATACACATTCGCAAGCTCACTCTCACTCTTCGCACAGACCAGCTCACAAAGTGCAAACATGCAGCCATTTCTCCCACACCATAGCTCGAAGGCCTAAGAGCTGGTGCTGTATTCAACTGCCCTTCCCACCACACTCACAGCCAGACACCCCCCTGGCATCTCCCCTTGCCTTGCCTCCCACCACTCCCAAGACACATTCTCAAGCTCACTCTCACTCTCGGCACACACCAGCTCACAAAGTTAAAACATACAGCCATTTCTCCCACACCACAGCTCTAAGGGCTTAGAGCTCTTGCTGTTTCTGACCTTCCCTTGCCAGTGCTTTCACAGCCAAACATACACTAAGAATCTCCCCTTGCCTTGCCTCCTACCACTGCCAAGACACATTCTCAAGCTCACTCTCACTCTCGGCACACACCAGCTCACAAAGTTAAAACATACAGCCATGTTTCCCTCTTAATATTTCTAAGGGCTTAATGCTCTTGCTGGTCCTCACCTTCCCTTGCCAGCACTTTCACACCCAGACAGACACTGCGGATGTACTTTTGCCTTGCCTCCCAGCACTCTCAAGACACATTCGCAAGCTCACTCTCACTCTTCGCACAGACCAGCTCACAAAGTGCAAACATGCAGCCATTTCTCCCACACCATAGCTCGAAGGCCTAAGAGCTAGTGCTGTATTCAACTGCCCTTCCCACCACACTCACAGCCAGACACCCCCCTGGCATCTCCCCTTGCCTTGCCTCCCACCACTCCCACGACACATTCTCAAGCTCACTCTCACTCTCGGCACAGACCAGCTCACAAAGTAAAAACATACAGCCATTTCTCCCACACCAGAGCTCTAAGGGCTTAGAGCTCTTGCTGTTTCTGACCTTCCCTTGCCAGTGCTTTCACAGCCAAACATACACTAAGAATCTCCCCTTGCCTTGCCTCCTACCACTGCCAAGACACATTCGCAAACTCACTCTCACTCTCGGCACAGACCAGCTCCCAGTGTTAAAACATACAGCCATTTCTCCCACACCACAGCTCTAAGCGCTTAGAGCTCTTGCTGTTTCTGACCTTCCCTTGCCAGTGCTTTCACAGCCAAACATACACTAAGAATCTCCCCTTGCCTTGCCTCCTACCACTGCCAAGACACATTCGCAAACTCACTCTCACTCTCGGCACAGACCAGCTCACAAAGTTAAAACATACACTCATTTCTCCCACACCAGAGCTCTAAGGCCTAAGAGCTGGTGCTGTATTCAACTGCCCTTCCCACCGCACTCACAGCCAGACACCCCCCTGGCATCTCCCCTTGCCTTGCCTCCCACCACTCCCAAGACACATTCTCAAGCTCACTCTCACTCTCGGCACACACCAGCTCACAAACTTAAAACATACAGCCACTTCTCCCACACCAGAGCTCTAAGCGCTTAGAGCTCTTGCTGTTTCTGACCTTCCCTTGCCAGTGCTTTCACAGCCAAACATACACTAAGAATCTCCCCTTGCCTTGCCTCCTACCACTGCCAAGACACATTCGCAAACTCACTCTCACTCTCGGCACAGACCAGCTCCCAGTGTTAAAACATACAGCCATTTCTCCCACACCAGAGCTCTAAGGGCTTAGAGCTCTTGCTGTTTCTGACCTTCCCTTGCCAGTGCTTTCACAGCCAAACATACACTAAGAATCTCCCCTTGCCTTGCCTCCCACCACTCCCAAGACACATTCTCAAGCTCACTCTGACTCTCGGCACACACCAGCTCACAAAGTTAAAACATCCAGCCATTTCTCCCACACAAGAGCTCTAAGCTCTTAGAGCTCTTGCTGATTCTGACCTTCCCTTGCCAGTGCTTTCACAGCCAAACATACACTAAGAATCTCCCCTTGCCTTGCCTCCTACCACTGCCAAGACACATTCGCAAGCTCACTCTCACTCTCGGCACACACCAGCTCACAAAGTTAAAACATACAGCCATGTTTCCCTCTTAATATTTCTAAGGGCTTAATGCTCTTGCTGGTCCTCACCTTCCCTTGCCAGCACTTTCACACCCAGACAGACACTGCGGATGTACTTTTGCCTTGCCTCCCAGCACTCTCAATACACATTCGCAAGCTCACTCTCACTCTTCGCACAGACCAGCTCACAAAGTGCAAACATGCAGCCATTTCTCCCACACCATAGCTCTAAGGCCTAAGAGCTGGTGCTGTATTCAACTGCCCTTCCCACCACACTCACAGCCAGACACCCCCCTGGCATCTCCCCTTGCCTTGCCTCCCACCACTCCCAAGACACATTCTCAAGCTCACTCTCACTCTCGGCACACACCAGCTCACAAAGTTAAAACATACAGCCATTTCTCCCACACCAGAGCTCTAAGGGCTTAGAGCTCTTGCTGTTTCTGACCTTCCCTTGCCAGTGCTTTCACAGCCAAACATACACTAAGAATCTCCCCTTGCCTTGCCTCCTACCACTGCCAAGACACATTCGCAAACTCACTCTCACTCTCGGCACAGACCAGCTCCCAGTGTTAAAACATACAGCCATTTCTCCCACACCAGAGCTCTAAGGGCTTAGAGCTCTTGCTGTTTCTGACCTTCCCTTGCCAGTGCTTTCACAGCCAAACATACACTAAGAATCTCCCCTTGCCTTGCCTCCTACCACTGCCAAGACACATTCGCAAGCTCACTCTCACTCTCGGCACAGACCAGCTCACAAAGTTAAAACATACACTCATTTCTCCCACACCAGAGCTCTAAGGGCTTAGAGCTCTTGCTGTTTCTGACCTTCCCTTGCCAGTGCTTTCACAGAAAAACATACACTAAGAATCTCCCCTTGCCTTGCCTCCTACCACTGCCAAGACACATTCGCAAGCTCACTCTCACTCTCGGCACACACCAGCTCACAAACTTAAAACATACAGCCATGTTTCCCTCTTAATATTTCTAAGGGCTTAATGCTCTTGCTGGTCCTCACCTTCCCTTGCCAGCACTTTCACACCCAGACAGACACTGCGGATGTACTTTTGCCTTGCCTCCCAGCACTCTCAATACACATTCGCAAGCTCACTCTCACTCTTCGCACAGACCAGCTCACAAAGTGCAAACATGCAGCCATTTCTCCCACACCATAGCTCTAAGGCCTAAGAGCTGGTGCTGTATTCAACTGCCCTTCCCACCGCACTCACAGCCAGACACCCCCCTGGCATCTCCCCTTGCCTTGCCTCCCACCACTCCCAAGACACATTCTCAAGCTCACTCTCACTCTGGGCACAGACCAGCTCACAAACTTAAAACATCCAGCCATTTCTCCCACACCAGAGCTCTAAGCGCTTAGAGCTCTTGCTGATTCTGACCTTCCCTTGCCAGTGCTTTCACAGCCAAACATACACTAAGAATCTCCCCTTGCCTTGCCTCCTACCACTGCCAACACACATTCGCAAGCTCACTCTCACTCTCGGCACACACCAGCTCCCAGTGTTAAAACATACAGCCATTTCTCTCTCACCATAGCTCTAAGGCCTAAGAGCTGGTGCTGTATTCAACTGCCCTTCCCACCGCACTCACAGCCAGACACCCCCCTGGCATCTCCCCTTGCCTTGCCTCCCACCACTCCCAAGACACATTCTCAAGCTCACTCTCACTCTCGGCACACACCAGCTCACAAAGTAAAAACATACAGCCATTTCTCCCACACCAGAGCTCTAAGCGCTTAGAGCTCTTGCTGTTTCTGACCTTCCCTTGCCAGTGCTTTCACAGCCAAACATACACTAAGAATCTCCCCTTGCCTTGCCTCCTACCACTGCCAAGACACATTCGCAAACTCACTCTCACTCTCGGCACAGACCAGCTCCCAGTGTTAAAACATACAGCCATTTCTCCCACACCAGAGCTCTAAGGGCTTAGAGCTCTTGCTGTTTCTGACCTTCCCTTGCCAGTGCTTTCACAGCCAAACATACACTAAGAATCTCCCCTTGCCTTGCCTCCCACCACTCCCAAGACACATTCTCAAGCTCACTCTGACTCTCGGCACAGACCAGCTCACAAAGTTAAAACATCCAGCCATTTCTCCCACACAAGAGCTCTAAGCGCTTAGAGCTCTTGCTGATTCTGACCTTCCCTTGCCAGTGCTTTCACAGCCAAACATACACTAAGAATCTCCCCTTGCCTTGCCTCCTACCACTGCCAACACACATTCGCAAGCTCACTCTCACTCTCGGCACACACCAGCTCACAAAGTTAAAACATACAGCCATTTCTCCCACACCATAGCTCTAAGGCCTAAGAGCTGGTGCTGTATTCAACTGCCCTTCCCACCGCACTCACAGCCAGACACCCCCCTGGCATCTCCCCTTGCCTTGCCTCCTACCACTGCCAAGACAC
Source organism: Pelecanus crispus (assembly GCF_030463565.1). Classification (NCBI taxonomy): domain Eukaryota; kingdom Metazoa; phylum Chordata; class Aves; order Pelecaniformes; family Pelecanidae; genus Pelecanus; species Pelecanus crispus. Next base: position 90,952,651 of record NC_134643.1, read on the forward strand.
ATTCTCAAGCTCACTCTCACTCTCGGCACACACCAGATCACAAAGTTAAAACATACAGCCACTTCTCCCACACCAGAGCTCTAAGCGCTTAGAGCTCTTGCTGATTCTGACCTTCCCTTGCCAGTGCTTTCACAGCCAAACATACACTAAGAATCTCCCCTTGCCTTGCCTCCTACCACTGCCAAGACACATTCTCAAGCTCACTATCACTCTCGGCACAGACCAGCTCACAAAGTTAAAACATACAGCCATTTCTCTCTCACCAGAGCTCTAAGGGCTTAGAGCTCTTGCTGTTTCTGACCTTCCCTTGCCAGTGCTTTCACAGAAAAACATACACTAAGAATCTCCCCTTGCCTTGCCTCCTACCACTGCCAAGACACATTCGCAAGCTCACTCTCACTCTCGGCACACACCAGCTCACAAAGTTAAAACATACAGCCATGTTTCCCTCTTAATATTTCTAAGGGCTTAATGCTCTTGCTGGTCCTCACCTTCCCTTGCCAGCACTTTCACACCCAGACAGACACTGCGGATGTACTTTTGCCTTGCCTCCCAGCACTCTCAATACACATTCGCAAGCTCACTCTCACTCTTCGCACAGACCAGCTCACAAAGTGCAAACATGCAGCCATTTCTCCCACACCATAGCTCGAAGGCCTAAGAGCTGGTGCTGTATTCAACTGCCCTTCCCACCACACTCACAGCCAGACACCCCCCTGGCATCTCCCCTTGCCTTGCCTCCCACCACTCCCAAGACACATTCTCAAGCTCACTCTCACTCTCGGCACAGACCAGCTCACAAAGTTAAAACATACAGCCATTTCTCCCACACCAGAGCTCTAAGGGCTTAGAGCTCTTGCTGTTTCTGACCTTCCCTTGCCAGTGCTTTCACAGCCAAACATACACTAAGAATCTCCCCTTGCCTTGCCTCCTACCACTGCCAAGACACATTCGCAAACTCACTCTCACTCTCGGCACAGACCAGCTCCCAGTGTTAAAACATACAGCCATTTCTCCCACACCACAGCTCTAAGCGCTTAGAGCTCTTGCTGTTTCTGACCTTCCCTTGCCAGTGCTTTCACAGCCAAACATACACTAAGAATCTCCCCTTGCCTTGCCTCCTACCACTGCCAAGACACATTCGCAAGCTCACTCTCACTCTCGGCACAGACCAGCTCACAAAGTTAAAACATACACTCATTTCTCCCACACCAGAGCTCTAAGGGCTTAGAGCTCTTGCTGTTTCTGACCTTCCCTTGCCAGTGCTTTCACAAAAAAACATACACTAAGAATCTCCCCTTGCCTTGCCTCCTACCACTGCCAAGACACATTCTCAAGCTCACTCTCACTCTCGGCACACACCAGCTCACAAACTTAAAACATACAGCCATGTTTCCCTCAATATTTCTAAGGGCTTAATGCTCTTGCTGGTCCTCACCTTCCCTTGCCAGCACTTTCACACCCAGACAGACACTGCGGATGTACTTTTGCCTTGCCTCCCAGCACTCTCAATACACATTCGCAAGCTCACTCTCACTCTTCGCACAGACCAGCTCACAAAGTGCAAACATGCAGCCATTTCTCCCACACCATAGCTCGAAGGCCTAAGAGCTGGTGCTGTATTCAACTGCCCTTCCCACCGCACTCACAGCCAGACACCCCCCTGGCATCTCCCCTTGCCTTGCCTCCCACCACTCCCAAGACACATTCTCAAGCTCACTCTCACTCTCGGCACACACCAGCTCACAAAGTTAAAACATACAGCCATTTCTCCCAAACCAGAGCTCTAAGCGCTTAGAGCTCTTGCTGTTTCTGACCTTCCCTTGCCAGTGCTTTCACAGCCAAACATACACTAAGAATCTCCCCTTGCCTTGCCTCCTACCACTGCCAAGACACATTCGCAAGCTCACTCTCACTCTCGGCACACACCAGCTCACAAAGTTAAAACATACAGCCATTTCTCCCACACCATAGCTCTAAGGCCTAAGAGCTGGTGCTGTATTCAACTGCCCTTCCCACCGCACTCACAGCCAGACACCCCCCTGGCATCTCCCCTTGCCTTGCCTCCCACCACTCCCAAGACACATTCTCAAGCTCACTCTCACTCTCGGCACACACCAGCTCACAAACTTAAAACATACAGGCACTTCTCCCACACCAGAGCTCTAAGCGCTTAGAGCTCTTGCTGTTTCTGACCTTCCCTTGCCAGTGCTTTCACAGCCAAACATACACTAAGAATCTCCCCTTGCCTTGCCTCCTACCACTGCCAAGACACATTCGCAAACTCACTCTCACTCTCGGCACAGACCAGCTCACAAAGTTAAAACATCCAGCCATTTCTCCCACACAAGAGCTCTAAGCGCTTAGAGCTCTTGCTGATTCTGACCTTCCCTTGCCAGTGCTTTCACAGCCAAACATACACTAAGAATCTCCCCTTGCCTTGCCTCCTACCACTGCCAAGACACATTCGCAAGCTCACTCTCACTCTCGGCACACACCAGCTCACAAAGTTAAAACATACAGCCATTTCTCCCACACCATAGCTCTAAGGCCTAAGAGCTGGTGCTGTATTCAACTGCCCTTCCCACCGCACTCACAGCCAGACACCCCCCTGGCATCTCCCCTTGCCTTGCCTCCTACCACTGCCAAGACACATTCTCAAGCTCACTCTCACTCTCGGCACACACCAGCTCACAAAGTTAAAACATACAGCCACTTCTCCCACACCAGAGCTCTAAGCGCTTAGAGCTCTTGCTGATTCTGACCTTCCCTTGCCAGTGCTTTCACAGCCAAACATACACTAAGAATCTCCCCTTGCCTTGCCTCCTACCACTGCCAAGACACATTCTCAAGCTCACTATCACTCTCGGCACAGACCAGCTCACAAAGTTAAAACATACAGCCATTTCTCTCTCACCAGAGCTCTAAGGGCTTAGAGCTCTTGCTGTTTCTGACCTTCCCTTGCCAGTGCTTTCACAGAAAAACATACACTAAGAATCTCCCCTTGCCTTGCCTCCTACCACTGCCAAGACACATTCGCAAGCTCACTCTCACTCTCGGCACACACCAGCTCACAAAGTTAAAACATACAGCCATGTTTCCCTCTTAATATTTCTAAGGGCTTAATGCTCTTGCTGGTCCTCACCTTCCCTTGCCAGCACTTTCACACCCAGACAGACACTGCGGATGTACTTTTGCCTTGCCTCCCAGCACTCTCAATACACATTCGCAAGCTCACTCTCACTCTTCGCACAGACCAGCTCACAAAGTGCAAACATGCAGCCATTTCTCCCACACCATAGCTCTAAGGCCTAAGAGCTGGTGCTGTATTCAACTGCCCTTCCCACCGCACTCACAGCCAGACACCCCCCTGGCATCTCCCCTTGCCTTGCCTCCCACCACTCCCAAGACACATTCTCAAGCTCACTCTCACTCTCGGCACACACCAGCTCACAAAGTTAAAACATACAGCCATTTCTCCCACACCAGAGCTCTAAGGGCTTAGAGCTCTTGCTGTTTCTGACCTTCCCTTGCCAGTGCTTTCACAGCCAAACATACACTAAGAATCTCCCCTTGCCTTGCCTCCTACCACTGCCAAGACACATTCGCAAACTCACTCTCACTCTCGGCACAGACCAGCTCACAACCTGAAAACATCCAGCCATTTCTCCCACACCAGAGCTCTACGGGCTTAGTGCTGTTGCTGCTCCTCACCTTCCCTTGCCACCGTTTTCACGGCCAAAAACACACTGGCCTCTCCGTGCTTGCCCACCTCGTCCCGGTTCCAACACTCTGTGTCGCTGTCGCGAGTGGCACAGCCCCGCTGCCACACCGCAAACGGCCAGCGAATTCTCCCACAGCCAAAGTGCCAGCATGGAAAGCCCTTGCTCCTCCTCACCTTCTCTTGCCAGCGCTTTCACAGCCGAAAACACACACTGGGGCTCCTGGCTCGCTCAGCCTTCTATCAGAGCCGACACTCGCTGTTCTTGCCGTGATCGGCAGAGCCCTGCTCCGACACTGCCAAACGGCCAGCCATTTCTCCCGCGGCCAAGGTGCTGGGACGGAACGCTCTCGCTCCGCCTCACCGTCCCTCGCCACCGCTTCTACAGCGAAATGCACGACGGTGAACTGCGCTTGTCTTTCCCCCAGGCGCTTCGAAAGCACGTTTTCAAGGTCACGCTAAACCTTGGCATGCCCCGCTCCCGAAGTGCAAACGTCCAGCGGATTCTCCCGCACCGCAGGTGCGAGCAGGGCTTTCCCTTCCTTGCTCCTCCTCACCTTCTCTTGCCAGCGCTTTCACTGTGAACAGCGCGGACGGCTGTGAAACAAAAGGCAAGGGAAGGTGAGGAGCAGCAACAGCACTTAAGCCCTTACAGCTCTCGTGCGGAGAAATCGCTGGACGCTTGGCACTTTGGGAGCTGGTGTGTGCCGAGAGCGAGAGTGAGCTTGAGGATGCGCGTGCGCTGGGAGGCAAGGCCAGGGCAGATGCCCAGAGTGCGTTTGCCTTTGAAAGCGCTGGCGAGAGACGGTGAGGACCAGCAACAGCACATAAGGCCTTACGGCTCCCCTGTGGGGGGAAAAAAAAAAGTCGCCGGACGTTCCGTGCTGGCACGGAAAATTCTCGCTGCTCTTTTCCTTCCCTTATGACCGCTTTTACACCCGAAACGCACTCTTGGCCTTCGTGCCTGCCCAGCTCCCAACACTGCCAGAGCTCTCTATCACTGTAACGACAGGCAGAGCCCTGCTCTGACCCTGCAAACGTCCAGATAGTTCTCCCACAGCAAAGGTGCCAGCACCAAAAGGTCTCACTGCTCCTCACCTTATTTTGCCAGCGCATTCACAGCGAAACACACAACGTTGAACTACCCCCCCTTTTTTTTTTCCCTCCAGGCATGCCCAATACACTTTCTCGAGATCACTCTCACTCTCAGCACAGACCAGCTCCCGAAGTGCAAACGCCCAGCGAGTTCTCTCTCCCACACCATAGGTGTAATGAGTTAATGCCGTTGGCATGTCCTCAGCTTCCGTTGCCTGAGCATTCACAGCCCGACAAAGAGCGGGTCTCTGCTGTTGCCTTAACTCGTGGGGTCCCAATATTCTCTCCCTCTGCATTAATCTCAAAGTCGGCACAAGCCTACGGAAATGTTGCACACGCTGAGGGATTTCTCCCACAGCATGGCTGTGAGGTCTTAGGGCCGTGGAAGAGCCTATCTTTTTTTGCAGCTGTGAAAATGGAGCCAAGGGAAGGAATAGCAGCAACACAATTAAATCCTCGCACGTTTGCTGTGGGAGAAATCGCTGGACGTTTGCACTTTGGGAGCCGGCCTGTGCCAAGAGTAAGAATGAGCTTGAGAATTTGTATTCAGAGTGCCCGGAGGAAAAGCAAGCGCAGGTCACCATTGTGCGTTGCGCTGCGAGAGCGCCGGCAATGGAAGGCGAGGGGAGCAGTGAGACGTTTCTGTGCTGCCAACTTTGTCCTGGGGCAAACCGACGGATGTTTACAGAATCGGAGCAGGGCTCTGCCAGTCGTGACAGTGACACGGAGTTCTGCAGTATTAGGAGCTGGTGAAGCACGGCGGACAACTGTGTGTTTGGCTGTGAAACAAAAGGCAAGGGAAGGTGAGGAGCAGCAACAGCACTAAGCCCTTACAGCTCTTGTGCGGAGAAATCGCTGGACGCTTGGCACTTTGGGAGCTGGTGTGTGCCGAGAGCGAGAGTGAGCTTGAGGATGCGCGTGCGCTGGGAGGCAAGGCAAGGGCAGATGCCCAGAGTGCATTTGCCTATGAAAGCGCTGGCGAGGGAATGCGAGTAGCAGCGAGGGAAGGTGAGGACCAGCAACAACATTAAGCCTTTACAACCATGCTGTGGGAGGAAGCCTTCAAGGCGCTCCGTGCTTGTTTATTTCCTAATATTGTCCAAACTCTGTCACTATTATGATTGCCAGAGCCCTGCTCCGATGCTGCAAACATCCAGCGCTTTCTCCCACACCAAAGGTGCCAGCAATGAAAGCTCTTGCTGCTCCTCACGTTCCCGTGCCACCTTTTTCACAGCACAGTTGAGGGATTTCTCCCACACCATAGGAGTAAGGGATTAATGCTGTTAGAGGTCCTCACCTTCCCTTGGCTGAGCTTTCACAGTCCACAAATACTGGGGAGCTCACATTCCTTTACATCCTATAGGGTACCCACACCCTCTCTCTCTTTCCACCCTACCCCAGCCTCTCCGAGCATGAGAACCTTACTGAAATGTTGCAAACCTTGAAGGCTTTCTCCCACAGCATGGTTGTAAAGGCTTAATGCTGTTGCTGCTCCTCAGCTACCCATGACTGAGATTTCACAGCCCCCCACACATGGGCGTTCCAGCCATTGCCTTACCTCCTATAGGGTCCCAACACTCTCCCTCTCTCACTCTCTCATGCCAGATCTGGCAGAGCCATATTGATATATGGCAAATGTTGATGCATTTCTCACACGCCATAGGACTAAGGGCTTAATGCCGCTGCAGGTCCTCACCTTCCCTTGGCTGATCTTTCACAGCCCCAGAAACACTGGGGCTCTGCCGTGGCCTTGCCTCCTGAATAGTCACAACTGTCTCTCTCTCTTAGGGTTGGCACAGCCCTACTGAAATATTACAGATGTTGAGGTATTACACATACACCATAAGAGGAAGGGCTTAATGCTGTTGCTAGCCCTCACCTTCCCTTGGCTGAGCCTGCACAACAAGTGGGGATCTGCCATGGCATATCCTCCTATATGCTCCCAACACTCTCTCTTACTCAGGATCAGCATAGATGTACTCAAATATTACAAACGTTGAGGGATTTCTCCCACAACAAATGTGTAAGGGCTTCATGCTCTTGCTGGTCCTCACCTTCCCTTGGCTGTGCTTGCACAGCCCCACAAACTCTAGGTCTCTCACATTGCTTTACCTCCTATAGGCTCCCCAATCTCTCTCTCTCTCTCTCCCCGTCCCAGCTGCTCTGAGCAGCAGAGCCCTATTGAAATGTTGCAAACATTGAGGGATTTCTCCCACACCATAGCCTTAAGGGATTAATGTTGTTGCAGGTCCTCACCTTCCCTTGGCTGAGCTTTCACAGCCCCACAAACACTGGGGCTCTGCCATTGCCTCACCTCTTATAGGGTCCCAACACTCTGTCTATTTCTCTCAGGAGCGGCACAGGCCTACTGAAATATTGCAAACTTTGAGGGATTCCTTTCACACCATAGGTGTAAGGGCTTAATGCTGCTGCAGGTCCTCACCTTCCCTTGGCCTAGCATTCACACCTGCACAAAAAGTGGGGCTCTGCCATGGGCTTAACTTCTTGTATGGTCCCAACACTCTCTCTCTCTCTCATGATTGGCTCAGATGTACTGAAATATTACAAACATTGAGAGATTTCTCTCACACCATAGCTTTAAGGGATCAATGCTGTTGCTGATCCTCACCTTCCTTGGCTGAGCTTTCACAACACCACAAACTGTGGAGCTCTGCCATTACCTTACCTCTTATAGGTTCACAACACTGTCTCTATATATTTCCCTCAGGATGAGCACAGGCCTACTGAAATATTACAAACATTGAGGGATTTCTCCCACACCATAGGTCTAAGGGCTTAATGATTTTGCTGGTCCTCACCTTCCCTTGGCTGAGCTTTCACACCTACACAAAAAGTGGGGCTCTGCCATGGGTTAACCTCCTGTACGGTCCCAACACACTCTCTCTCTCATCATCGGCTCAGACGTACTGAAATATTACAAACGTTGTGGGATATCTCCCACACCATACGTATAAGGGCTTAGTGCTGTTGCTGGTCCCCACCTTCCTTGGCTGAGCTTTCACAACCCCACAAACTGTGGAGCTCTGCCATTGCCTTACCTCTTACAGGGTCACAACACAGTCATCTGTATTTCTCTTGGGATCAGCACAGGCCTACTGAAGTATTGCAAACGTTGAGGGATTTCTCCCACACCATAGGTCTAAGGGCTTAATGATCTTGCTGGTCCTCACCTTCCCTTGGCCTAGCATTCACACCTGCACAAAAACTGAGGCTCTGCCACAGGCTATCCTCCTGTATGGTCCCAATATTCTCTCTCTCTTATGATCGGCTCAGACGTACTGAAATATTACAAACATTGAGGGATTTCTCCAACACCATAGCTTTAAGGGATTAATGCTGTTGCTGATCCTCACCTTCGTTGGCTGAGCTTTCACAACCCACAAACTGTGGAGCTCTGCCATTGTCTTAGCTCTTATAGGGTCCCAAAACTCTCATCTGTTTTTCTCTAAGGATCAGCACAGGCCTACTGAAATATTGCAAATGTTGAGGGATTTCTCCCACATCATAGGTGTAAGGGCCTAATGCTGTTGCTGGTCCTCACCTTCCTTTGACTGAGCTTTCACAACCCACCTCATCTCTGTCTCTTCCTCCCTATACTCCTCACCTCCTCTTTCTCCCTCTAGTCCTCACCTCCTCATCCTCCCTGTTGTCTTTTCCCTTCTGCCACTGACTCATCTTTTCCCTTCCACCGCTGTCTCGTCTTTCTTCTTCTAACGCTGACTCTTTGTCGCTGCCTCGTCCTCACGCTCATCTTTTCCCTTTTCCCCGCTGTCTTATCTTTGGCATTCGGAACCTGACTCATCTTTCTTATTCCACAGCTGTCTCAGCGTCGCTGCTTATGTAATAGACACCCGAGGGGATGCCATACTGGACCCTATTACTGCCAGGTAATAGACACCCCTACCTGAGGGGATGCAATACTGGACCTGATGTTCATCAATGCAAGTGAGCTCATCAGTGACATCAAGACTGGAGGCAGCCTGGGCTGCAGTGATCACGCATCGGTGGAGCACACACTGGTGAGGGACATGGGAAAAGCAAGAAGTATAGTCAGGTCCCTAAATTTTAGAAAAGCAAACTTCCAGCTCTTCAAGGAGTTAGTCAGAAGGACACCCTGGGAAATGGTCCTCAGGGACAGGGGAACGGAACAGAGCTGGCAGATCTTTAAGGACACCTTCCATAGAGCGCAAGAGCTCTCAGTCCTCAGGTGCAATCTTGCAAGGAAGGGAAGAGACCAGCATGGCTGAGTCGAGACCTGCTGGCCAAACTAAAGAGTAAGAGGGAACTGCACAGGCAGTGGGAGCAGGGACAGGTGTCCTGGGAAGAGTACAGCGACACTGCCCGGTTGTGTAGGGAGGGGGTCAGGAAGGCCAAGGTGCAGCTGGATCTGAATTTGGCAAGGCATGTAAAGAATAACAAGAAGGGTACAGGTATGAATAACAAGAACAGGTATGTCAACCAGAAAAGGAAGGTTAAAGAAAGCGTACCCCCCCTCAATGACCAAGAATGGCAACCTAGTATCAACAGACGAGGAGAAGGCTGAGGTACTCAACAGCTTCTTTGCCTCAGTCTTCACTGGCAACCTCTCTCCTCATCCCTCCCGAGTCGATGGACAACAAGATGGGGACCAGGGGGGTAAAGCCCCTCCCACTGTAAGGGAAGATCAGGTTTGAGACCACCTGACAAACCTGAATGTACACAAGTCTATGGGACCTGATGAGATGCATCCCAGAGTCCTGAGGGAATTGGCTGATGTAGTTGCCAAGCCACTCTCCGTGATATTTGAAAAGTCCTGGGAGTCAGGTGAAGTCCCTGGTGACTGGAAGAAGGGAAACGTTGTGCCCTTTTTTAAAAAGGGAAGAAAGGAGGACCCTGGGAACTACCGACCTGTCAGCCTCACCTCTGTGCCTGGGAAGATCATGGAACAGATCCTCCTAGAAGCTATGCTAAAGCACATGGAAGACGGAGGTGATTCGAGACAGCCAGCACAGATTCACCCAAGGGCAAGTCCTGCCTGACCAACCTAGTGGCTTTCTATGAAGCAGTGACTGCATCAGTGGACAAAGGAAAAGCAACAGGTGTCACCTATTTGGACTTCTGTAAAGCGTTCGACACAGTCCCCCACAACATCCTTCTCTCTAAATTGGGGAGATATGGACTTGACGGGTAGACTGTTCAGTGGATAAGGAATTGGCTGGATGGTTGCATCCAGAGGGTAGTGGTCAACGGCTTGATGTCCAAATGGAGACTGGTGACAAGTGGAGTCCCTCAGGGGTCCATACTGGGACCAGTGCTGTTTAATATCTTCATCAGTGACCTAGACAGTGGGATTGAGTGCACCCTCAGCAAGTTTGCAGACAACACCAAGCTGAGTGGTGTGGTTGACACACCAGAAGGACGAGATGTCATCCAAAGGGACCTGGACAAGCTGGAGAGGTGGGCCTGTGTGAACCTCATGAGGTTCAACAAGGCCAAGTGCAAGCTCCTGCACCTTGGACAGGGCAACCCCCGGTACCAATACAGGCTGGGGGATGAAGGGATTGAGAGCAGCCCTGTGGAGAAGGACTTTGGGGTGCTGGTGGATGAAAAGCTGGACATGAGCCAACAATGTGAACTTGCAGTCCAGAAGGGCAACCATATCCGGGGCTGCATCAAAAGAAGCATGGCCAGCAGGTCGAGGGAGGTGATTTCTGCCCCTCTACTCTGCTCTGGTGAGACCTCACCTGGAGTACTGCGTCCAGCTCTGGAGCCCTCAGCACAAGAAGGACATGGAACTGTTGGAACGGGTCCTGAAGAGGGCCACAAAAATGATCCGAGGGCTGGAGCACCTCTCCTGCAAGGACAGGCTGAGAGAGTTGGGGTTGTTCAGCCTGGAGAAGAGAAGGCTGCGGGGAGACCTTATTGCAGCCTTTCAGTACTTAAAGGGGACCTATAGGAAAAATGGGGACAATCTTTTTAGCAGGCCCTGTTGTGACAGGACAAGGAGTAATGGTTTTAAACTAAAGGAAGGCTAGAAGGAAGAAACTTTTTACAATGAGGGTGGTGAAGCACTGGAACAGGTTGCCCAGAGAGGGGTTAGCTCAGTTGGTTAGAGCATGGTGCTAATAACGCCAAGTTCACAGGTTCAATCCCTGCTTACTGCAGGGGGGCTGGGCTCAATGATCTCTCAAGGTCCCTTCCAACCCAAAGAATTCTATGATTCGAGGTAGTGGAGGCCCCATCCCCAGAAACATTCAAGGTCAGGTTGGATGGGGCTCTGAGCAACCTGATGTAGTTAAAGCTGTCCCTGCTCAGTGCAGGGGGGTTGGGCTAGATGATCTCTAAAGGTCCCTTCCAACCCAAAGCATTCTATGATTCTATGATTGTATGATTCTTCTCTTCCTCTGCCTCCTCTCTAGCCTATTTTTTCTCTACTTCCGTCTCTTCTGTCACCTTCTCCTCCTCTTTCTCCACCTCCTTCTTCTTCTTCTCCTGCACCTCCTGTCACCCCCATTTTCTCTTATTCTGCTTCCTCTGTCACGTTCTTGTTCTCTTCCTCTCCCTCCTTATCTTCCCCCGCCTCCTCTCTCACCTCTGCCGCCTTCTCTCCCTCCTCCTACTCCAGTGCTGCCTCCTTCTGCTTCCCATCTCCTCCTACCTCTCCCCTTCTGACTCCTCTACTCTCCTTATCTCTTCTTGGGCCTCCTTTCTTGCCTCCTTCTTCTCTCATTGTCTCCTGTGTCACTTCCTCTGTTGCCTCCTTCTTCCCTCCTTTCACCCTATCTGTCACCTTCTTCATCTCTCTTTCTGCATCCTCTGTTGCTTCCTTCTTCTCTCCTTATTCTTCCTGTTTCAAAAGCCTGCCTTTGTTCAACACTCAGAGCTGCTGCTCTCCACCAAGCCAAGGCACAAAGTCTGCAGCCCTCCCCAGTCATGCAGGCACCCTGGAGATCATGTGCAGGGTCTTCCTTGGGAAGGATCAAAGGCAGATAAAAGAAATGGATCTAGGTGGATGCAGGGCAGCAGGGGGAGCAGGGTGAAAAAAAAAAAAGAGCAGGGACATCTCAGGGTCATATGTTCATTCATTTTGGAAAGAACACCAGGGGGGAAGGGAGGAAAAGGGGGAGGGACCCCTCCAGGTCCAGGCAGCACCAGTGAGGATGTCAGACCATGATGCTGGGAGAATTCATCCAGTGGATTCTAGAAAGCCTCCAAGGATGGAGGCCTGAAATAGCATGGCTTCACAGCTCAGCATTAGCCACTATTTGAATGATGGTGGCTGTAGCAAGGTGGGTCTCTCCCAGCCATCCTTTGTTTACATTGCTCTAAATAGTTTCATAACAGCAGCAAACATTGCCACCTCATGCTCTCTCTCTCTCCCTTTTCAAGTTTTCCAAGGATTCATGAAACAACACAGGTCATGCTGCAGGTCTGTGAGGGATCCCAGTAGGATCTCCCTTTACTATGACAGTCACTAGTTATTCTAGGCAAATGTGAAGATGCAAAGAAGTGGAACCAAAGCAGCACTTTGTTTGGCATGAGAGATAGTGGCTTCAGCAAAGCAGCTTAATCAGCAGCTAGCATGGAGAAGGACTTGTGGAAGGACATTAGGAGAGCATGAGACAGCCAGAGAAATGTCTGCAGCTGGCTCCCCAGGAGGAATTTAGGCCTTGAAGAAGATAGCATACCATAAAAGTTGCTGTCATATGGTAAATGGTATTTTCAAGGCCTATTGGAGTGCTACTGGATTCTCTACCAAAGAGCTAAGTCCAGAGAGAAGGGTGGAGGGGAGGAAGAAGAGAGAGTCATTAATGACCAGGCAAAGAAATTAGGGATACTGAAAACCAAAACGTCTGGACAGATGGAATATTCCCAGGCATGCTGACAGGAGAGTAAAAGTAACATGACCCACTTTGCCTCCCCCCGCCATAACCCTAGTTTGCCAAGAGCAGAGAGGGCCAAGAGCTGTTTTTAGTGGACATCAGACAGACACCTAGAACAAAACTTGCTGGGGAGGATGCTGCCTTTAGACTTCTTCCTTTTTTGGAGGCTGATGTACCTGGACTGAACAACAGGGCTAGGCCAAAGAGCAGTCAGCATCCTTGCACTAACAAAATCGCACAAGAGCCCAAAGTCAGATGCTTTCCCTGCACTCAGTCTCACCTATCCAATAGCTCAAAATTTTCCCAAAGCAGACAAATCAGCCTTGCAGATAAGGCATTAAGCCATACTGCAGCCAACCACACAGACCCCACACAAACCAAAGGCACAGGCAAAGCCAGGCAAGAAACTTACAGGCAACCTTGGCACCAAGTTTGAGCTAGAAGCACTGAGCTAGCACAAGGCTTCAGCAACTACCACTGTCAGACACAGCTGAAACTGCCAATCACCTTGCATTTTTACATGTGTCCTAATGAGATACTTGTGCCTTTCTCTTCTACATTGTATTCTTTAATAGAGGAACACACACCTGGTTCTATTTAACAGGTTATTAGATTATTCAGCTATCCAAAATAGAGAGGGAGTGAGAGACAAAGAGAGAAATACAAATGAAGTAAACTACAAAATAATGTCATTTACTACAAAGCAAAAGACCCAGAGAACAGCTGTCAGTTTTACAGGGACAAAAACAGATACAGGAAGAAGTAAACAGAACTGATTGCAGGGGAAAACCTAGCATGAGACTAAAGATTTGCGATCATACCTAGTATCACTAGAAGACAGAGGATGCTATCAGAGCTGATCTAACATGTGCCAAGACATAAATAATAAATTAAAGTTGCTGTTTCCATCCAGCTTAAAAATATTGTTACATCCCTCTCCTGTTTCTGAATATCCAGATAGCAAACTGCCATTGGAAGCCTTGTTCACTAGACAGTTTTGTGACAAAAAGAACCAAGAAGATTCAACAGGAGCACATACTGTGTGAATTCAGTGCTTGCCAACAATCTCAGGTAAGAGACTGAGGTGAACCCAAGAAAAGTTAGAGAACTTGCCAAGTGATGAAGTGTCATGGCAACTCCATTGGCAGAAAACCTCTTGAGCTTCAGCTAGACTTGGGAAAGGATTTCCTAAAGCCTCTTTCTTCCATGGCTACCCCAGCAACCAGCAGTGGAGCAGCACTGTCCAGCTTCCCTCCTGCAGCACTGCCAAGCAAAACAGCAGGCACAAAGCAAAAATCAGCCTCAATCAATGCCCCCCCCAAACCTGGCAGCATGCACCTGCTGCTCCCTGCCACCCACAGTGACATGGCCACCACCTTACAGGGGTGGGTCTAAAGTGCTGAGGCTGGGGCCGAGCCCTCAGCACCCAAGTCAGGGGGGCAGCTGCTCTTGCACCTGTACAGGGCTGCAGTGCTAGTACAGGTCACCCAGAGAGGTTGTGGAGTCTCCATCATTGGAGACAGGCCCAACCTGGCTGGATAAGGGCCTGCTTGAGCAGGCATTTGGACTAGATGGTCTCAAGAGGTGCCCTCCAACCCCAACCATTCTGTGATTCTGTGAAAGGCAGCCTTACATATTTTGAAAAGGACCTTGTCAATTGCAGGCACACCTGAAGTGGCAAGCACAGGAATGGGGTCAACTGCATGGGGATGTGGAGAGCACTAAATGTTGGCACTAGGATCACCTAGAGAGGGGGCAGAGACCTTGAAAGGTTTGGGCTTTGGGGACATTGCAAGTGTGACACCAAGCATGGAGATGGGGACTTCACTGAGTATGGAGTTGGTGACAGCACTGAGCATGTGTACTGGTTTTGGATGAGACAGAGTTAACTTTCTTCGTAGTAGCTGGTATGGTGCTATGTTTTGGATTTGTCACCAAAACAGTGTCAGTAACACACCAATGTTTTAGCTATAACTGAACAGTGCATACACAGTGTCAGGGCCTTTTCTGCTTTTCATGCAGCCGTGCTAGCAAGTAGGCTGAGGCTACACAAGACCTTGGGAGGGGACAACAGCTGGGACAGCTGACCCCAAATGATCAAAGTGATATCCCATACCTTATGATTTTGTGCCTAGCATGTCTTCAAAGCTCTCTTTACATTGTAGCTTTTTCTTATGCAACATACACAAAACAAAAGGAGGGAATACCTGCAAACTTTAAATTGGAGCAGAACAGTATGAAAGGCAGATGCTAACTGCAATACAACATGCTTAGGAGAATAAACACTACCTGAGACTATGAGCTTTTACCTCCGGGTTGATGTGACCTAAGAGGTCTTACTGGTTGAGAACACCCTATACCGACAACAAAACAATAGAAGATTTACTCTTCAATGAAACCAGGCGCATAACCACAGCCAGAACTGCAACCAGCCAGAATCCAGGATAAACCCTGCCCCAGCCAGATGAGACATTGGTTTAGAACAATGAGGATTAACACACCATTGACCATATGTCTGTACCACCTGCTTGGGACAAGCATGTCCTGACCCTGCATAGGACAAGTACATACTGATTATGTGAGCAATAATAATCAATTAGCCCACCCCTTAACACGAGTGATTTGATTGGTCTACACAACTGTATTGTAACATACATAAACCCTGCTTTCCCCTGTATCAAGGTTCCCATGCATTAGGTTGGGCACCACTATGTGCATAGCTAAAATACAAAAGAAAATATTCCTCTGGTAATTTTATGCTAAGCGTCCTTGCCTCCCTCCTCAGCCAACAGCCATTTACAGATGGCACCCCATATGGGATACTGCTGACTCGCCCAACTGACCACGTCACTACGCTTTCCTGCAATTTAATGTCCTGCTGCCTGCAAGAAGATGAGTTCCCCTGGGAACTTGAATACAGGGGGTAGCAAGTGGAAGACTCCTTTTTGGGCATTAAAAGAGGTGCATTAATGATAGGAGGAGGACTTAGTATAGTGAATAGATTGGCCTTAGAAGATGTTCTAAAGGATTGACCAAAACCAGATGGAACTCATGGCCTCTCAAGAAAAAGGGCGGAAGAGTTATGCAATTAAATAGCTCTAGTTGACCTCTGTTGGAAATACAGACCAACAGTGGGCACACTAGATGAGCTAGACAGTGATTGTTGCATCTACAGTTAGAGAACCAGTTCCCAGGTGTTGAGAATTGTTAGGAGCCTTGCTAAGCCTTGCTTAGCATTAGAAACTAAAGTAGTCAAAGCCTTAGGCCACAAGGGCTGACCAAGAGTGAACTTTTTGATAAAGCTAATGTGGCAATCACAGAACTAGCTGAAACCAGCAGATGCAAGCAGAACAAAGAAGAAAAGGATGAAGGAAACAATTCCAAGAGAATGAGGTGACTTCAGAGGGCGGCCAGCCCAGCAACCAAGCAAACCAATAAGAAACCAAGAGACCACTGACTAGAATTAAGTGATTGGACTTGGGGGTTAGGTGATAGGTGGTACAGGTATAATAAGGGTGCATACAGGTATAATAAGGGTTTGTTTGTTTATTGTTTTTCTTAATGAGTTCATGAAAAAAAGTTTAAATCTCAGAGCATGTTGACCTGTAAATTTGAGAGATCCAAAGGGACTGTGACACATCAAGATCTGCTAATTGAGCAGAACTTTCTACTCACTCAGGTACTGCAAGATCATCGGCTACAGATACAGCAGCAGCCATTCCTTGTCATTTACCCTGTATTTTACAAGAACTCCCATCAGTAAACCAGACACCATCTGGTTGATGGGGATTGAATTCAGGAGCATCCTGGATAGGAGAGGATCACAGAAGCCTGTATTCAGTAGGCATTCCTATACATTCCACTACTTCAGAAACTTTATTGTCCTTAGTCAGGCCATCTGCAGTTACGTGATGGTGGATATACAGTGCCCACCTATGTACAGTGGTCTTACATGCTACACCTAAAGGTAGTGGTTTACTGCTGAGAATAGGCTGAAGAATAGGTATTGGCAAATGTCATTTCATGCTTCTTCCCAGAGTCAAAGGTTCAGTTGTTACTAGCCCTTCATAAGCTGCTATTAACACCTTTTCAAAAGCTGAATAATTTTGCTGAGCATTCTGCCATGATTTGGAATCAAAAGTAATAGGGAGTTCCTTGGAACAGGTAGGCCCTTGTTGCCATAGTCCCCACCAATATCCCTTCTCTCCAACTTGGATGTGTATGAAGAGGGGCCGCACAGGGTAGACAGGTCCTGATGATTGATACACATTCACATTTTCCTTTCAAACCTCCAGGGCCTCTTCATGTTCTGGAGTCCATTCCCAGACTGCATTTTTCTTTAGTAAGTGGTCAGGCTATTATACTAAATCCTGGAATATGTGCCCTCCAAAACATTGAAGCCCCTAGCACAGCACACAACTCCTTTTTATTCTTGGGGATGGCTCACTGTTGGATTTCTTGTTGGACCTCAGCAGGAACTGTTTTCCTCCCACCTATCCGTCTGACTCCCCAAATGGTTACCTCCTGGCTGGGTCCTTGTTTCTTTTCTTCTGGTACCTCTAACCCAATTGATTGTAAGTGTGTTAGAATAATGTTTCACAGGTTCTCCTGAGTGCCCACCCATTAAGACATCATCTACGTACTGCACCATAGTAACCTCTTGTAATAATTCTAATGTTTCTAGCTCTTTAGCCAGTATAGCATGAGCAATGGTAGGGCTACATTTAAAACCCTGTGGTAAGCGAGTAAACATATATTGGAGTCCCTGTCAGGTAAAACCAAATCTCTCCCTATCTGTCTTTGGTATTGTGATAATGAAAAACATATCTTTCACATCCACTGTTGCCATCCATGGAAAGGCTTCTTCGTTAAGAAAAATGGACTTACTTCCCACTTACACTGGGAACAGCTGCAGTGAGTGGTTCAGTGGCAATTTTCAGTGGCTCTGTCATCTGTGAGTCTCTACTTTCCATTAGGTTTCTTTCCTGGCAATAGAGGAAAATTGCAGGGGAATGAGACTTGACAATGATTCCCCATTCTTCCAGCTACTTTATCAATTCACTAACAGGACAAACAGCATCAGAAGGCAATTTGTATTCTGGAATATGAACTAGCTTGCTATGGGGTTAAAGGAGCAGCTGTTTGCAGAAGATTAACAGTCAGGGATACATTTGTGTGAGGTAAACTGCAGGGCAAAGAGGGTGGTGTCCCTATTTCCCATTTTCCCTAGGAGTCCACCCATGACTGACCCTTCAAGACATCCCTACCTAATATATTACAGGAACCTAAAAGTAAGGTCAGGAGGACTGTCTGTCCATTAGACTGAATTAGTTTAGCCCTGACCAGTGGGTGGGTAGTGATTCTCCCATTAATGCCTACAATAGAAACCAAGTGCTTGCTAAGTGGGGGCTGTCCTTTATAAGTGTCCGTATTTACCATTACTATTTGAGGCACCTGTGTCAATGAGGACTATTGTAAGGTAGCAATCATTAACTGCAACCATCATCTCAGGACTTGGATCCTTAGCTATGGGTGTAGCAGGCCCCAGTACTGCCACTGAACTGAGCCCTGCCCCTAGTTTCCCACATAATCACTGTTTAGTGTGGATAGATTTGGGTATATCCCTGAACTCACAGCCCTTACATCCTCTGGCTCCTTAGTTGTTATCCTTTTAAATCATACAGTGTCACCCCCATCTCCTTCAGACTTCAGACCATTTCTTGGAGGCTGCTGGTACCAGAACATATAGGCAAGTGTGGTATAATTCTGGTAGCAGGAGATGTCCGCAGTCTCTCCAGCTCTCTTAAGGGTGTCTTCTGGCCACTGTGTGATAAGGTTTCCGGTCCCAGGACCTGCATGAGTGAGAGAGAAAAAGAGAAAGGGAGGAGGAGAAGAAGTACAGATGATGGCCGAAAAGGGTCCTTTACCTCACAACCAGGCCTGCATGGCCCAAATGAGAGCCATGCTGTAGATGGATCTGTTGTCTCTCACCAGGTAAAAGAGCAAGCAAAAGATTCAGCATGGCCTGTCAGCTGTCCCAGAACAGTGTGTTACTGCTCATCGTGAGTTAAGAGAGAAGAGGCTAGAGAGACTGATGCCCCTCCCCTTGTCTGATTTTTCCATCAAGCCTGGGCAGAGAAGAAAGAAGGAACAGTCCACCTTCGATACGCTCTTTGGTGAGCCATTAAAAGCAAAACTAAGTATTCATGCAGTTGTAAATTTTGCTTTAGCCTTTCCACAAGACAGGCAATGTTCTGAGTTCCTGACAAAAATGCAGGGTTGCTTGCAGACCAGTAAGTTGCTGTCTGAATGTTGTACTGCCTGTCATTCCATCATCGTTCATGTCTGCGTATTGGATCTGTCAGCCATGAACCTTGGAATATTGGCCTCATAAATGATTTTTTTCACTCATTTACACCTGTGGATATAACTTGGGCCATCTTTCCAGAAGCGTTTATTCCAGCAAATGTAAACATACATTGTTTCGTTCTGGAGAGATATTCTTAATACCTGAAAGATGAAACCTCACGGCTAAGAGCTTATGTTAGACAGAAGCAAAGACGACAGACCAATATAGCGGAGGCACAAAAATCATGTTTAATGACATCTTAATTTCTTCAGTTTTCCAGCCAGGGAAGCATATTCCCTGCAGTTTAATCTTCCTGGGAGCTCTAAGTTACTTCCTAATTACAAAAAGCAAGGCATCTTGGCCAGCTTCTTTTTCTGAAAGCAAAAACTGTAGTTAGACATAGCCTCATGAACAGTCTGTTTTTTCTACTCTGCCAAGTACACCCTAGTTAGCTTTGTCTTAACCCGTACCGCTCTCTATTCTTTTCTAAATATGTAAGATTCAAAAAACTCATATTATTGTAGCTGATACTTCTCTTGCTAGTACTTTGAATGAAATATACATATTTTGTTTCAATGATCTTCTTCAGTAATCCTGATATTCCATCTTCCAAACAATAAGCAATATTACTGAGGTTTTCTCTTTTTCTTCCCTTTTTGTTGATATCCCCCTTCCCACATTTGCCTGAAGCTCCAGAGAGAGTCATATCTTCCCTTGACCTTTATATATTTGCCGAAAAGGCATGTTCTTTCTGTGAGCCTGGTGATACTGTACTTTCTCTGGGACTAAGACCGAGTTCCTAGGGTCATACCAGGATTCAGAGCAGTGTGAATCTCAAAAATTTTCGTAGTCAATGTTCCCTGTCTCCCTTTTTTAATCCTGCTTTTTTAAGTTCTTAACAGAAATTACCTGTGAAGCTATAGCTTCTTCCCAGAGAGGAAAGAAAATATATTCTATATGATGTATAAAAGTTTTGTATGATCTCCAGTGTCATGGAAACTTAGGATATGAGAAGTAGGGTTTTGACCATGGCTCCTGTTCAGTCCCTGCCTGTTCTTGCCACTGCAAGAGATGTTCTGAGGAGTCTTTATGTTGCCTAAGAAAGCTAGATACTTTACTCCCCAAGCAAGCCTCTTCCAGAACTAAGGACCATTAGGGCAAAAGTTCCCATGAATTAAGCCCCATCCGTGATTCCCATCTCATCCTGAACAAGAACAACACAGCAGCACTGTCGGATAAACCCATCTTCTAACACAAACCTTTGTCAGGAACGGACCTGACAGACTATGGAGACTGTGGGAATAAATTCTAAGACTATACTGTATAAGAACTCTGAGACAAGGGAAAATAATTTCAGTGCAGCTGGGCTGCACATTCTTCTCGAGTCACGTGTTAGAATTTATTACTCATTCCAGGCTGGAGATTTTTATTCAGAGTAACTTTTCTGTCTCAGGAAACAAAAAATGATTGCACAGTCTCCGAAAGAAGGAAGTATCTGGAAGATGTAACTCGGGACCTCTAGCGTGTCTCTCAGGAATTGCATAACATGTTGCTGCCTTCTGAAGAGTATCTAGATTGACGGCCCTTTTGTTTTTCAGTTCAAAATGTCTAATTCTTTCAGTCTGTTTTCTTTTAAGATTAAAGAAGAAACAAGGGAAAACAAGAAAGTACCAAGTACCAAGGCAGGTGTGGTCGAGCTTCCCAAATCAGGCCCCAAACTACTGGACTTGGGGAAGAACAGATGTAGGAAAACAGAATCATAGAATCATAGAATCATTTAGTTGGAAAAGACCTTTAAGATCATCCAGTCCAACCATTGACCTAACATTACCAAGTCCACCACTAAACCAATTAAGGGTAGACTAGACTAAACCATGTCCCAAAGTGCCACATCTACCCATTTTTTGAACACTTCCAGGGATGGTGACTCCACCACCTCTCTGGGCAGCCTGTTCCAATGCCTGGCTACCCCTTCAGTGAAAAACTTTTCCTAATATCCAAGTCCTGCCAAGAAAGACAAATGTGTGTTAATGCTGTCTGGTGATGGGAAGAAGGGGACAGCAAGTTATTCTCTGTGGAAGGAAGGTGCCCTCTGTCCCTTTTCCCTATGCAGACCATTTCACGGTTCAGGTGTCACAGGTAAACAGCTTTGCTGAAACCAATGCTGGGGTTCTTAAAAAATCCCTGTGATTTCAAAGAGATTCTAGGGGGGTCCCATCACACAGGATTCCAGTCTTAGATCAGGGCCCCAAGATTTGTCCAGTATGAGTGTCCTCAAGCCTTGACTTATGTCCAGTGCTCCTTACTCCATCACACAGAAGAGCTGAGCCCCCTTTCAGACACTGGGGCTGCACTCAACTCTACCTGGACCTCTCTGGACCAGACCAACCCAGCCCAGCTGCCCCTGCCCCCACTTGCCTTTGTCACTTGGTCAGGATGGCATGGGTGTCCTCTCTGTGCCCGCCGGGGCAGGAGGTGGAACCAAGGCCTGGGTCTCCCCCACATGCCACTTACATCCTGGCCATTCACAGCCATGATCCTGCCGTTGAACCTGCCTTTGCCCTGGGAAGACAAACGGATGTCAGTCACCCTTTGCCCACCGTGAAGCAGAGGCCACTCCATACACCTGCCAAGGGCCAATGTTCAGCTATCAGCCCAAACCTCTATTTCATTCTTTTGTCGTTCTTTCAGTCTATTGTTTCATTCTTTGCCATGGCACAGACAAACACAGACAGTATCTTTACACTCACACCAGTGGGTTGGAAGGCTCACAAATCACCTCCCAGGGATTCAGTTCTGCAGGAGGGGGTTGGCCAGCACCCAGGACAGCAGGTGCTGGTCCTTTAGTTCAGCTAAAAGAGCAGTTTTCAGGAGGGCAGTTTGCAGGCTGGCTGCTGAGTTCCAGGGCCACACACTTCTCCCTCCACAGTCAGCAGGGTGGATAGTGTGTCCCCAGCACAAAGCACAAGTCCATACAGGACTGGTTAATATTTGGCCCTGCGGTATCTAACAAGATTCCTGGACCTAATGCCAACAACCAAGCTTCAGCTGGGGTAAAGTGGAGCCGGTTGGCTCCAGCCATCCAGATCCACACCAGCCAGTCCGCGGGTGTTTCCCCTGCATCAGCTCAGTATCTCTCTTCCAGATCTCTTAATTCCAGCGCGGTAAACCCTCTAGTAGTTGCTGTGGAGGGAGGCGGGTTTTGTGCCCCCACAGATGTGCTCTGCTGTTCAGTCCTGATTACTGGTGCCAAGAGGGCAGGGAATCATCCTCATTATCACCTTGCCCTGAGGGGAGGGTATGCAAGTCTGCTTCATTCCAGATATCCCCATCCCAATCATCGTTATTTGTCTTTGACCTATGAAAAATCCCACTTGGAATTTCACCATCCCTCTTTCTCAAATTTTGCTCCCAGCTGTTGCCACTCAGCGTCTATTGTTTCATTCTTTGCCATGGCACAGACAAAATCTTCACACTCACACCAAACAGATTGCCTCAACAGGCACAGCAAAGCAGCTTGTGCTTGCCAACAGAACGCGTCCAGGAGAGATCCCACTTCTGACACCAACACAGTGTCAAGAGTCCCTTTGGATCTCTCAAATTTACAGGACAACCTGCTCTGTGATTTAAACTTTATTTCATGAGCTTATTAAGAAATACAAGAAACAAACACAACAAACCAGGGCTCAATCCCCTTTTGCCCAGACTAGCCTATCACATTATCACATCCACTTACTCAACATTCAAGTCACAAGGTTTCATAACTTATAACCTGTAACTCTTAAATTCTGCACCTATGGCGGGGGGTGGGGGGCGGGCGGCGGCAGTGGGGAAGGATTAGTTACCTAGCTGACAGTGAGAGTGCTCATCCTTTCTCCTCCACCACAGTGCAGGCATCCCACGTATCACACCAGGAAGCATGAGCACCTCAGCAGTCCAGCTGCTGTTGGATTCACTTCAAAAGCTTTGGGGGTAAGCTGATGTTTTACACCATCCAGCTTGGAGGCTTGGTCTATAGCATTTCCGCATTGGCGGATTCCAACAAAACTGCTAGACAAAAGATGATGGCTGCAGGAGCCAGCATTTTGTAGGGCTGTGTCCTGGTTTCGGCTGGGATAGAGTTAATTTTCTTCCTAGTAGCAGGCGTAGTGCTGTGTTTTGGATTTAGTAGGAGAAGAATGTTGATAACACGCTGATGTTTTTAGTTGTCCCTAAGTACTGCTTATGCTAGTCAAGGACTTTTCAGCTTCCCATGCTCTGCCAGGTACACAAGAAACTGGGAGGGGGCACAGCCAGAATAGTTGATCCAAACTGCCCAAAGGGCTATTCCATACCATATGACGTCATGCTCAGTATATAAACTGAGGGGGGGTTGGCCGGGGAGCAGCGATCGCTGCTCGGGAACTGTCTGGGTATCGGTCGGCGGGTGGTGAGCAATCGCATTGCGCATCACTTGCTTTGTATATTGTTATTATTATTATCATCATTATATTGTTGTTGTTGTTATTGTTGTTATTATTATTACCACCTTATTTCAATTATTAAACTGTTCTTATCTCAACCCAGGAGTGTTTTTGTCACTCCTACTCCTCCGATTCTCTCCCCCATCCCATCGGGGTAGGGAGAGTGAGCGAGCGGCTGCGTGGTGCTTAGTTGCTGGCTGGGGCTAAACCAGGACAGGCTGCCTAAGGGCCCTTTAGCTCTTTCTGGCCACCTGCCTCAGGTGTCCCTGAGGAAGTGAAGGGGAAAGCTGATGCTCATTGGTCACAGCTGTTGCCCATGGCCTGATTGCTCTGTGCCTGTGGCCTCCGATCACTGTTTGACCCACCATCAAAGCTGTGACAGTACCAGTGAGACAGTAACTCCAGCATTGGCAGGAGCAAAACGAGACTCCGCTCCGCTGCTGTAGGAACCTCCTCCCTAGAAGCCTGCTCCCTCTCCTCTCTTTCTCAGTAAGAGGGCCAGGAGTAAAGAAAAGGAGCTGCCTGGCTCAGACTTTCTTGTGATGGTCGCACAGTTCCCTATCCCCTTGCCTGCTAGCCCAGCAGCTCTAGGACACAGCTCCCAGCACACACACCTAAACCAGAACAGGAGGGAAGGTTCAGGAGGAGCTGGTGTACGGCTGCAGGGAATCCCACTTGTGTATGGTGTTCATCAGTCCCCAGAGCAAATACCTGTAAGGCTCTTGCAGTGGTCTTCAAACATTTTTGAGCCCACACCCCCAGGCTTTGTCTTTACTACCTTGAGTCAGAAAGAGAACAGAAGAGCAGAAGCTGCCAAAGAACTTGCAGCTCATGGCTTGGACGGGCGTAGTCTTCGCTGGGTAAAAAACTGGTTGGGTGGCCAAGCCCAGAGAGTAGTTGTAAATGGAGTTAAGTCCAGTTGGCAGCCAGTCACGAGCGGTGTTCCCCAGGGCTCCGTTTTGGGGCCAGCCTTGTTTAATATCTTTATCGATGATCTGGATGAGGGGATTGAGTGCACCCTCAGTAAGTTTGCAGACGACACCAAACTGGGTGGGAGTGTCGATCTGCTGGAGGGTAGGATGGCCCTGCAGAGGGACCTGGACAGGCTGGATCGATGGGCCGAGGCCAACTGTATGAGGTTTACCAAGGCCAAGTGCCGGGTCCTGCACTTCGGTCACAACAACCCCATGCAACGCTACAGGCTTGGGGAGGAGTGGCTGCAAAGCTGCCTGGCCGAAAAGGACCTGGGGGTGTTGGTCGACAGCTGGCTGAACATGAGCCAGCGGTGTGCCCAGGTGGCCAAGAAGGCCAACAGCATCCTGGCCTGTATCAGGAATAGTGGGGCCAGCAGGAGCAGGGAGGTGATTGTTCCCCTGTACTCGGCGCTGGTGAGGCCGCGCCTGGAATACCGTGTCCAGTTTTGGGCCCCTCAATACAAGAAGGACATTGAGGTGCTGGAGCGTGTTCAGACAAGGGCAACAAGGCTGGTGAAGGGTCTAGAGAACAGATCTTATGAGGAGCGGCTGAGGGAACTGGGATTGTTTAGCTTAGAGAAGAGGAGGCTGAGGGGAGACCTTATCGCTCTCTACAACTACCTGAAAGGAGGTTGTAGTGAGGTGGGTGTTGGTCTCTTCTCCCAAGTAGTTAGCGATAGGACGAGAGGAAATGGGCTTAAGCTGCACCAGGGGAGGTTTAGGTTGGAAATTAGGAAAAATTTCTTTATGGAAAGGGTGGTCAAGAATTGGAACAGGCTGCCCAGAGAGATGGTGGAGTCACCATCCCTGGAAGTGTTCAAAAAATGGGTAGACGTGGCACTTTGGGACATGGTTTAGTCTAGTCTACCCTTAATTGGTTTAGAGTGGACTTGGTAGTGTAGGTTAATGGTTGGACTGGATGATCTTAAAGGTCTTTTCCAGCCTAAACGATTCTATGATTCCATGATAACTTCACAAATGAAATGTGTGCAGCCTTCACATTGGCACCTTCACTTCCATGGCACCTTTGGAACAGGATGCAACAGCTGTGTCATGGTGGAAAGCACACGGTGCGCATGTGTGTAGGCTGAGAAATGGAAAACGGCAAATGCAGTTGGGAGTGTCAGCGGAATTTTAATTTGCTGGGGGGAAGCCAGGGGTGAGCAAGAGAGGAAGGAAGCCCTGGTAGTGAAGAAATCAGGGAGAGCGTGAAGGCTTTGCAGAGTTGGAGGCTGATGTTATAGCAGAATGTAAGAAAGAACATGTAAGGTGTTTGTCGAAACCACTAAAACAGTGGTCTCCAAAAATTTTTGATCGCACACCCCTATCAGTAAAATATTTTTGAGCATGCACCCCCAGTATGTGTATACTTAGTAATGGATAATTATATACCTATACTACTGAAATTCTAATGCTTTCTTCCCACACCCCAGTGCATCGTCTTGCGCACCCCCAGGGGTGCATGCACCCTGCTTTGGAGACCACTGCACTGGAACATCGTAAACCAGGAGCCTGTCTCTGACCATTGATTAGAGATGCAAAGAGCAGAAGATGCAAAGCCCTTCCCCACACGCTCTCCTGGCCTCCAGCAACTGGGGACTCAATGTTCCTAGGTCAGATTGGATGTCTTTCAACCAGCTCCTCCCAGGCAGGAGAGACTTGGGAGGAGAGAATCAGCGGTCCCTCCACCACCACGCTCTGTGAGATGTACAGGGACTAGCCTCAGAAACTCCTCCGCTCTATGCTCCTGGGAGACTTTATCTCTGTCAGCCCACAGTCTCGCCAGGTTTCCCTTTCCCAGGGTCTTGCATCAGCCTGGGCAAATGTATTTACTTTATCTGAGTCCAGTGATGATACAGCTGACTGAAATACTTGAACTAGGAACATGGCTGTCTAGAAACGCAAGCCGCCATTGCTTGTCCGTTGATAATATCTAACACAGCTGCCCTCCATTCACCAATCCTCCTCCTTCCTGTGCCCCTGGAAGGCCGCCAGCATTGTGCTGCAGCTTCACTGGGTTAAGTGAGAGACTTGTTTGCAGCTGGAGATGTACCCCCAGCATGTATTTTTTGAAAAGACCCTGAGAAAAACCTTACAACGGGTCTGAGGCATGTCCAACAGCATTGAGAGGAAGAGGGTATTTACATTTCAGGTAGGGATTTGTCATCTTAAAGAAGGGAAGGAGGGGCGTGGGGAGGTGTTCTGATTTCAACCTGAATGCAAAGGAGTCAGTTTGTCCTTCACAGCTCTCACTGAAAGGCCTGAAGGGCTGTTCTGAAGCAGTCTGTCTGCTGGATGACCTCTGAGTTGTGCATCACAAACACCCCGTTTGCTTTCATTTGAGATCAGTTTGCTGCATGAGCTGCCCTGCTGGCACGCATCCTGGAGTTCTGGGATTCACAGGAGCCTCTAGAAGGGACCCCTGGGAGACAGATAGGAGAATGGGAGGGACTTGGGTGAGGTATGTTCACTAGAGGTCTGCCATCAGGGACTTAGGAACACAAGAACCACAGGAAGTACGACCCAGGACTTTTGCCGTGAGCTCTGGCAGTAGCCTGGGAAGAGGCAAGTACTGTCCTCTTGTTGATTTAAGCAAGTAGCATAGAGAGTCTCAGAGAGACCTTTTTCTTCAAGGAGATTGCCAACCAGCCCTATATGACGCCTTTCCTACTGTTAAGAATAACTGATCAGTTAAAGATCGGAGTATATTAAATAAGTAACAAGGGAAAACAAAAAAATACCAAGATGAAGGCAGGTATGGTCAAGCTTCCCGGTTCAGACCCTGAATTACTGGATTTTCCTGAAATTTGGGTCCATACTAAACCAAGTATTAAACCTTGTGAAAAGAAGAAAAAGGAAGCTGTCTTTCATAGCTTAAGTGTTACCTAATAGGTTATTAGAGTTTTGGTTCAGGAAAAATACTGTTTTAAAGTATCTGGTGACAGCCTGTCTCTATGTCAATGGCACATTTTGGACAAAGAAATTATAAATACACAGGGAGATCAAATTATGCAGTATTGTAGATTAGGAATTGTTTTTGCTTTGCTTAGTTCTGATGGGATTAGATAGCTCTGGTAATTTTTGCCATGCTTAGTACTATTACAGATCTTTCCCTTTTCCACAGGAAGCTTCTAATCCTTATTTGTTTCTCAGGATAAAACATATTTGTGAGAAAACTGTGCACTGACACCAGTTTAAAGCCCAAGACAAGTCATGCAGCTCCTTGGAGGAGTCCCTGGCCTTGGACTTGTCTTTTAACATGAAGGAAGATTTCCATCCGGACAGTGCCACTGTGGGTACCAGTCCTCCAGGAACTTCTGTTTACAGTCACTTGAGGTCATCCCATGACTTTCAGGAGCTAACATGATGAAGTTGGCAGCTGCTCAGAAAATGATTATTCATCAAATGCATTAAGCCTTAGCAAACTCAGCATCATGATGGAAATTGTCACTCTTTCAGAGAAGGATTTGAGGAGATCTCATTATTTGTGTTCACAGTATTTTTGTTCGTACACATTACATCCACAAACATCAATGTTATACTCAAATTCCTCTGTGGCAAAAATGAGTCTCTATAGAACATTCCAAAGCTAAATAAAAAATGTGGTTCGGTACTGAGGCCGATATTATCATATAGATTAGGTGAGAGAAATTAGGAAAGAGAGAAATGCTTTCAAACAGATACGGTGCACATTCCCACATTTGAAGAATTTAACTTTGGATGTGATGGGGGGCACAGAATAGTTTCTTCATACTCACCTATTGAAATTACTTTTGAATAATTTTATTTGGGAAAACACGGTGTTCTGTATGATAAAACCACACACACACACACATTACTCAAGAAAAGGAATTTGCTAAAATAAACTTAACAATACTGAGAGGTTTTGGTTTTGGTTTTGTTTCAAAATAAATGCATAGTATCTTACAGTCCATTACCTACAATACTCAGCTTCTGGTAAAAAAACTGCATTTTTAAGAATGACACCATCAGCGCAGAGGAATCTCAAAGGGGTTTGAGAGTTGCTCTCAACAGGTGCTGCGTATAAGAATGAGACAGGCAAACAACTACACATCTTCCAAAGCCCAAATGTATTTTTAAATTGAAGGCTGTCCTCTGAAATAATTTAAAATAGCTCTCTCTCTTAGGAAAGGTTTATGATTAACTGATCTGTTATTTGTACTTTCTACCAGTGCCTGTTAATGCCCACATATGGATCTTCAAATTTTCCACTGTGTACTTTTTGTCTGGAGAAAACCTTGGACTGGAGATAAGGCCGTTTAAAAAAATGTATTTCTAGCAGCTCACGCTTCCAGTCCACCAGTCTGGGCTTGAGGCTGTGTCAAGATCATGAAATACATACTGTTTGTCACCTTTCTTGGTGTGTCTGGTGAGTATATTTTTTCCTTCTATTTTCGTAATTTATAAGGAAGCTCATTTTCTGAGCAAATTTGCAAATTTCCTGCAAAATTGCAGGAAAGTGAAGTGCAATTTCAACTTGCAAAAGTTCTAAGGCAGAGCACTGCAACTTCTTTTGCCTGCTGTCTGTTCATAATTGCTTGTGTCACAAAATGGGGAATGAATGCCTTCACAGGGGTTCTTGACCCAGGAATACTGAATGTGCCCATAGCTTCAAAAAAAGACTGTCCCTTTCTTAAGGACTATGAAGTATGAAGATAACACCTCTGGCCCAGGAAGTCCTAAAGCTGCTGTAAATTTCTGGACTGTGGGCGAGTGCTTGCCCACCACTGCTACTGCGAGTTTTTATAGAAGTAGAGCCTACAAGTGAGATGCTTCAGTCGGTCACAGGGGCGCAAGGTTCCTTTATGCCAGATGTTGACATATGCCACTTCTTATCTCCCAGTTGCCTTCCCCATCAATGCTGATGATGATGATGACAAGATTGTGGGAGGCTACACCTGTGCAGCGAACTCCGTCCCCTATCAGGT
This sequence comes from Pelecanus crispus, assembly GCF_030463565.1. Classification (NCBI taxonomy): domain Eukaryota; kingdom Metazoa; phylum Chordata; class Aves; order Pelecaniformes; family Pelecanidae; genus Pelecanus; species Pelecanus crispus. The sequence continues at coordinate 90,982,085 of NC_134643.1, forward strand.
GTCCCTGAATTCTGGGTATCACTTCTGTGGAGGTTCCCTCATCAACAGCCAGTGGGTCCTGTCAGCTGCTCACTGCTACAAGTCGTGAGTGGAAAAAAATATATTCTTCTGTAACGTACTTCTTTTTTCCAGTTCACTTCTAGCAGGAATTCTGAGCTGTGAGATCCAAATATGTAAGTGATTCTGTTCTGACAGGAGACAACCAAGGAACGGGTGGCTCATTCAGGAAGCTGGGCTGAGGCATCATAAGGGGTTTTCCACTTCTGCAAACGTTTCTGTGAACACAGATCACTTTCTGAAATGACAATGCGATAATCTAGCAATGAGTTACGGGCTGTGATTTCTTATAAATTGCATTAATCTTACTAAAACTTAGTCACTGGAGAACAGGAAGAGGAATGAGGTCAGGGTGATTGCCGTTTGCCTTTTTCCAGCACCGCTATATATTCAACTTGTCCCAGCTCAAAAAAATAAACCTGCAGAAATTCACCACCTGCACTGGGAGTGGGCAAGATCTCAGTGTGGGTCCCGGGGACTTATTGCAGAACAAGAAGGATAACCTCCATGAAAACAGCTACTACGATAGCGATGTTGAAGCGAGTGCACATGGGGACAGGCAGGTTCCTTGTAACCTGTCAGTAGCAGTAAAGTATACGCCATTCCTTCTCTTTTCCAGTCGCATCCAAGTGCAGCTCGGGAAAAATAACCTGGCACTCACGGAATCGACACAGCAGTTGATTAGTTCAGCTAAAGTCATCCGCCACTCTGGCTACAGCTCCGCAACACTGGACAATGACATTATGCTCATCAAGCTTGCCCAACCAGCCCAGCTCAACCGAGCTGTCCAAACAGTTCCTCTGCCTACTGGCTGTGTGGCCACAGGCACCACGTGCCTAATCTCTGGCTGGGGCAACACACTCAGCGATGTCGGTGAGTACTCTGTGGGAATGTACAGCATCATGAGGGCCTGGGAGACACTCTAAGACCCCACAATTACCTCCAAACAGTACAGGGTAAAGCACGGAGAAGCGCTGCCGGACAGGCCTCTTTGAGTGATCAGTCTGTGTAGGACAGCAACCATTACCATTTAACTGCTTTAAAGGCAAGCCTTTACAAGGTCCTTCCTCGTGTTCTGTGTTATGAACATGGAATCACTTAAATCATCTATGTGCCTTTCACCAGGATGTTCACAGTGCCACAGATTTTGTGGCCTGGTGCTATCAGCTGTGCAGTGCCAAGCACTAGCAATTTAACTAATGTCAACAGAGTTGTCAGTTCCCTGAGAACAAGATCAAAATCTGTGATCGTGGATCTAAAATCACTAAAATCACTACAAGAGAGCTCCATTCTCTTACACCAGTGGTCAGAGGTGTGGATGGTGACTTGTGTCTCATGTTCAGTGATTACTTTTCTGCTAAGAAAGATCTTCTCTGGGCTCTGAAATTAACTCAGAGATGTCATCAGCCATCTCTCCCTGTTTTCTTGTAGATCCATATCCAGATACCTTGCAGTGTCTGAAGGCTCCTGTACTCTCCTCAAGCGAGTGCACCAAAGCCTACCCTGGGAAAATTACCAAGAACATGATATGTGTAGGATTCATAGAGGGAGGAAAAGACTCCTGCCAGGTAAAACATCTGCCTCTCCTTTCCCATATGTTTCTCTCCTGCCTTTTGCTAGTAGAGGAGGCCATCATATTAGAGAGTCTGCTATACTCACTGCACTGGCATGTCTGAATGTTGGTTTTTTGAACAACAGTGGAGGCTTAGGGTGAGAGTTGCTTATTGAATGAGGCCAGGCTTTTTTCCACTCAGTTAGTCATTGTCCCTTTTTTGAGACAGTGAATACCTCTGCCCTAATTCTCCACAAGCAGACCATGCCACCTCCTGCACCTTAGGCTTCTGAAAATGGAGGAGTGCTGCACCAGACCGTTAACAGTAATCATGGTGACTTTAGAGCTTAGGACACAAACATTAGTTTTGGACTCACCAAAAATGAAATAGCCAGTATGCCGGGATCCAGGCAGTCTGGAAAATGAACACACCTGACAATTGCTCTGCATTTCACATGTGCCTAGCTCCACGGAAATATTTGGCAGACTAATGTTTAAGACACACATATCCTGGGACACACATGCCAAGGACTGCACCCGTCAAAAATAGGCAGCTGACTCATCCTTAGCTGTGGTGTCCTTGGAGCTAAAGTAAGGCACAGTAGCATCAGGTGTAGAGTGGTAATCAGAAATGACCTTTGTAGAAGTTCTGTGTTGAAAAAGCCCAACTGAGCTCCCTCGAATGTCAGTGATTTCTGGGATCTCTGGCTCATCACTTACGCTGACGCCGTTTGCTGAATAACTGTATCCTTTATGTGCACAGGGGGATTCCGGTGGTCCAGTAGTCTGCAATGGGCAGCTCCAGGGCATTGTTTCCTGGGGTATTGGATGTGCGCAGAAAGGCTATCCCGGGGTTTACACTAAGGTTTGCAATTATGTCTCCTGGATCAAAGCAACTATGTCTGACAACTGAGACACTCTCGTTCTATGTGACCTGCTTTTTCTCCTCATCGTTTTCTTCTGTTCTGGGATTAGACATACAAAAACTATCAAAAAATAAAGACTTTCAGGCACCCCTTCTTTGTGCACCATTTCTCTGGGTAATTCCATAGGCTATGATATGGAGGACAGAGGCAGGGAATGTCACTCTGGGGGAAATAGTTAATATTTGTAGTGCCTCTCAACTAGCAGGATCTTGGAACATTTTGCAGACTCATCTTCAGGGGTGCTTCAGTCAGTTACAGGCAGCCATTTCTGGAGCAGAACATCTTTTCTGTTTATCAGCATGTACTCAGGTGCCACAAAGCTGCCTAAAACAGCTGAGAGAGTGCACTGAATCACACAGGCAGCATAGTCCTACTGTAGAAAACAGTAGGCAGCAACACAAACACTCTCCATCGCCCCCATTCCCATCCCCAACAACATGAATGAACATTGTCTAGTGGAACCTCCCTGAAAGCTCTACTTGGTGAATGAAACAACCTCTTGCTAGGGCTTGTTCTCCTCATGAACCAGTGCCACAGGGGCTGCTGTCTGGACTTTTTTGGTCAGTTAACTGGTCGTGCTGGGCTTGCTCAGTTGCCCTGGAAGAGTCAAAAGGACAGAGATGTTCCTGGGTTCTGGTTTTAACTCCTCCCAACCCCAACCGGCAATGGAATTGAAAGTCCAACCGTATCCTGGGCTGCATCAAAAGAAGCGAGGCCAGCAGGTCGAGGGAGGTGATTTCTGCCCCTCTACTCTGCTCTGGTGAGACCTCACCTGGAGTACTGCGTCCAGCTCTGGAGCCCTCAGCACAAGAAGGACATGGAACTGTTGGAACGGGTCCCGAAGAGGGCCACAAAAATGACCCGAGGGCTGGAGCACCTCTCCTATGAGGACAGGCTGAGAGAATTGGGGTTGTTCAGCCTGGAGAAGAGAAGGCTGCGGGGAGACCTTATTGCAGCCTTTCAGTACTTAAAGGGGACCTATAGGAAAAATGGGGACAATCTTTTTAGCAGGGCCTGTTGTGACAGGACAAGGAGTAATGGTTTTAAACTAAAGGAAGGTAGATTTAGACTGGCTAGAAGGAAGAAACTTTTTACAATGAGGGTGGTGAGGCACTGGAACAGGTTGCCCAGAGAGGTAGCAGAGGCCCCAACCCTAGAAACATTCAAGGTCAGGTTGGACGGGGCTCTGAGCAACCTGAGGTAGTTAAAGCTGTCCCTGCTCACTGGAGGGGGGTTGGGCTAGGTGATCTCTAAAGGTCCCTTCCAACCCAAAGCATTCTATGATTCTATGATTCTCTTTCTGCAGCCTTCCCTCCCTTGCACTGAGGGAAGGATCTGATCCCCTGCAGCCTGCAAGGTGTCAGTGCTGCCAATGAACTGAGGTTTGTGTCATGGTCAGCAAGCTGAACTCTGCCACGCACTTTGCACCTAGTACAAGAGGTGGTTTGGGGCTGCATTACCATCTTTCCCTCCAGCATCAGCTCTGTTTCACTACCTCACACACATCTGTAGGTTCTTTCCCTCCACAAAATGTCCTCAGCTTTTCCAGTGGCTCTGGATGGTTCCAGGGAGCGCAGCTGGCCTTGGGCACTCTGCAGATCCTAGCTTCTTGTTGCACATCCTGATTTAGGATTCTGCCGACTATGCCAGTTTGTCACAAATGGGTGATTTAGAGCTCTTAAAGACTCACCATCAAAGGTATTAGCAAAAGTGCTTTTAACACGATGTTGTAAAAGTGCGACTTAACAAAGTTCAATGGCAAGGTTCACTCTACTACTGTATGGCGCAATCATTTGAACAGTGATCATAACTACCAAGGCATAAATCAAAGTTACCAGGGCACAAATCAAAGTTACCATACTACCAGGTTATGCACGATATTGGTCGCTTACCAAAGATCTGCTGTTGGTAAAAGGTCTCTCTGCCCCGAGGAGCAACCTTGAAAGGTGTCCCATCTCAAGGGGAGATCACTGCCATGCAGCCAACCGCTTAGCAGGGAGAGCTGAAAGAAGGATCACTTAGGCTGTCATATTTATGGAATAAAGTGGTTGGCTTGTAGTCAAACTGCATGCAATGGAAAAGGTATGCACGAGACTCCTTGTACCCACAACTTTGTTCCTTGATAAATGAGTCTTGGAAAAGCCACACGCTATTCATGTGTTAATCACATGATCAGTGTTCCAAGCTCGTATGCATCGATGCTCACTGTGTCACTCTGCTCCTTTGTGGGTTTTCAGAGAATACATTGGAACTAAATGAGTTCTTGGCCCGGTCATGGCTTAGACCTTTATCTCCTTTGGAGCCCGTACCAAACTACCGCTAGTTTGGTTAAGGGGTCGAGTGCATCCGACATACTTCTCCGCAGAGACAATACCTGGTGCAGATCCCTGACAATCAGGCTCTCATTCACATTTGGAAATAACCCTGTCTCATCACTCCCCACTCTGCTCTCTACAGAAAAAGAGGGGAGGCTGCATCTTGTGATGGTGTGAGGAAAATTATAGTTAAACCCATACTCTCCCAAACTGATTCTGCAGGGACGCCTGGCCTCAACTCTGTGGGCAATGGCCAGCTGACCATACCAAGAGAAAGCAGAGGCAGAATCTCCCCAACCAAGAGATCACTTTCTGTACAGAGAGGTTTGTGCTCAGCTTCCTCAGCGTCTGAATCAATGTGTATCTCAGTACAGCAATATTTGCCAGAGTCATTCACTGAGGCAAAATCTATTGAAAAGGACAAGCGATAGCCCATACTCCTACAGATCTTGAAGTGATTCTGAAATTTGGCCTCAAACTCTGCCTTTTCTCCTTCCACTGAAAACACTACCAGCTGCAGCATGCCATCCTTTCTTTGAGCCTGCTTATACCATGGCATGTAGGGGCATGTGGTTCTCATCTGGAAACAGCTGAGAGTCACAGCCCCTCCCTCTTTGATGACTGTGTCTGGAGACTGTTGAAGGACCTACCCTGTCAGGAGGAAAAAAAAAAAAAAAAAAAGAGGAAAAAAAAGAAGTGGGAGGGTAGGCAGAAGGTGAAATGATTTGAGGAGGAAGGGGATGAAAAACCCCCCCCAAAATCTAGATGGGGTAAGGGATGGGATGGGTTTAAAAGCTATGGGCAAGTTTCTCATCTGTCTATGAGAAGTAGAAATAACTGACAGAAAATGTGAATGCATTAGAAATGTTTCAAATGGGGAGGAAATCAGAAAAAAATAACAGTCAGCGATGGAAATCTGCTCGTGGTGGCAGCACAGGCACGGAGAAGTGCGAGGAGGAAACACTGAGGAAGGAAGAGATGCATGACATTCGGGGTGGGCAGGGCAGAGTGAGAGTGCCTGAAATGTGAGAAAGTCGTTGGCTGGCTGGGATCAGTGGGAAATAACAGTCAGACAGAGCAGCGGGTGGTATGAACCCTGCACAGCTGTCTTTATATGTGTATATGCACATGCGTGCAATCACAGGAACATGATGGGGCTGGATGGGAGCCCGAGTTTGAGGCAAGGCAGGCATGATGCTGTGGGGTTTTCCTTTCTTCCTTCCGCATCATCTGAGATCTCCAGAAAAGAGGCATTATGCAAAGGAGACAGAGATATGGGGCATGGTTTTTCCTTCTCTGTCCCACATCTGTCACTCCATTCCAGACTCCCTGAAACTTCACAGGCCCTGAGCCCACAAGCTGCAGTGTGGGATCATTTCTGTGCAGCCCAATGCTGTTCATGCCATTGCCCCAGGCACAGAGTGGGCTGCTGACATAATGATCCTCGTGTGCCTTGTAGCTTGGCAGAGAATGCTTGGCACAAATGCACCTTTCTCCTCCAAAGAGAGCTCTGAAGGGAGAAAAAACTCTGCCCTTGGCCTTAGACTGGGAGTGGAGATCCAGTGACCATGCCAAGAAAAATTCCCCGTGAGACTTATTATTCAGGGGTGAGGGTAGCGGGAAGAAGCTGGGCAGGAATTCCCCCTCAAGGACACAGAACAAGGTTACCTCTAATGCCTGCCTCCTCCTTGTGGGTTATTTGTGGTAGAACAGGAGACATTATTTCCCTCACATGGATCGCATCCGCTTCAAAATGTCCAGTGCTCTTGATGGCACGTAACATAAGAAGCAGTGTGCTGCTGGAAAGACCTGCATAGCTTGATATGGTCAGCATGTCCATGAAGCCTTGTTTCATCAGGACACAGCCACATCCATTCACCTGCATCCTTCCCAGATGACCCCATCCTTGGGCTGATGCCTCCCTTTTCCCTAGAAGCTTTCTCATTCTTTGTCAGACTCACATTTAACAGTCTGGCTCAGAGCTCTGGAGGCACTCTGATATGCAGCTTTACAAGATTAGTGCTCTGTGGTTCTGTTCATGGGTGAAAGGATGAGGAGGAACTTGAAAGCAGCTGTTCAAAAGCTCTGTCGCTTCTGGGTTCTCATAGGTGAAAGATATGCCGGAGAAAGATATGTGCGCTGACAGACATCCTGACTTGCATGGAAGCGTCTCCTGCTTGCAAAGCACCATCTGGGCCAAGGAATAGGTTCCGGTACTGTGGACTTTGATGCTCATACTTGCCTGTAGCTCCCTGGATGGCTGAAAGCAAATACATGAGCTGGGGGAAAGAACTTGTGTCACTGTTCACCATTTTGTCTCTGCTGGGAGGACAGACGATCCATGGCATTGTATGACTGAGGGAAGGGGGGGAGCAGGAAGGAATGGAAGAGGGGAGAGGGTGGCGTTTTGAGAGGGGGTCAGAAGGAGGCAGGGCATTGAAGCAGAGGCTTTGGATCTGCCACGTTGAAGAGTTGGTCCTTGCCTGCAGACTGAGTGGGACATCGTGTGCTGTGCTTGCAGAGCCACAGGAGGAGGCCTCCCCATCCCAAATCCCACCTTCCTGGGGTGGAGAACCTGCCTGGTCTGTTTCTTTTGCTGATGTGCCTACTCTTGGTCACAGGGAGAGCTGGTGTCCCCTGCACTCCTCTTTGGGATATGTCACTGAGCCCAAAGTGATTTAGGAGCCTCCTCAGTGGCCTAGGAGCCCAGCGATCAAGTCAAACATCTTGTGCTCCCAGGAAGTCACTTGGTTGTTCGCTTTGCGAACATAACAGGAGCTTCTGAGCTAGTCAGGGGTTTACCCACTGAGTGTCTGAGAACTGCACCGCAGAGGGTGTCTGGCATCACTGCTTACCCCTGGAGTCCCCGAAGAGGGGATCCAAGGAGCCATCATGCTCAATACAGGGACATCAGTTCCTAGGGACAGTCAAGTCCTAGCTCCATGTATCCCTGGGGTCTGGCTCTGTATAATCTGGTTCATATCATTCAGAGGGTGGGTCTGGGGAAAGGTCAAGATCCTCCATGCCCTAGGGAAGCATGGAGCATGCACACCCCCACACCCATACCTCTCAACCCCCACCCATGGCAGGTGCTTCCATGGGGGGAGTCCAAAAGCTTTCAGAACAATGGCAGAACCAGAAAGGTGACTGTGGGCAGCCAGCATGCATCTGTGGCACCTCTCCTCTCCTTGGGCTGGGGGTAGGAGGCAGCGGTGGGAGACCTGCTTTGCAAACCTTCCCTATAAATTAATACGAACAACAAGCCACCTAGGTCCATAGTGGGAAGCCTGCTGTGTTAGAGGCCTGATTATTGGATCGGTGCCAGGACTGTAAATCCTGGTTCCTCAATATTGTGTACTCAGAGGTAGGAAGTAAAAGTTACCTGTTAAGTGGATCTAGGTATTACCACGTAGTAAATAAGAAAATTAAAGATGAACCCATTTACCAATAGACCAACCTTCCAAGCTGGAAGGTATAAAACATCAGCTTACCCCAAAAGCTTCTGAAGTGAACCCAGTCCTGGGGTACATCTCCAGCTGCAAACAAGTCTCTCACTTAACCCAGTGAAGCTGCAGCACAATGCTGGCGGCCTTCCAGGGGCACAGGAAGGAGGAGGATTGGTGAATGGAGGGCAGCTGTGTTAGATATTATCAACGGACAAGCAATGGCGGCTTGCGTTTCTAGACAGCCATGTTCCTAGTTCAAGTATTTCAGTCAGCTGTATCATCACTGGACTCAGATAAAGTAAATACATTTGCCCAGGCTGATGCAAGACCCTGGGAAAGGGAAACCTGGCGAGACTGTGGGCTGACAGAGATAAAGTCTCCCAGGAGCATAGAGCGGAGGAGTTTCTGAGGCTAGTCCCTGTACATCTCACAGAGCGTGGTGGTGGAGGGACCGCTGATTCTCTCCTCCCAAGTCTCTCCTGCCTGGGAGGAGCTGGTTGAAAGACATCCAATCTGACCTAGGAACATTGAGTCCCCAGTTGCTGGAGGCCAGGAGAGCGTGTGGGGAAGGGCTTTGCATCTTCTGCTCTTTGCATCTCTAATCAATGGTCAGAGACAGGCTCCTGGTTTACGATGTTCCAGTGCAGTGGTCTCCAAAGCAGGGTGCATGCACCCCTGGGGGTGCGCAAGACGATGCACTGGGGTGTGGGAAGAAAGCATTAGAACTTCAGTAGTATAGGTATATAATTATCCATTACTAAGTATACACATACTGGGGGCGCATGCTCAAAAATATTTTACTGATAGGGGTGTGCGATCAAAAATTTTTGGAGACCACTGTTTTAGTGGTTTCGACAAACACCTTACATGTTCTTTCTTACATTCTGCTATAACATCAGCCTCCAACTCTGCAAAGCCTTCACGCTCTCCCTGATTTCTTCACTACCAGGGCTTCCTTCCTCTCTTGCTCACCCCTGGCTTCCCCCCAGCAAATTAAAATTCCGCTGACACTCCCAACTGCATTTGCCGTTTTCCATTTCTCAGCCTACACACATGCGCACCGTGTGCTTTCCACCATGACACAGCTGTTGCATCCTGTTCCAAAGGTGCCATGGAAGTGAAGGTGCCAATGTGAAGGCTGCACACATTTCATTTGTGAAGTTATCATGGAATCATAGAATCGTTTAGGCTGGAAAAGACCTTTAAGATCATCCAGTCCAACCATTAACCTACACTACCAAGTCCACTCTAAACCAATTAAGGGTAGACTAGACTAAACCATGTCCCAAAGTGCCACGTCTACCCATTTTTTGAACACTTCCAGGGATGGTGACTCCACCATCTCTCTGGGCAGCCTGTTCCAATTCTTGACCACCCTTTCCATAAAGAAATTTTTCCTAATTTCCAACCTAAACCTCCCCTGGTGCAGCTTAAGCCCATTTCCTCTCGTCCTATCGCTAACTACTTGGGAGAAGAGACCAACACCCACCTCACTACAACCTCCTTTCAGGTAGTTGTAGAGAGCGATAAGGTCTCCCCTCAGCCTCCTCTTCTCTAAGCTAAACAATCCCAGTTCCCTCAGCCGCTCCTCATAAGATCTGTTCTCTAGACCCTTCACCAGCCTTGTTGCCCTTGTCTGAACACGCTCCAGCACCTCAATGTCCTTCTTGTATTGAGGGGCCCAAAACTGGACACGGTATTCCAGGCGCGGCCTCACCAGCGCCGAGTACAGGGGAACAATCACCTCCCTGCTCCTGCTGGCCCCACTATTCCTGATACAGGCCAGGATGCTGTTGGCCTTCTTGGCCACCTGGGCACACCGCTGGCTCATGTTCAGCCAGCTGTCGACCAACACCCCCAGGTCCTTTTCGGCCAGGCAGCTTTGCAGCCACTCCTCCCCAAGCCTGTAGCGTTGCATGGGGTTGTTGTGACCGAAGTGCAGGACCCGGCACTTGGCCTTGGTAAACCTCATACAGTTGGCCTCGGCCCATCGATCCAGCCTGTCCAGGTCCCTCTGCAGGGCCATCCTACCCTCCAGCAGATCGACACTCCCACCCAGTTTGGTGTCGTCTGCAAACTTACTGAGGGTGCACTCAATCCCCTCATCCAGATCATCGATAAAGATATTAAACAAGGCTGGCCCCAAAACGGAGCCCTGGGGAACACCGCTCGTGACTGGCTGCCAACTGGACTTAACTCCATTTACAACTACTCTCTGGGCTTGGCCACCCAACCAGTTTTTTACCCAGCGAAGACTACGCCCGTCCAAGCCATGAGCTGCAAGTTCTTTGGCAGCTTCTGCTCTTCTGTTCTCTTTCTGACTCAAGGTAGTAAAGACAAAGCCTGGGGGTGTGGGCTCAAAAATGTTTGAAGACCACTGCAAGAGCCTTACAGGTATTTGCTCTGGGGACTGATGAACACCATACGCAAGTGGGATTCCCTGCAGCCGTACACCAGCTCCTCCTGAACCTTCCCTCCTGTTCTGGTTTAGGTGTGTGTGCTGGGAGCTGTGTCCTAGAGCTGCTGGGCTAGCAGGCAAGGGGATAGGGAACTGTGCGACCATCACAAGAAAGTCTGAGCCAGGCAGCTCCTTTTCTTTACTCCTGGCCCTCTTACTGAGAAAGAGAGGAGAGGGAGCAGGCTTCTAGGGAGGAGGTTCCTACAGCAGCGGAGCGGAGTCTCGTTTTGCTCCTGCCAATGCTGGAGTTACTGTCTCACTGGTACTGTCACAGCTTTGATGGTGGGTCAAACAGTGATCGGAGGCCACAGGCACAGAGCAATCAGGCCATGGGCAACAGCTGTGACCAATGAGCATCAGCTTTCCCCTTCACTTCCTCAGGGACACCTGAGGCAGGTGGCCAGAAAGAGCTAAAGGGCCCTTAGGCAGCCTGTCCTGGTTTAGCCCCAGCCAGCAACTAAGCACCACGCAGCCGCTCGCTCACTCTCCCTACCCCGATGGGATGGGGGAGAGAATCGGAGGAGTAGGAGTGACAAAAACACTCCTGGGTTGAGATAAGAACAGTTTAATAATTGAAATAAGGTGGTAATAATAATAACAACAATAACAACAACAACAATATAATGATGATAATAATAATAACAATATACAAAGCAAGTGATGCGCAATGCGATTGCTCACCACCCGCCGACCGATACCCAGACAGTTCCCGAGCAGTGATCGCTGCTCCCCGGCCAACCCCCCCTCAGTTTATATACTGAGCATGACGTCATATGGTATGGAATAGCCCTTTGGGCAGTTTGGATCAACTATTCTGGCTGTGCCCCCTCCCAGTTTCTTGTGTACCTGGCAGAGCATGGGAAGCTGAAAAGTCCTTGACTAGCATAAGCAGTACTTAGGGACAACTAAAAACATCAGCGTGTTATCAACATTCTTCTCCTACTAAATCCAAAACACAGCACTACGCCTGCTACTAGGAAGAAAATTAACTCTATCCCAGCCGAAACCAGGACACAGCCCTACAAAATGCTGGCTCCTGCAGCCATCATCTTTTGTCTAGCAGTTTTGTTGGAATCCGCCAATGCGGAAATGCTATAGACCAAGCCTCCAAGCTGGATGGTGTAAAACATCAGCTTACCCCCAAAGCTTTTGAAGTGAATCCAACAGCAGCTGGACTGCTGAGGTGCTCATGCTTCCTGGTGTGATACGTGGGATGCCTGCACTGTGGTGGAGGAGAAAGGATGAGCACTCTCACTGTCAGCTAGGTAACTAATCCTTCCCCACTGCCGCCGCCCGCCCCCCACCCCCCGCCATAGGTGCAGAATTTAAGAGTTACAGGTTATAAGTTATGAAACCTTGTGACTTGAATGTTGAGTAAGTGGATGTGATAATGTGATAGGCTAGTCTGGGCAAAAGGGGATTGAGCCCTGGTTTGTTGTGTTTGTTTCTTGTATTTCTTAATAAGCTCATGAAATAAAGTTTAAATCACAGAGCAGGTTGTCCTGTAAATTTGAGAGATCCAAAGGGACTCTTGACACTGTGTTGGTGTCAGAAGTGGGATCTCTCCTGGACGCGTTCTGTTGGCAAGCACAAGCTGCTTTGCTGTGCCTGTTGAGGCAATCTGTTTGGTGTGAGTGTGAAGATTTTGTCTGTGCCATGGCAAAGAATGAAACAATAGATGCTGAGTGGCAACAGCTGGGAGCAAAATTTGAGAAAGAGGGATGGTGAAATTCCAAGTGGGATTTTTCATAGGTCAAAGACAAATAACGATGATTGGGATGGGGATATCTGGAATGAAGCAGACTTGCATACCCTCCCCTCAGGGCAAGGTGATAATGAGGATGATTCCCTGCCCTCTTGGCACCAGTAATCAGGACTGAACAGCAGAGCACATCTGTGGGGGCACAAAACCCGCCTCCCTCCACAGCAACTACTAGAGGGTTTACCGCGCTGGAATTAAGAGATCTGGAAGAGAGATACTGAGCTGATGCAGGGGAAACACCCGCGGACTGGCTGGTGTGGATCTGGATGGCTGGAGCCAACCGGCTCCACTTTACCCCAGCTGAAGCTTGGTTGTTGGCATTAGGTCCGGGAATCTTGTTAGATACCGCAGGGCCAAATATTAACCAGTCCTGTATGGACTTGTGCTTTGTGCTGGGGACACACTATCCACCCTGCTGACTGTGGAGGGAGAAGTGTGTGGCCCTGGAACTCAGCAGCCAGCCTGCAAACTGCCCTCCTGAAAACTGCTCTTTTAGCTGAACTAAAGGACCAGCACCTGCTGTCCTGGGTGCTGGCCAACCCCCTCCTGCAGAACTGAATCCCTGGGAGGTGATTTGTGAGCCTTCCAACCCACTGGTGTGAGTGTAAAGATACTGTCTGTGTTTGTCTGTGCCATGGCAAAGAATGAAACAATAGACTGAAAGAACGACAAAAGAATGAAATAGAGGTTTGGGCTGATAGCTGAACATTGGCCCTTGGCAGGTGTATGGAGTGGCCTCTGCTTCACGGTGGGCAAAGGGTGACTGACATCCGTTTGTCTTCCCAGGGCAAAGGCAGGTTCAACGGCAGGATCATGGCTGTGAATGGCCAGGATGTAAGTGGCATGTGGGGGAGACCCAGGCCTTGGTTCCACCTCCTGCCCCGGCGGGCACAGAGAGGACACCCATGCCATCCTGACCAAGTGACAAAGGCAAGTGGGGGCAGGGGCAGCTGGGCTGGGTTGGTCTGGTCCAGAGAGGTCCAGGTAGAGTTGAGTGCAGCCCCAGTGTCTGAAAGGGGGCTCAGCTCTTCTGTGTGATGGAGTAAGGAGCACTGGACATAAGTCAAGGCTTGAGGACACTCATACTGGACAAATCTTGGGGCCCTGATCTAAGACTGGAATCCTGTGTGATGGGACCCCCCTAGAATCTCTTTGAAATCACAGGGATTTTTTAAGAACCCCAGCATTGGTTTCAGCAAAGCTGTTTACCTGTGACACCTGAACCGTGAAATGGTCTGCATAGGGAAAAGGGACAGAGGGCACCTTCCTTCCACAGAGAATAACTTGCTGTCCCCTTCTTCCCATCACCAGACAGCATTAACACACATTTGTCTTTCTTGGCAGGACTTGGATATTAGGAAAAGTTTTTCACTGAAGGGGTAGCCAGGCATTGGAACAGGCTGCCCAGAGAGGTGGTGGAGTCACCATCCCTGGAAGTGTTCAAAAAATGGGTAGATGTGGCACTTTGGGACATGGTTTAGTAGGCATGGTGGTGTTGGGTTGATGGTTGGACTGATGATCTTAGAGGTCCTTTTCTACCTTAGTGATTCCTAGTTTTTACTTCCATTATAAATAATCCAGGCACCAAGCCAGGAAACATGAAATCGCTACTCCGCCCTTAATTGGTTTAGTGGTGGACTTGGTAATGTTAGGTCAATGGTTGGACTGGATGATCTTAAAGGTCTTTTCCAACCTAAATGATTCTATGATTCTATGACTTTAATGGAGAACAAGCAGTCTATGTGAGTACCACAAAGACCCTCTCGTCCAAACATTCCCCCATTCTTCTTGAAAGCTGTACTGCACTGGGCAATACACCAAAGGTTCACTTGGTACAGAGTGCACAAGAGGTACTTGGGAGGTGGTATCCAAGGGTTTCCAGGCTGCCCTCCACTCGGGTAAGGTGTGGCTTTAGAATTTGTCTCACTGGTACTGTGACAGCTTTGATGGTGGTCATTTCAGCTATGGTGGTGGGTCAAACAGTGATCGGAGGCCACAGGCACAGAGCAATCAGGCCATGGGCAACAGCTGTGACCAATGGTCACCAGCTTTCCCCTTCACTTCCTCAGGGACACCTGAGGCAGGTGGACTGGGTCCACCAGGATCTAGCAGGTAACACAGACTAGCTGCTAGGGAAAGGGAAAGAATAGCAGGCATGTGGGGAAAAGGCCTGTGACCTCATAGCTGTGTAAAGCATAGAAGAAGATCTATTAAGAAAGGAAGGATGTGGCATGGAAGGGAGGGGAGGGGCAGGAGCTAGCTGTGTATTTATGTTTACCCTGCTGCTATTCTGTTTTTTGTTAAGTTCTCTTTTTGGGAAGAAGGAAAGTTATGCCTTCTTTCAGAGTGCCTGATCTCAGGAATGAGGGAGAGGTCCTGGAGGACTGTGGGCCAGAGGCACTGGGGGAATAAGAAAGTAAGGAGAGACCATGGTACTGGGGAGAAGGGTAGGAAAATCATGGGAAGATTCTTTGAGGCGGGAAACAGACTCATGTCTCAGGATCTTCAGCAAATATCTGGAGTGGAAAGGAAAGGAAGGGCCCTGCAAGGACACAGCAGATGGGGGAGATCAGATTTTAAAGTATTTGCTTAATCCACCTCATCCAGCATGTGATCTGTAGAGAGCAGTCAGAAAAACCTCCCCTGAAGGAGGGGAGCCTGTGTAAACTGGGCCATTACTGGGCAATTTTAACATCTCCAAACCTAGAAACTGCCTCTTTGCTGTGAGAATATGGATGGAGAGTTTGGGAAAAGAAAAGGGAGGCCAAAGAGGGACTGGAAAAAGTGTAAAGGTGGTGGGGTGGAAAGTCAGGTGGTCTGAAAAAGCTGGGGAAGGAGTGGGAAGGGGAAGGTGGCAGCCAGTGAGGCTGGCGCAGTGAAATAGAATGGATGAGGAAGCGGAACTTCCTCATCAGACAAGCAGACACAGCTGGATTAGAAACGGAATTAAAATGAACTGGTTGGAGATGTGAAAGGAGCAGCACAGGTCTGACTGGGCAAGGGATCTGGGGTGATGAGCCTGAGGAGGAAGGATTTCCCTAAGAATTGTCTGCAAACAGGTAGCCCTAGAGAAACTTTGTGTACTGAAAGAAACCGGCCTGAGATGCCTCAAATCCACTAAGACTAAAGAGCCGTCTGATGGTAATTGCACACAGTCACCCTTGACCTGGACAGAGTGCTGGTCCTGGCCTTAAGTACGAAGCCTATATGTAGCTCTGAAAATGGGCTGCCAGTGCCTGCCTTGTGTTGCAACGGTCATTATTGTCTATCATTCGGGACTGGACAGCCAATCTTTGCTTGATGCTCCATTTCATGACATTAGCTTCTAAATCCAGCACAAACCTCTGCTAAGCCTGTTCATATTGCTTCCAACTTTTGTTAAACGCTCTTCAGTAGGAAGCCTTTCCTTGTTCCTTTGGTTCTCTTCCATGTAGGCAGGGTACCTCAGCCCTTTCCTCATTGTCACATCTCTTCTACAGTCTCTTTTTCCCTTAAGAAGGAGATCTCACTGCTTTCTCTGAGGCTTACTGTTAGGCTGGGCTGAATCTGGTGCAGCCTGCCAGAGGGGAGGCTGCCACAGCTCCATGCCACCTGACCCAGCCAGCAGCAAGGCTGAGAATGTATTCCAAATAGACACACATATATACAATGCATGTATACACAGCCGACCACACAGATCAACGTAGACAGATGCACTCACCATTCACACAAACAGAAACAGCACTAATAGCCTCCTCTTGTGTCCCTCTTTGGCTGAACTGGATGAGGGTTCAATAGGGGGAAATACATGTATATGTATGTACAATGTGCATCCTTTCCATAGCTGTGCTTAGACACTGAGTCTGCCCAGTAGCTGTCCCTGGATCCCAGTCACCACATTTGCCAGTGCCTGGACCTACGAGCCCCCAAATCCTGCAGCCCCACTCCAATTGCTGCTGTGCATACCCCCCACCTCCCGCTCCCACCCCTCACCCATAGACATCTGGGATTCCCCTGCTCCTTCTGGTTGCCATCTCCCACTGGTCTTGCCATTAGAGACACACACAGACACACCAGGAGCCCAGGTCACTTCATTTACTTGCCAGCTAGTCTGGCTTCATGTTGACTAGTGATCACACACTCACATACCCTCCCTTGCCCCAGCTGCTGGCGTGACACACAGCCACTCTTACCTGTGCCCCTACTCCCATTTCTGTTGCTTAAGTTCACTCACTCTGGTCTCTCCAGTTGCTGGTACCTGTGGTCTGTCTCCAGTTCCTAGCACTTAGACCTCCATACACAAAACACATGTGTGCAGGATAGACAGTCTCTCCCTCAGGGAACTACTCAGAAATGGAATTTAATAAGACATGGATACATAGAGCTAAGCAGGCACAAGGCATAGCCAGACAAGCATACTTCACCAGCAACCTGTTTACGTGTGACTGGCCCCTTTTATAACTTTATTCCTCTATTTTCCTACATCTGTTCTTCCCCAAGTCCAGTAGTTTGGGGCCTGATTTGGGAAGCTCGACCACACCTGCCTTGGTACTTGGTACTTTCTTGTTTTCCCTTGTTTCTTCTTTAATCTTAAAAGAAAACAGACTGAAAGAATTAGACATTTTGAACTGAAAAACAAAAGGGCCGTCAATCTAGATACTCTTCAGAAGGCAGCAACATGTTATGCAATTCCTGAGAGACACGCTAGAGGTCCCGAGTTACATCTTCCAGATACTTCCTTCTTTTGGAGACTGTGCAATCATTTTTTGTTTCCTTGTTACCTCAAACATATATGTTTTTCTTGGATGAAATGGAAATAGTGCAGAAGTTAGTAGTAGTTATCAAAGGATCACAATCAGGAGTCGAAACTAACACATAAGAATTTTAGAATAATCAAAGTAGTAAATAATGCGTAGGCCAGATAAGAGGGTATTAGCAATGCATGTCTCACTAACAAGTACCTCCTCAAAAGAATACAAATATGTAGAACTTCAAATACTGGCAATGGAAACATCCTGCTACGAAGAAGGTTGTAAAGATAAGGGAAGGGCACAAATGTGAGGTGAACAGTGATAAAAGGGAACATCTTGCCCCAGAAGATGCTGAGAAACTGAGCGATTGCTGGAGCATGGTAACTGGGGGAAAGGTAGTTATGGCAGGGGGAGATTGTGACCACTGACTCAATTGAGGGATGAAAGGACTACCCCCCACACACTCCTTTTGAGCATGCGCAGTGAATTAAAATCACACTGTAGCTTTAAAATTAAGCAGAAAAGATACAGACCAATGGAAGAAGAGGATGCTCAGTCAGTTCAATGATTACGTATTAGATAGGTGTGGTGTGTTAACTGTCATGTATAAATGTCAAAATGAACTTCAAGTGGTGTGCTTGATTTGTGGAAATATTTGACCTTGCACCCGGCGCCGAATAAAGTAATGCCTGCTTCTTAATACAGAAACTGTTAAGCAGTTTTATTCCCAAGTTCGGTGACAATTTGGCAACCCAGATGGGACATTGCATCTGACGCTTGACAGATTCTTGGGATCGAGAGGACTCCAGTGCCACTGAAGTTCTTTTCAGGGAGATCCTCCGATCCCCTGATCTGGTGAGTTCAGGGCAAGGCCCCTGGGTTTTGTTAAGGCATTACCAGGGGTATACTAAGGGTAAACCCATCCATAAGCCAGGAGAGTAATCTCCCACCAGATCAGGTTATAAAAGGATATAAAAGGAGAACTTGGGTGAAGGAAGGCTTGTTTGCACAGTGCCAGCCGGTAAGGCTTGCTTGCACAAAGTGCCAACCGTGAGGGACCTGTTTGCTCATAGTGCTGGCTGTAAGAGGGGGGTGTGTGTGTGGGTGGGTGTGTTTTGTGTGTTTTGTGTTGATCGATCAATCAAGAGGATTATTTTATTGTAACATGGGTTCTGAACAATGTTTGGAGGGGGAAATTTTAAAGAAGTCACCTTTGGGATGTTTATTAAAGCATTGGAAGGAGGTGGAGGGATTGCTCGCAAGGAAGCAGTTAATTGAATATTATAATCATTGGTGGCCAATGTATATTTTGGAAGATCAAGATAAATGGCCAAAGAATGGAACTTTAAAGTATGATACTGTATTGCAATTAATGTTGTTTTGCTGGCATGAAGGGAAATGGGATCTTTGAATTATAATACAATTTTGCAACTTATGTTGTTTTGCAGAAGGCAGGATAAATGGGATGAAATCCCATATGTGTATTTTTTCTTTATTTTAAGGAATGATCAAGAAACAAGGAAGAAATGTAAATGGTTAGATATCTGATTCAAATGTATTGATGAGGATGGGGGATAGAAAGAAATTGCCTCGGTGTTGTTCTGCTTGTATTATTGGGAAAAATATTTGAAAACAGAAGAGATATGTGCAATTGTTGGTTTACACTTTATTTCTGCCTAAGGAAAAAGAATGGTGCTGGAAAAGCTCGGGCGAAAAAAGAGAGGCTAAATGCAAGGGATGGTCCAGATCATTTTATGCTAGCACAAGGGCCGGACTGGGATCCAAATACAGGGGCAGGCAGATTAATGAATAATCAATATCAGTAGTTGATATTATATGGATAAAGCATGGGGTAACTAGACCTAAAAACCTTGCAAAACTATGTCAGGTGGTGCAAGGTAAAGATGAGGACCCCTCTGTCTTTTATAAGAGACTGTGTGAAACAGCCTGAAAGTGCATGGATTTGGATCCTGAAGATGAGGCTAATAGAATGTCTTTTAATACTTTGTTTGTGGGGCAGTCAGCATGGGACATAAGGAGAAAGTTGCAAAAGGTAGATGGCATGTCTGGAATGTCAATATCTCAGTTAATAGGAATTGCATATAAGGTATACAATAATAGGAAAGGATTGGAAAGGAAGGAAAAGCAGAAAGAGAAATTGAAGGATAGAAAGCAAAATGCTGCAATTTTAGCAGCTGCCTTTGCTCAAGCACAAATTTCCTGTCGGGGAAGAGGTTTCCCGAGAGAGCAGGGGCACAAAGTGGGGCAAGAAGCAAGAAGAAATATAGGAAATAGAGTTCCTTTGGGGAGAGATCAGTGCATGATTTGCAAGGAAAAGGGACATTGGAAAAACAAATGCTCAAAGAAACGGACACCCCTGTCTGCACCCGTTCTGGAGGCAGATTTACTTATGATTGGCACAGAAGATTTGGATTGATGGGGACCGGGGGTTGAGAAACAAGATTCCCCAGCTGAACCCCTGGTTTCAGTCAAGCTGGGGAATGAGGCAGTTAAATTCCTAGTTGATACAGGGGCAACATATTCTGTACTAAATAGTTGTAAAGGGCCCATGAGCAAATTCTCTATGTCAGTAATTGGTACCATGGGAAAACAAGAGGTCAGAACTTTCTTTCAACCAATTAAGTTTTCTTTTTGTCCACATTCTCCAGTTTCCCAGGGATGCAAGATTTTGGCTCTGAGACTTCAAGGCCATGCCAATAAATTGCCAGAGTTCCCGGTCAGTGGCTCATAAGTGAGGGTCTTCCTGTTGTCCTGCTATGGGTCCTCCAGGGAAGGATTTCTCTCTGTGCCCTAGTGGGATTTCCACTGTTCCAACTTGTGCCCATCAGGAAACTGAGACCAGAGTAGGATCTTCCTGAAGTGCAGGGTGTAGGACCTTGTAGTGTTTACCATGATTCGGCCCCTGCCAGGCTTGGACAGAGCTGCTGCAACCCCAGACAAGGCATGAACCATGGTGCATGATAGCACGAAGGTCTTCCTATTCCACGGGGCTGACTGCCCCATCCCAGAGCTGAACTGAAATCGCACAGAGAGTGAGGCATGGCGCCAGGGCAAGTGTGAGAGCACTGACTCCTACCCTGTTCTGTCTCCTAAGCCTCAAGTTCTGTCACTCTTGAAGCTGGGTAAGAACTGAGGTATCCAGGTCCCTAAACCCACATGGAGAGAGAACCCAGGCATTCTGCCTGTTGACAGCAGTAGCAAGTGGTTAGACCCAGCCAAAAATTCACCCTGTTGGGAGGACACTAAGAACTTTGGCCTTATTGTGATGTTTAATAATCTTTGATTCCCCTTGTGATTCCTTGTTTCCCAGTGGAGGAACTCCACTGCCCTGATTCTCAGTCAGAGTCACTGGGGGGGGTGAGGTGTAATGGTCAGATGGGGAGCTGCAGTGAAGTCTTGGAAACAGCCCCCTTTTCACAGCAGAGCCTCCAGTCCCCATGGTGCCTCTCACAGCAGAATCAGCAGAATCAACAGCTTCTTGGCCTCCTCCAGGCTCCCTGCAGGTGGAAGAGAGACATTGGTGACCCTCTAAGGAGGGGAGAACAGACATGAGAAATAGTGTGTATATAATGGTGTGTGATCACAATAGGGTGTGTGTGTACAAGGAGTATGTTCAATGTGGTTTGTGGATGTACACATGGAACGAGTGTGTATGAAACTGTGTGAGTACACAGGAGTATGTACATGTGTGCACGTGCCATGGTGTGTACTCAATGGTGTGCATGTGCAGTGATGTGTGTGCATACACATCCACATGTGTGTAAGTCCATTTGTCCATGTCCCCTCCTACCCCAAACATGATTTCCCTGAAATTTTTCCTCTCACTGGCCTGCTGCATCAGGAAGTGATTGGCAAAAGGTCCAGGGCCTGGGATTGAAATTCATTTATCTGGAAACCAGGAATCCCAGAGATCTCAGGTAATGGGCAGTGGAAGGATAGGGGGAGAGAATCATCACTGGGAATAGCCTTACTGGGGGCAGGGTGGAGGAGAACCTGCCTAGCTCTGGATTGCCAGGGAAGGGGGGGCGGGTCTCATCTCTGGCACTCGCCGGGGTACGATGCACACCCTACAGGCAGAGGGGACAAGAGAGGACTGAGTGCCTGAATACTGGGGTCCTCTTCCCATCTATGGGGAGATTGCAGGACTTAGTGGAATAGAAGTGAGGGAATGGGGGAGCAGCCCAGGTGCCCAAGCTGTACAGGAGGGATTAAAGCCCCATGTGTGAGGAATTAAAGGTCTCGCTTTTGTGATAATTGTGCCTGTCTTATAAGTGGGGAGGGTGTTTTGCTGATGTCCAAAGATGTCCCCTGTGGCAGAGCCCCCTGCCGTTGCCTGGTCCTGCATCTGTCAAGCTAAGGGCAATACTAATTAACAGCCAGGAATGAAATCTCTCCACATGAAAGCCAAGAATAGGACCCAGGCGTCTGACTTCTCAGTACCTCCTTCCCTTTCTGTATTGCCATGGTTATCTGCTCCATGCCCAGAGCCAGAAGGAATCCAGATTTTGGAGCTGCTGTTCCTTTTATGCTGAGCCCCATACTTCTTTCTCAATGGAGAGGTGATGCACCTGATTTGAGGTGGAGTGCAGACAAGCCTCCCATTTAATGTGCTGGGTGGTTTATTTGTCCCATAGATAAACCCCAGGAAAGACGATGCATGGTTGGACTGGTGCAGTTAAGATTTTGACCACGCGGTAGCACCGGTAACTGCTGAAAGAGCAGGACTCTGTGCTGCTCTCTGTCCTTGTCACAACTCCCCTCACATCCCCGATCTGCACGCAGCCCCTCTGAAGTGTGTGGAGGGGCTTCCAGCCCCAGCGAGCGGCATTCAGCACCTCACTAAGATGTGGCATCCCACTGAGATGCTCCAAAAGCTGAGTCCTAGGCATGCCACCTGCCCCCCAGCAGTTGTCCCTGGTCATCCATTAACCCCCAGGTTCCCAAAACCCTCTGCCCCCTCACCTGACATAAGATCCCCCAGCAAGGGATGTATGCTCACCTGCCACCTCAACACCACTGGTTAATTAACAACTACCCCCAGACCCTTTCCTCAAAAGTGACTGTGGGAGGCTTTTCCTTCATCAGGCTGTAAACCTCCTCCTCCTCCTCAGGGAACCTGACATCCAGGCATGCCCTGCTTTAATTCCCAAACCCCACTTCCCTCCATGGAAAACAAGGTGTCCAGGCTGCCACCCCTGGTTCTAATCTGCAGACATGGTAGCTTCCCAGAAGTAGGCTGAGAAAGCCAGCATCAAGGCAGTCCTTCCCACTCCCAGATTCACAAAATGCTCAGGGAAAAGAAGAAAAGTAACCACTTTACTGCAGCATGAAGTAAATAAGCTTGGGGGGCACTGCAGGCCAGTTCTCCCAGGGTCAATGGAAAGGAGGGGCTGATGCAACACATCTGAGGAGTCGTCATGTGCACAGCTGAAACAACCATGGTTCAAACAGGGATGCATCCCATTTATGTCAGTTCCTCCCCATTTCTCATCCCCAAAAGACAAACTCAGCCCTCTGCCTCCTCCAAGTGTAGCTCTCCACTCATTTCAGTGCAGAGCCATGGAGCTCTGGGTTTGTGGAGAACCATAGATGGGAAACCAATGGTGACCATAGTGAACAGAGCAACTTGGAAGGGGTGAGGAGGGATGATGTGCAATTTCTACATTTGAATTTGTTTGGAACCTTGTGGGAGTCACAAGCTTGCAAACCACAACCCCAGCTATCTAGGACATGGGCTTATGAAGATCACAAGCCTCCAGGAGGAGACAGCCCAGGAATTACCTGGAGCCAAATGCATGGGCTATCTCCCCACCTGCCCTGTATTGGCAGGCAGTGGGGTCTATGACTTAAAGGGGTGAGGGAGGAAACAGGAGCTAAATAGTGAGTTGTCCCTGCCCACAGCAGGAGACATCCCAGGTGATCCATGGAATGGCCCTGGTGACCAGGACAAGGACCAGGATGAGAAAGTCCCAGAGAAGTTTCAGAAGGGATTGTTGAGACCTCCGTTGTTTCCTAGCATCTGGTCTGGACCACCCACTGCATTCCCTGCTGCTTGCCGCAAGACAAGAGGGCTGCCTTGACTTGCCTACTCTTCATTAAATCCAGTGCCACTTGAATAGCAAAAGAGAGTGGAAATCCTTAGGGGAAGCTGATGCTCAGGTTTATTTTCACAGTCCACCAAGGACAGAAGCTGAGAAATCCTTGTCATGGTTTAACCCCAGCCAGCAACTAAGCATCATGCAGCTGCTCACTCCCCCGCCTGCATGGGATGGGGGAGAGAATTGGAAAGGCAAAAGAAAGAAAACTCATGGGTTGAGATAAGAACAGTTTAATAAATGAAATAAAATAAAATAATGATAATAATGATGATAATAATAATAAAAATTGTAGTGAAAAGGAAAACAACAACGAAAAAGAGAGGAACAAAACCCAGGAAAAACAAATGATGCAACAGCTCACTGCCTGCTGACGGACACCCAGCCTGTCCCTGCGTAGCGATAGCTGCCCCTGGCCAACTCCCCCCCATTTTATATACTGAGCATGACATCATACAGTATGGAATAGCCCTTTGGCCAGTTTGGGTCAGCTGTCTTGGCTGTGCCCCCTCCCAGCTTCTTGTGCACCTGGCAGAGCATGGGAAGCTGAAAACACCCTTGACGAGTGTAATCACTACTTTGCCCAAGGTTGGAGTAACCCAGACTGTCTTCCCCAGCATATTTTTTATGTACACTACAGGGACTTTATCCCCTTCTACAGTATGTACAAGTTTTGATTGGGCAAGGCCAGACCGATTGGCAGATACCGTAGTGTTGACTAACCAGGTGGCTTTCGCTAAATGTGTATCCCAGTGTTTGAATGTCCCACCATCCATTGCTCTCAGGGTAGTCTTTAACAGTCCATTGTATTGTTCGATTGTCCCAGAGGCTGGTGCATGATAAGGGATGTGATATACCCACTCAATGACATGCTCTTTAGCCCAGGTGTTTATGAGGTTGTTTCAGAAATGAGTCCCATTGTCTGACTCTATTCTTTCTGGGGTGCCATGTCACTACAGGACTTGCTTTTCAAGGCCCAGGATACTGTTCTGAGAGGTGGCATGGGGCACAGGATATGTTTCGAGCCATCTGGTAGTTGCTTCCACCATTGTAAGCATATGTGCTTGCCTTGGCAGGTTTGTGGGACTGGGGTATAATCAATCTGCCAGGCCTCCCCATATTTATATTTCCTAATATCCAATCTAAACCTCCCCTGGTACAGCTTAAGCCCATTTCCTCTTGTTCTATCACTAACTACTTGGGAGAAGAGACCAACACGCACCTCACTACAACCTCCTTTCAGGTAGTTGTAGAGAGCGATAAGGTCTCCCCTCAGCCTCCTCTTCTCCAGACTAAACAACCCCAGTTCCCTCAGCCGTTCCTCATAAGGTCTGTGCTCCAGACCCTTCACCAGCTTCGTTACCCTTCTCTGAACATGCTCCAGCACCTCAATGTCTTTCTTGTATTGAGGGGCCCAAAACTGGACACAGTATTCCAGGTGTGGAATACACACATGTCCACTACCACAGGGAGACAATCACCTCCCTGCTCCTGCTGGCCACACTATTGCTGATATAAGCCAGGATGCTGTTGGAGGTAGATTTTCTATTCCACTTCCTCATGTCCTCTGCGTGGTCATACAGGTAAAACTACAGGATACCCCGTGGTGTGTACCCCCTATATCCTCTCTCTTGAGCAGAGGAACACTGGCTCCTACTAGCTGAGACACTGGTCTCTACTGGCGAGTAGGATCTATCCTATTTGAGTTGCTGGACCTCCCGGGACAGTTTCTTCACAGCCAAGATGAGGCAGGAAGAGGGACTTTCTTTGTATTGCCAGAGCTGGCCAGCCAATTCATCCACCATTGGTCCCTCTCTGTCTTTCCAGGTCATTACTGCCAATGAGTTGCCTTATGATGATGGTGCGCTCCATACAAACTTCCACCACATGTGTTGTGCACCTGACTTCATCTGGATCTTTGGATAACTGCTGATTGTCCAAGTCATCATAAATCACCTCCAGTATGGCTAATTCCCTCAGGTACTGGATACCTCTCTCCATGGTGGTCCACTTGCCTGGGTGACATATAACATCTTCCTTAAAGGGATACCTCTCCTTCACACCTGACAGGAGTTGCCTCCAGAGGCTGAGGACTTGTGCCCCTTTTCCAATCGCTTTGTCAATGCTGCCTTCCCTTCCCAGTTGCTTGGCTTCCTTACCCTCTAATTCCAGGCTACTGGCCCCATTATCCCAGCATTGGAGCAGCCAGGTGATAATGTGTTTGCCCAGATGATGGCTGAAATCCTTTCGTATATCTTGCAGCTCACTCAGGGATAGAGATTGGGCGGTTACCATCTCATTTATCAGTTCTTCGTTTTCCTCCTCCTGTTCTCATGATGGCCCTGCTTTAAAGTACTCTGCCTCCTCGCTGTCAAGACAGTATGCTTCTTCCTCCTGCTCCCTCTTAAGAGGAGCTTCCTCATCCTTTTCTAAAAGAGCTGATTTCCACTTCCAATATTTCTTCTTGTGTATGGGGGTGACTGATGCCGGCACAGGTAGGTTCCCTGGTTTAGCCGCAGGGCCTATCACTGGGGTTGGAGTAGCTGCAGTGCCTGTCGGTTTGTTTTCCCTCTCTTCTCCCTGAGGGTGCTGCATAATACCAAGCAGTGTTTTGTAGATACTAGCCAGGGCTCAGCATAGTGCGATGAGTTCTGTGCCTCTTTGGGATAACCACAGCATTTTTTTTTCAAGCATTCAATCACTTCATCAGGATCCTGTAGTTGTTCAGGAATGAAGTTCCAGATCACTGGAGGTGAGGAGTTCTCTAAGTACCTGCCTGTATTCTCCCACATGCCATGCCACCCATGACTGTGCAGTCTCGGGGCAGATCTCTGGGTAATTTTTTTAAATAGTTGTTTAAACCTAAATAAGACCTGAAACACATTCAGGAGACATAGAAATAGGGCCATGCTGGTTTGAACATCCCAAGGATATTCAAAATTCTCGAGAGCTGGTGTAACTAGCCTGAAGAAGAAAGGGAAGGTAAAAGAATGAGGGAAAGCATCCCCCCTCATCTTCCCCATAGGTTGGTTCTCCGAGGAGAAAAACTGAAGAGTGTCATTATTAATAATTTCCGAGAGATGGCGCCCGAGGTACAGAGATGACAGCAGTATGAACTAGAAATACCAAATGAGGTTTTTGACTAGCAATATTATCATAAATCCGTCTTACACAGTATAGTAAAATGATAATCCTGATCAACCTCCCAGAGGTGATAAACAGCACTGCAGGAAATGCATACTGCAAGTGAGGAATTACATAATACAACCATGCAAACAAATAAAACAACATTGTTATCAGTGACTATTAAACTAATATAATGAATGCTTATAACAAATTTATTTCAACATGCTCTGGTCAGATATGTCGTTATCTCAACCCTTCTAGCCCCAGACTGGGCACCAAGAAGGACTGTCGTGGTTTAACCCCAGCCAGAAACTAAGCATCACACAGCTACTCACTCACCATCCCTCCCCCTGCTCTGTGGGATGGGGGAGAAATCAGAAGGGCAAAAGTAAGAAAACTCATGGGTTGAGATAAGAACAGTTTAATAATTGAAATAAAATAAAATAAAATAAAGATAATGATAATGATAATAGTGACAATGATAATAAAAATTGTAGTTAAAAGGAAAAACAACACAAAAAAAGAGAGGAACAAAACCCAGGAAACACAAGTGATGCAACAGCTCAACACCTGCTGACCGACGCCCAGCCATCCCCAAGCAGCAATTGCTGCCCCCTGGCCAACTCCCCCCATTTTATATACTGAGCGTGAGATCATATGATATGGAATAGCCCTTTGGGTAGTTTGGGTCAGCTGTCTTGGCTGTGCCCCCTCCCAGCTTCTTGTGCACCTTCGTAGAGCAAGGGAAGCTGAAAACATCCTTGACTATTGTAATCACTACTTAGTAACAAGTAAAACATCAGTGTTCATAACAATCAACATTATTCTCAGACTAAATCCAAAACACAGCACTATACCAGCTACTGGGAAGAAAATGAACTCTATACCAGTTGAAATCAGGACAACCTTCACGGAGTGTGAGGCATAGGACCAGTGCTCCAGCTCATGCTGTAGATATGGGGTAGAGGGAGATGCTGCCTGGCATGCAAGTGAACTGTGCAACACCACAGTCTCCGCCTGTTGATCCAGCATCTCCTGCTTAGCACCTGCGTACAGTTTTCCCCATGCCTTCCACTGAACTTTCTTCCTCAGAAAAACACTGAGTTGGGTGACACCCCACTAGCCTCCTTCCCAGCATCATGAGGCAGAAGTACCATCAGGGATCCTAGCCCATTTCCACTTGTTTCTCCTTCCTTGTTGCCAGGCAGAGCTCCGGGCATGGGGTCTGACAGTTCCTATGAGGAGGGAAAGGTGCTGCCAGCAGGGCTCAGCGTGGTGAAGACCTTTGTCATTTGTTGCTTGGGTTCCTTTCACCCCTGCCACTCTCCCAGCTGTTCATCCCTGTGCTCATCGGGTTCCCCAGCTAGCCTATGCTGAGTTTGCCCCATTCAAGAGAGGCCATGTGGATGTCCTTCTGAGCAGAAACACCTGAGGGCGCTGTGGAGAGAACTCCAGTGAGCCTGTGAGCAGAGCAGCAGAGAGCTATCACTGGTAGAGCATGAGTGAATGTAATAGCACTGTACAGCTGCTTTCAAGACGCTAGTGGTCTCACCGGTTGCATCCCAGCGGCACCCTCACACCCCTCTGGAGAACAAGCTCAGTCCTGCCAGAAAACGAAACCACCTTGGACAGGTTGATTCACAGGGCAAGCGGGGGCAATGGCACAGATGGTCTCAGTCCCTGAGCAGTCCTTGAACTTGCCAGACGAAGTGTGCTCCTGAAGCAGAGCTGCCAGAGGTCCTTGCCCCAGAGGCAGCACCAGGCTGAGACACCCAGGGGTCCCCAGCTAGGCCCCAGGTCCCAGGGACAAACCATCTCTGGAGGAACTTGGACTACTGCCTGTCAGCAAGGAAAGTGGAGGGAGAGACCACCCCAGCCCCAATCCTCAGCACCTCTTCTCCCTCATGCTTCCCACTTTGGGCCACACTCAATTCTTTCTTCCTTCCCATACCAGTGCATTGACTGTCCCTGCACTCTTCACAGGCATTTACCTTCCTCTACAACACCTTTCACTAGCTCTGCTGGGCCAGAGCTGGAGGGACCCCTGCACACACACATGTGCACATACACACACATGTGTGCACACACACACCCTGACCCCTCATATACCTCCCATCCCCATCACAGTAATCACTGCACCAGCCTGGAGCATTTCCAATACTCAAATGTGTGTGACCAGCCTGGCTGTAGTGGGCAAAGGCTCAGGATGCTGACCATCTCCTGTCCCTGCAGTCCCTCTCTGGAGGAAAGCAGCCAGGAAAGGGACTCCTGGCCTGCTTTGTTTCCTACCCTTCCTGGTCCCAGGTTGAGAAGTGTTATAGGTAGGGATAGTGTGGGGCAGGTGAGACCCCCCCCATCCCACTCTTTCCTTTGTGATGTTCAGGAACATTCTCAACTCTGCTGCAGAGAGTAAGAGAAACTGGCTGCAGTGGGATTCACAGTTCCCTGCAGGAGAGCAGCTGGAAGCTGCAGGCACTGTTTTGCTCTTCCGAGAAAGGGATGGGGGAAGTGCTTCACTGCAAAGTCCATGAGAGTCCTCAGCAGGCAGAATGCATGGGCTCTTGTGTCTTTCCTGGTCCTGCCTCTCACTGATGTTAATTGCTGTGCTAACAGTACTGCATAGAGGAAAAGAGGGGAAATGAACAAGCCATGGCTGGGGGAAAATGCAAGGGGACTATATATTTCCTTCACACCTCAGCTCTCAAGGACTTCAGAAGGAGAACTCTCAGCATTTCTCTGCCTTGCACACACTCAGACTCCCATGCAACCCCCTTCTCTCCCCACCCTCACCCCCCTGCATCTCTGCAGGGTTTATACTTTCCTGTGATTGTGTGCGTCATTCCCCAGTGTTCCCAGCCAGCCAATCCTTTCTCACATTTCATGTTCTGCCCAACCCCAATACGTCTCATTCTCACTCAGTGTTTCCTCTTCACATATCTCTGAGCAGACACAAAAGACAGGTCCCTGAAAGGACAGGGGCTTTTTCCCCATGGTTCCCCGATGGTTCTTTGTGGCCATGCTGGCCCCTATGGGTAAGTGAACTCAACTCATCCCTGAGCACCTACCTCAATTCCACTGCTGCTGTCCCAGCTGCATACCCAGTTGCTGACAGTGTTCCATTCCCCAAAGCTTCCTGTGCTGAGAATGGGCAATGAATGAGGTGGGCAGGAATCATTGAATCTCCTGCAATGGCTGTCTATTTTTTTCTTCCGTGCATGGTCCCCAAATGGTTCCTTTTTTGGACACAAACTGCCCAGGAATGTTTCTTGCCTATCGGAGAGAGACTGGAAACTCACCTGCTGATCTGAAGAGCTGTCCCATCCCTTCAGCTGCTCTCTAGCCTGTCCTGTTCCTTCTCACCCTCTTCTCTAACAATGCATGACTCCTAGTTCATGTTATTCCATTTTTCCTCCTCCTCAACACTCCTCCTTTTCCCTTCCAGTGTTGGCTCTGGAACAGTCGCCAGACATAGTGGTACGACAAGGCCAGTCCACGAATCTGAGCTGTTCCAAGAAGAAATCCTCCAGCACAGCTATGTATTGGTACAAGCTGCCTTTGGGGAAGGACTCCAGGCTGATCCTAGTGGCTTCTGCATTAGAAGGTGGTGAAGCAAATGTTGAGGAGGATCTCCGAAGCCACTTCAAGAGCAGTGCAATACAAGGAGACAGGATGACCCTCTTGATAGAGCATGTCTTTCTCAATGACTCTGGCATGTATTACTGTGCTGAGAGTGAAACACAGTGGCTAGGCTGCTGAGGGAGCTGAGCTCAAACCTCCCCCTGCACAAAAGGGACCTGCTTTCTTCCTTGTTGGTGCTGCACAAAGCAGGATTTCCACTCATTACCTCCTCTGCTTCTTAGCATTCCCTTCCTCCTCTTCTCAGAATCTGTGAGTTTATTTGTCCTGCTTTCTCTCCTTGCCACCCCACTCCTCCTTGCCTCCCTCTTCATTTAATTCTCATTTATATTACATTCCCTTCTGTCAACCCTTCTTCTCCTCTCTGCCTCCCTTTCTCTCCCCACCTTTTTCTTTCTGTCTCTCTTCAATCTGCACTCCACAGACTTCCTCTCACTTAACTCCAGCCAACCCTGCTCATCATTCTCAGTGTCAAACAGAACAGATGTTCACATGACAAGTTCTTGGTGCACCTTTAGATAAAGGCAAGGCCACGCAGGTGGTGTAATAGCTGGTACCAAGTGGCAGCTGCCCACATGCTCCTCCATTACAATGACCTGCCTGAGGTTATCCTGTGGCCAAGGGATATGTGCAGCACAGCACAGGCCTGTGCCTACTCAGGTTAACTGTTATGTGGATCACTCCCCCATGTACAGTGGTCTCTGGGTCAGGATCACTACCTTCCACCCCTTGAGCCACATACAGTTTACCTTTCCCAAAGATACTATATCAATTACAGATTATGTTAGCAAGCTGTGCAGCTAACTGAAAGTTTCCTGACAGGTTAGAGTGTTACCTCTGTCATAGCATACACCAGTGCGCAGCACAGGCTGGCATGGGACACTCCAGCAGGTTCCCACACTGCAGCTTCTCACGCTAACATACAGGCTTCTCAAGCCCTAAGCACAGGGCCCAACAGAGCAAGCATGGTCTGTTTGAGATCACTAACTCCTCAAATACCATGTGTTCTGCAAGGCTCCCAGTGCACTGCCCTGCCATCTGCACATCCCAGGGAACCCCATGGAAAATGGAGACATGTCCTTCCCATGGGCACATCAAGTACAGTGTCGTGGTTTAGCCCCAGCCAGCAACTAAGCACCACGCAGCCGCTCGCTCACTCTCCCTACCCCGATGGGATGGGGGAGAGAATCGGAGGAGTAGGAGTGACAAAAACACTCCTGGGTTGAGATAAGAACAGTTTAATAATTGAAATAAAGTAAAATAGTAATGATAATAATAACAATATAATAATGATAATAACAATAATAATATACAAAGCAAGTGATGCGCAATGCGATTGCTCACCACCCACCGACCGATACCCAGACAGTTCCCGAGCAGCGATCGCTGCTCCCCGGCCAACCCCCCCTCAGTTTATATACTGAGCATGACGTCATATGGTATGGAATAGCCCTTTGGGCAGTTTGGATCAACTATTCTGGCTGTGCCCCCTCCCAGTTTCTTGTGTACCTGGCAGAGCATGGGAAGCTGAAAAGTCCTTGACTAGCATAAGCAGTACTTAGGGACAACTAAAAACATCAGCGTGTTATCAACATTCTTCTCCTACTAAATCCAAAACACAGCACTACGCCTGCTACTAGGAAGAAAATTAACTCTATCCCAGCTGAAACCAGGACATACAGCTTCCTCTCAGCTGGAGTGCTGGGGGTGTTGTGGGGGTGTGGGGTTTCTTCCTGTTGCCTGCGCAATGTAGCCCACCCTCTTTGTTCTTTTCTCCCTTTTCTTTTGAGGAATCCAGGGTCATTCCTGAATCTCCTGTAGGCAGTTTGTGAAAATGAATGCAATGGGACACACTTGGACCTTCAACAGAGGGTCTGGAAGATGGAGGCATTGCTGCACCCTTCTGCTAAAAGGACACAGGGGAACTCTTCACTGAAAAGCCCATGACAGCCTTGAGCAGCCGGATTACTTGCTCTCTTGTATGGGCCAGCCTTCCACTGCCGTGCATTGCTGGGCTCACAGCCTGGCACAGACATGCAGAGGCTCTGTCAGGCCTCTGACATGCAGAGAGTGTGTCTGCACACAAACTGCAAGACTCACTTCCTGCCTGCAGTGATTTCCCACAGCCTTGGGTCAGTGAACAAGGCTATGCCCCATGTAGAGAAGACGAAGGATTTTATGCAACTCTGTCCATACTTGTCTTGCTGCTCCTTTTCAGAATCCTACAAAAAGGAGAGTATCAGCTCTTTTCTGGCATGGGGAAGGTAAGTCTGTACCAGCATATCCCACAGTGAATACCCTTCTCCTCAGAAATCACTCCATGGTGCAGTCTCTCAAGAGGCAGCCCCAGTGCAAAGCCAAAGGCAGCCTTTTCTCTCCTTGAGATCTCCCTTTGGAGGAAGACAAGAACATTTATAGAGCTCTTCTCTGTCATGCTACAATAGACACCAGGATGACAGGTCAGCAGCCTTTCCCATACCTGGGCAACATGACGAGCAGCATTGGGATAAGCAGAGAAGATTCCGCATTGCAGTTAGCAGGGTTGGGAGTCTGTGAGTGTGAGGGTGGCTAGAGATGAGACTCAGCTGAGGGGCTCAGACACAAACATGCATTCCTGAGCTCTCTTTCTCTTCCCTTCATTTGGTGCCTCTTTGTGCACCCCTGTGCTGTGCACACACTCAGGCTGCCGCACAGCCCAGTCATGCTCCTGTGATAATGCTTATCTCCCACCTGCACGTACACACACACATACTCACACACAGCAGGAAGTCAGTGGAGCAGGGTACATGCACCTCACGCCTGCACGCAGGTGTCATTCCCCACTGTTCCCAGCCAGTCAACTGCCTTCTCACATTTCAGGCTCTCTCTCACTGCCCTGCCCACCCGCAAAGAGAACTGTCTCTTCCTCTCTCAACCTTTCCTCTTTACACATCTCTGCCTGTGCTGCCACCACGGGCAGGTTGCTGGAAGAAGGTGGCCTTTCTCCATGGTTCTCCACTGGTTCCTTGTGGCTATCCTGGCCCCTGCGGGTAAGTCAGCTTCCCTTCCACTTGAACAGCAGCACTGGAGCCACTGCTGCTGCCTCAGTTTTGTGCCCAGTTGCTGGCAGTACCCCATTCCCCAAGGCTTCTAGGGCGAGGATGAGCAATGAATGAGATGAGCTTTTCCTCAACCTTAACTCAGAAAACTCTACAGATCTACAGATTTTTTTCAGTCCCATTTTAATACTTCAATTGAGAGCACTGAAGTAATTATTTTTTGAAACAAATTTACTATTGTATTTGAAGCTGGTTTCTGGGTTTTTTTTCTCCTGTGTGTCTCTCTCAAACAAACGGGACACTGTCCTGTAGCTTGCTGACATCCTTATGCCACCCCATCCCATGTCATACTTCAAGGATGTGTTTTCGTGTCCCCTTCAACGTGTTTCACTCCTCACATCTCTTTCCCTTCTCTTTCCAGGCCAGGCCCTTCAGCAATCGCCAGACGCAGTTGTCCGAGTGGGAGACTCTGTGACTCTGAACTGTTCCCAAAAGGGGAACGCATTCTCGAACATGTACTGGTACAAGCTGCCCGTGGGGAAGGATGCCACTCTGCAGCTGGTTGTATACTCAGTGCAAGGTGGCAAGGCAGAGATTGAGAAGGAATTCAAAAACCACTTCCAGAGTAATGGGACTAAGGACAATGGCTTATCTGTGGAGATAAATCACGCCCTACTCAATGACTCAGGCACATATTTCTGCGCTGAGCAGGACCCACAGTAACTCAAAAGCTGGAGCAGCACAGCACAAACCTTTGCATGCAAACAGGGATCTGCCCCCAGCACACACACCGCCCTGTATTTGACAGTACCCCATTTTCTCCTCTTGCCCTCCAGGTCTGTCTACTTAAGGAAAGTGGTGGTATTGTCTGTCTGTCTGCTGCCTGTTCTCTAATTTCTTTCCTATTCTTTCCCATCTCTGAGTCACCTTTTGACCCTCCTTTCTTCTTGTACTCACTGCCTTGCCTCATTTCTCTGCCATCCGTAGACTGCCTCTCAGTTTTCTCCTCTACTCACTTTCTCTCTGTCCCCATCCCCTTCCTCCTCTGTCCTCTCTCACACCTGTCCCCCCTCCTATTTCCTATATCCTCTTCCTCTTCTCCCTTTCAGCCTGTTACACTAACTCATGGGTAAGCAGGATGTGGAATAGTTCACAGAGCCCTTTCCTTCTCCCCCATTTGGAAAGCCAAGGCCAACCTGGAGTTGACTCTGGCAAGGGATCCTGGAACTGAGCACTCCTGTGTGTGCTCATGCGTCCACGAGATTTGAGGGTCTCCTGGGACTGCTCACACTGTGGTTTCCAAGAGTACAGGTGTCTCACTGGTAACCTGGGGCTCAGCACGCTTCCGTGCATGAGGGACTCAGTTCCAGAGCACTGGCAGGACCAGGCAACTGAGCATTTCTGAGTGCGCGCTGGTCCCTTGGCCCCACCAGGGGAAATGGGAGCGGGCACGCTGCTGTGCGCCAGAGGAGTGAGGCAGCCCTGGGACAGGGCCTGGTACTCAAAGGAGTAGGGAAACTTTCCAAACTGCCCTGCTCCAGGACCTGAGACACCTGCTCCAATTCTAAAGCCACACCTTACCCGAGTGGAGGGCAGCCTGGAAACCCTTGGATACCACCTCCCAATTACCTCTGTGAACCTTTGGTGTATTGCCCAGTGCAGTACAGCTTTCAAGAAGAATGGGGGAATGTTTGGACGAGAGGGTCTTTGTGGTACTCACATAGACTGCTTGTTCTCCATTAAAGTCATAGAATCATAGAATCATTTAGGTTGGAAAAGACCTTTAAGATCATCCAGTCCAACCATTGACCTAACATTACCAAGTCCACCACTAAACCAATTAAGGGCGGAGTAGCGATTTCATGTTTCCTGGCTTGGTGCCTGGATTATTTATAATGGAAGTAAAAACTAGGAATCACTAAGGTAGAAAAGGACCTCTAAGATCATCAGTCCAACCATCAACCCAACACCACCATGCCTACTAAACCATGTCCCAAAGTGCCACATCTACCCATTTTTTGAGTCACGTGTTAGAATTTATTACTCATTCCAGGCTGGAGATTTTTATTCAGAGTAACTTTTCTGTCTCAGGAAACAAAAAATGATTGCACAGTCTCCGAAAGAAGGAAGTATCTGGAAGATGTAACTCGGGACCTCTAGCGTGTCTCTCAGGAATTGCATAACATGTTGCTGCCTTCTGAAGAGTATCTAGATTGACGGCCCTTTTGTTTTTCAGTTCAAAATGTCTAATTCTTTCAGTCTGTTTTCTTTTAAGATTAAAGAAGAAACAAGGGAAAACAAGAAAGTACCAAGTACCAAGGCAGGTGTGGTCGAGCTTCCCAAATCAGGCCCCAAACTACTGGACTTGGGGAAGAACAGATGTAGGAAAACAGAATCATAGAATCATAGAATCATTTAGTTGGAAAAGACCTTTAAGATCATCCAGTCCAACCATTGACCTAACATTACCAAGTCCACCACTAAACCAATTAAGGGTAGACTAGACTAAACCATGTCCCAAAGTGCCACATCTACCCATTTTTTGAACACTTCCAGGGATGGTGACTCCACCACCTCTCTGGGCAGCCTGTTCCAATGCCTGGCTACCCCTTCAGTGAAAAACTTTTCCTAATATCCAAGTCCTGCCAAGAAAGACAAATGTGTGTTAATGCTGTCTGGTGATGGGAAGAAGGGGACAGCAAGTTATTCTCTGTGGAAGGAAGGTGCCCTCTGTCCCTTTTCCCTATGCAGACCATTTCACGGTTCAGGTGTCACAGGTAAACAGCTTTGCTGAAACCAATGCTGGGGTTCTTAAAAAATCCCTGTGATTTCAAAGAGATTCTAGGGGGGTCCCATCACACAGGATTCCAGTCTTAGATCAGGGCCCCAAGATTTGTCCAGTATGAGTGTCCTCAAGCCTTGACTTATGTCCAGTGCTCCTTACTCCATCACACAGAAGAGCTGAGCCCCCTTTCAGACACTGGGGCTGCACTCAACTCTACCTGGACCTCTCTGGACCAGACCAACCCAGCCCAGCTGCCCCTGCCCCCACTTGCCTTTGTCACTTGGTCAGGATGGCATGGGTGTCCTCTCTGTGCCCGCCGGGGCAGGAGGTGGAACCAAGGCCTGGGTCTCCCCCACATGCCACTTACATCCTGGCCATTCACAGCCATGATCCTGCCGTTGAACCTGCCTTTGCCCTGGGAAGACAAACGGATGTCAGTCACCCTTTGCCCACCGTGAAGCAGAGGCCACTCCATACACCTGCCAAGGGCCAATGTTCAGCTATCAGCCCAAACCTCTATTTCATTCTTTTGTCGTTCTTTCAGTCTATTGTTTCATTCTTTGCCATGGCACAGACAAACACAGACAGTATCTTTACACTCACACCAGTGGGTTGGAAGGCTCACAAATCACCTCCCAGGGATTCAGTTCTGCAGGAGGGGGTTGGCCAGCACCCAGGACAGCAGGTGCTGGTCCTTTAGTTCAGCTAAAAGAGCAGTTTTCAGGAGGGCAGTTTGCAGGCTGGCTGCTGAGTTCCAGGGCCACACACTTCTCCCTCCACAGTCAGCAGGGTGGATAGTGTGTCCCCAGCACAAAGCACAAGTCCATACAGGACTGGTTAATATTTGGCCCTGCGGTATCTAACAAGATTCCCGGACCTAATGCCAACAACCAAGCTTCAGCTGGGGTAAAGTGGAGCCGGTTGGCTCCAGCCATCCAGATCCACACTAGCCAGTCCGCGGGTGTTTCCCCTGCATCAGCTCAGTATCTCTCTTCCAGATCTCTTAATTCCAGCGCGGTAAACCCTCTAGTAGTTGCTGTGGAGGGAGGCGGGTTTTGTGCCCCCACAGATGTGCTCTGCTGTTCAGTCCTGATTACTGGTGCCAAGAGGGCAGGGAATCATCCTCATTATCACCTTGCCCTGAGGGGAGGGTATGCAAGTCTGCTTCATTCCAGATATCCCCATCCCAATCATCGTTATTTGTCTTTGACCCATGAAAAATCCCACTTGGAATTTCACCATCCCTCTTTCTCAAATTTTGCTCCCAGCTGTTGCCACTCAGCGTCTATTGTTTCATTCTTTGCCATGGCACAGACAAAATCTTCACACTCACACCAAACAGATTGCCTCAACAGGCACAGCAAAGCAGCTTGTGCTTGCCAACAGAACGCGTCCAGGAGAGATCCCACTTCTGACACCAACACAGTGTCAAGAGTCCCTTTGGATCTCTCAAATTTACAGGACAACCTGCTCTGTGATTTAAACTTTATTTCATGAGCTTATTAAGAAATACAAGAAACAAACACAACAAACCAGGGCTCAATCCCCTTTTGCCCAGACTAGCCTATCACATTATCACATCCACTTACTCAACATTCAAGTCACAAGGTTTCATAACTTATAACCTGTAACTCTTAAATTCTGCACCTATGGCGGGGGGTGGGGGGCGGGCGGCGGCAGTGGGGAAGGATTAGTTACCTAGCTGACAGTGAGAGTGCTCATCCTTTCTCCTCCACCACAGTGCAGGCATCCCACGTATCACACCAGGAAGCATGAGCACCTCAGCAGTCCAGCTGCTGTTGGATTCACTTCAAAAGCTTTGGGGGTAAGCTGATGTTTTACACCATCCAGCTTGGAGGCTTGGTCTATAGCATTTCCGCATTGGCGGATTCCAACAAAACTGCTAGACAAAAGATGATGGCTGCAGGAGCCAGCATTTTGTAGGGCTGTGTCCTGGTTTCGGCTGGGATAGAGTTAATTTTCTTCCTAGTAGCAGGCGTAGTGCTGTGTTTTGGATTTAGTAGGAGAAGAATGTTGATAACACGCTGATGTTTTTAGTTGTCCCTAAGTACTGCTTATGCTAGTCAAGGACTTTTCAGCTTCCCATGCTCTGCCAGGTACACAAGAAACTGGGAGGGGGCACAGCCAGAATAGTTGATCCAAACTGCCCAAAGGGCTATTCCATACCATATGACGTCATGCTCAGTATATAAACTGAGGGGGGGTTGGCCGGGGAGCAGCGATCGCTGCTCGGGAACTGTCTGGGTATCGGTCGGCGGGTGGTGAGCAATCGCATTGCGCATCACTTGCTTTGTATATTGTTATTATTATTATCATCATTATATTGTTGTTGTTGTTATTGTTGTTATTATTATTATTATTACCACCTTATTTCAATTATTAAACTGTTATTATCTCAACCCAGGAGTGTTTTTGTCACTCCTACTCCTCCGATTCTCTCCCCCATCCCATCGGGGTAGGGAGAGTGAGCGAGCGGCTGCGTGGTGCTTAGTTGCTGGCTGGGGCTAAACCAGGACAGGCTGCCTAAGGGCCCTTTAGCTCTTTCTGGCCACCTGCCTCAGGTGTCCCTGAGGAAGTGAAGGGGAAAGCTGATGCTCATTGGTCACAGCTGTTGCCCATGGCCTGATTGCTCTGTGCCTGTGGCCTCCGATCACTGTTTGACCCACCATCAAAGCTGTGACAGTACCAGTGAGACAGTAACTCCAGCATTGGCAGGAGCAAAACGAGACTCCGCTCCGCTGCTGTAGGAACCTCCTCCCTAGAAGCCTGCTCCCTCTCCTCTCTTTCTCAGTAAGAGAGCCAGGAGTAAAGAAAAGGAGCTGCCTGGCTCAGACTTTCTTGTGATGGTCGCACAGTTCCCTATCCCCTTGCCTGCTAGCCCAGCAGCTCTAGGACACAGCTCCCAGCACACACACCTAAACCAGAACAGGAGGGAAGGTTCAGGAGGAGCTGGTGTACGGCTGCAGGGAATCCCACTTGCGTATGGTGTTCATCAGTCCCCAGAGCAAATACCTGTAAGGCTCTTGCAGTGGTCTTCAAACATTTTTGAGCCCACACCCCCAGGCTTTGTCTTTACTACCTTGAGTCAGAAAGAGAACAGAAGAGCAGAAGCTGCCAAAGAACTTGCAGCTCATGGCTTGGACGGGCGTAGTCTTCGCTGGGTAAAAAACTGGTTGGGTGGCCAAGCCCAGAGAGTAGTTGTAAATGGAGTTAAGTCCAGTTGGCAGCCAGTCACGAGCGGTGTTCCCCAGGGCTCCGTTTTGGGGCCAGCCTTGTTTAATATCTTTATCGATGATCTGGATGAGGGGATTGAGTGCACCCTCAGTAAGTTTGCAGACGACACCAAACTGGGTGGGAGTGTCGATCTGCTGGAGGGTAGGATGGCCCTGCAGAGGGACCTGGACAGGCTGGATCGATGGGCCGAGGCCAACTGTATGAGGTTTACCAAGGCCAAGTGCCGGGTCCTGCACTTCGGTCACAACAACCCCATGCAACGCTACAGGCTTGGGGAGGAGTGGCTGCAAAGCTGCCTGGCCGAAAAGGACCTGGGGGTGTTGGTCGACAGCTGGCTGAACATGAGCCAGCGGTGTGCCCAGGTGGCCAAGAAGGCCAACAGCATCCTGGCCTGTATCAGGAATAGTGGGGCCAGCAGGAGCAGGGAGGTGATTGTTCCCCTGTACTCGGCGCTGGTGAGGCCGCGCCTGGAATACCGTGTCCAGTTTTGGGCCCCTCAATACAAGAAGGACATTGAGGTGCTGGAGCGTGTTCAGACAAGGGCAACAAGGCTGGTGAAGGGTCTAGAGAACAGATCTTATGAGGAGCGGCTGAGGGAACTGGGATTGTTTAGCTTAGAGAAGAGGAGGCTGAGGGGAGACCTTATCGCTCTCTACAACTACCTGAAAGGAGGTTGTAGTGAGGTGGGTGTTGGTCTCTTCTCCCAAGTAGTTAGCGATAGGACGAGAGGAAATGGGCTTAAGCTGCACCAGGGGAGGTTTAGGTTGGAAATTAGGAAAAATTTCTTTATGGAAAGGGTGGTCAAGAATTGGAACAGGCTGCCCAGAGAGATGGTGGAGTCACCATCCCTGGAAGTGTTCAAAAAATGGGTAGACGTGGCACTTTGGGACATGGTTTAGTCTAGTCTACCCTTAATTGGTTTAGAGTGGACTTGGTAGTGTAGGTTAATGGTTGGACTGGATGATCTTAAAGGTCTTTTCCAGCCTAAACGATTCTATGATTCCATGATAACTTCACAAATGAAATGTGTGCAGCCTTCACATTGGCACCTTCACTTCCATGGCACCTTTGGAACAGGATGCAACAGCTGTGTCATGGTGGAAAGCACACGGTGCGCATGTGTGTAGGCTGAGAAATGGAAAACGGCAAATGCAGTTGGGAGTGTCAGCGGAATTTTAATTTGCTGGGGGGAAGCCAGGGGTGAGCAAGAGAGGAAGGAAGCCCTGGTAGTGAAGAAATCAGGGAGAGCGTGAAGGCTTTGCAGAGTTGGAGGCTGATGTTATAGCAGAATGTAAGAAAGAACATGTAAGGTGTTTGTCGAAACCACTAAAACAGTGGTCTCCAAAAATTTTTGATCGCACACCCCTATCAGTAAAATATTTTTGAGCATGCGCCCCCAGTATGTGTATACTTAGTAATGGATAATTATATACCTATACTACTGAAGTTCTAATGCTTTCTTCCCACACCCCAGTGCATCGTCTTGCGCACCCCCAGGGGTGCATGCACCCTGCTTTGGAGACCACTGCACTGGAACATCGTAAACCAGGAGCCTGTCTCTGACCATTGATTAGAGATGCAAAGAGCAGAAGATGCAAAGCCCTTCCCCACACGCTCTCCTGGCCTCCAGCAACTGGGGACTCAATGTTCCTAGGTCAGATTGGATGTCTTTCAACCAGCTCCTCCCAGGCAGGAGAGACTTGGGAGGAGAGAATCAGCGGTCCCTCCACCACCACGCTCTGTGAGATGTACAGGGACTAGCCTCAGAAACTCCTCCGCTCTATGCTCCTGGGAGACTTTATCTCTGTCAGCCCACAGTCTCGCCAGGTTTCCCTTTCCCAGGGTCTTGCATCAGCCTGGGCAAATGTATTTACTTTATCTGAGTCCAGTGATGATACAGCTGACTGAAATACTTGAACTAGGAACATGGCTGTCTAGAAACGCAAGCCGCCATTGCTTGTCCGTTGATAATATCTAACACAGCTGCCCTCCATTCACCAATCCTCCTCCTTCCTGTGCCCCTGGAAGGCCGCCAGCATTGTGCTGCAGCTTCACTGGGTTAAGTGAGAGACTTGTTTGCAGCTGGAGATGTACCCCAGGACTGGGTTCACTTCAGAAGCTTTTGGGGTAAGCTGATGTTTTATACCTTCCAGCTTGGAAGGTTGGTCTATTGGTAAATGGGTTCATCTTTAATTTTCTTATTTACTACGTGGTAATACCTAGATCCACTTAACAGGTAACTTTTACTTCCTACCTCTGAGTACACAATATTGAGGAACCAGGATTTACAGTCCTGGCACCGATCCAATAATCAGGCCTCTAACACAGCAGGCTTCCCACTATGGACCTAGGTGGCTTGTTGTTCGTATTAATTTATAGGGAAGGTTTGCAAAGCAGGTCTCCCACCGCTGCCTCCTACCCCCAGCCCAAGGAGAGGAGAGGTGCCACAGATGCATGCTGGCTGCCCACAGTCACCTTTCTGGTTCTGCCATTGTTCTGAAAGCTTTTGGACTCCCCCCATGGAAGCACCTGCCATGGGTGGGGGTTGAGAGGTATGGGTGTGGGGGTGTGCATGCTCCATGCTTCCCTAGGGCATGGAGGATCTTGACCTTTCCCCAGACCCACCCTCTGAATGATATGAACCAGATTATACAGAGCCAGACCCCAGGGATACATGGAGCTAGGACTTGACTGTCCCTAGGAACTGATGTCCCTGTATTGAGCATGATGGCTCCTTGGATCCCCTCTTCGGGGACTCCAGGGGTAAGCAGTGATGCCAGACACCCTCTGCGGTGCAGTTCTCAGACACTCAGTGGGTAAACCCCTGACTAGCTCAGAAGCTCCTGTTATGTTCGCAAAGCGAACAACCAAGTGACTTCCTGGGAGCACAAGATGTTTGACTTGATCGCTGGGCTCCTAGGCCACTGAGGAGGCTCCTAAATCACTTTGGGCTCAGTGACATATCCCAAAGAGGAGTGCAGGGGACACCAGCTCTCCCTGTGACCAAGAGTAGGCACATCAGCAAAAGAAACAGACCAGGCAGGTTCTCCACCCCAGGAAGGTGGGATTTGGGATGGGGAGGCCTCCTCCTGTGGCTCTGCAAGCACAGCACACGATGTCCCACTCAGTCTGCAGGCAAGGACCAACTCTTCAACGTGGCAGATCCAAAGCCTCTGCTTCAATGCCCTGCCTCCTTCTGACCCCCTCTCAAAACGCCACCCTCTCCCCTCTTCCATTCCTTCCTGCTCCCCCCCTTCCCTCAGTCATACAATGCCATGGATCGTCTGTCCTCCCAGCAGAGACAAAATGGTGAACAGTGACACAAGTTCTTTCCCCCAGCTCATGTATTTGCTTTCAGCCATCCAGGGAGCTACAGGCAAGTATGAGCATCAAAGTCCACAGTACCGGAACCTATTCCTTGGCCCAGATGGTGCTTTGCAAGCAGGAGACGCTTCCATGCAAGTCAGGATGTCTGTCAGCGCACATATCTTTCTCCGGCATATCTTTCACCTATGAGAACCCAGAAGCGACAGAGCTTTTGAACAGCTGCTTTCAAGTTCCTCCTCATCCTTTCACCCATGAACAGAACCACAGAGCACTAATCTTGTAAAGCTGCATATCAGAGTGCCTCCAGAGCTCTGAGCCAGACTGTTAAATGTGAGTCTGACAAAGAATGAGAAAGCTTCTAGGGAAAAGGGAGGCATCAGCCCAAGGATGGGGTCATCTGGGAAGGATGCAGGTGAATGGATGTGGCTGTGTCCTGATGAAACAAGGCTTCATGGACATGCTGACCATATCAAGCTATGCAGGTCTTTCCAGCAGCACACTGCTTCTTATGTTACGTGCCATCAAGAGCACTGGACATTTTGAAGCGGATGCGATCCATGTGAGGGAAATAATGTCTCCTGTTCTACCACAAATAACCCACAAGGAGGAGGCAGGCATTAGAGGTAACCTTGTTCTGTGTCCTTGAGGGGGAATTCCTGCCCAGCTTCTTCCCGCTACCCTCACCCCTGAATAATAAGTCTCACGGGGAATTTTTCTTGGCATGGTCACTGGATCTCCACTCCCAGTCTAAGGCCAAGGGCAGAGTTTTTTCTCCCTTCAGAGCTCTCTTTGGAGGAGAAAGGTGCATTTGTGCCAAGCATTCTCTGCCAAGCTACAAGGCACACGAGGATCATTATGTCAGCAGCCCACTCTGTGCCTGGGGCAATGGCATGAACAGCATTGGGCTGCACAGAAATGATCCCACACTGCAGCTTGTGGGCTCAGGGCCTGTGAAGTTTCAGGGAGTCTGGAATGGAGTGACAGATGTGGGACAGAGAAGGAAAAACCATGCCCCATATCTCTGTCTCCTTTGCATAATGCCTCTTTTCTGGAGATCTCAGATGATGCGGAAGGAAGAAAGGAAAACCCCACAGCATCATGCCTGCCTTGCCTCAAACTCGGGCTCCCATCCAGCCCCATCATGTTCCTGTGATTGCACGCATGTGCATATACACATATAAAGACAGCTGTGCAGGGTTCATACCACCCGCTGCTCTGTCTGACTGTTATTTCCCACTGATCCCAGCCAGCCAACGACTTTCTCACATTTCAGGCACTCTCACTCTGCCCTGCCCACCCCGAATGTCATGCATCTCTTCCTTCCTCAGTGTTTCCTCCTCGCACTTCTCCGTGCCTGTGCTGCCACCACGAGCAGATTTCCATCGCTGACTGTTATTTTTTTCTGATTTCCTCCCCATTTGAAACATTTCTAATGCATTCACATTTTCTGTCAGTTATTTCTACTTCTCATAGACAGATGAGAAACTTGCCCATAGCTTTTAAACCCATCCCATCCCTTACCCCATCTAGATTTTGGGGGGGGTTTTTCATCCCCTTCCTCCTCAAATCATTTCACCTTCTGCCTACCCTCCCACTTCTTTTTTTTCCTCTTTTTTTTTTTTTTTTTTTCCTCCTGACAGGGTAGGTCCTTCAACAGTCTCCAGACACAGTCATCAAAGAGGGAGGGGCTGTGACTCTCAGCTGTTTCCAGATGAGAACCACATGCCCCTACATGCCATGGTATAAGCAGGCTCAAAGAAAGGATGGCATGCTGCAGCTGGTAGTGTTTTCAGTGGAAGGAGAAAAGGCAGAGTTTGAGGCCAAATTTCAGAATCACTTCAAGATCTGTAGGAGTATGGGCTATCGCTTGTCCTTTTCAATAGATTTTGCCTCAGTGAATGACTCTGGCAAATATTGCTGTACTGAGATACACATTGATTCAGACGCTGAGGAAGCTGAGCACAAACCTCTCTGTACAGAAAGTGATCTCTTGGTTGGGGAGATTCTGCCTCTGCTTTCTCTTGGTATGGTCAGCTGGCCATTGCCCACAGAGTTGAGGCCAGGCGTCCCTGCAGAATCAGTTTGGGAGAGTATGGGTTTAACTAT
Source organism: Pelecanus crispus (assembly GCF_030463565.1). Classification (NCBI taxonomy): domain Eukaryota; kingdom Metazoa; phylum Chordata; class Aves; order Pelecaniformes; family Pelecanidae; genus Pelecanus; species Pelecanus crispus. The sequence goes on from NC_134643.1 coordinate 91,026,720, forward strand.
AATTTTCCTCACACCATCACAAGATGCAGCCTCCCCTCTTTTTCTGTAGAGAGCAGAGTGGGGAGTGATGAGACAGGGTTATTTCCAAATGTGAATGAGAGCCTGATTGTCAGGGATCTGCACCAGGTATTGTCTCTGCGGAGAAGTATGTCGGATGCACTCGACCCCTTAACCAAACTAGCGGTAGTTTGGTACGGGCTCCAAAGGAGATAAAGGTCTAAGCCATGACCGGGCCAAGAACTCATTTAGTTCCAATGTATTCTCTGAAAACCCACAAAGGAGCAGAGTGACACAGTGAGCATCGATGCATACGAGCTTGGAACACTGATCATGTGATTAACACATGAATAGCGTGTGGCTTTTCCAAGACTCATTTATCAAGGAACAAAGTTGTGGGTACAAGGAGTCTCGTGCATACCTTTTCCATTGCATGCAGTTTGACTACAAGCCAACCACTTTATTCCATAAATATGACAGCCTAAGTGATCCTTCTTTCAGCTCTCCCTGCTAAGCGGTTGGCTGCATGGCAGTGATCTCCCCTTGAGATGGGACACCTTTCAAGGTTGCTCCTCGGGGCAGAGAGACCTTTTACCAACAGCAGATCTTTGGTAAGCGACCAATATCGTGCATAACCTGGTAGTATGGTAACTTTGATTTGTGCCCTGGTAACTTTGATTTATGCCTTGGTAGTTATGATCACTGTTCAAATGATTGCGCCATACAGTAGTAGAGTGAACCTTGCCATTGAACTTTGTTAAGTCGCACTTTTACAACATCGTGTTAAAAGCACTTTTGCTAATACCTTTGATGGTGAGTCTTTAAGAGCTCTAAATCACCCATTTGTGACAAACTGGCATAGTCGGCAGAATCCTAAATCAGGATGTGCAACAAGAAGCTAGGATCTGCAGAGTGCCCAAGGCCAGCTGCGCTCCCTGGAACCATCCAGAGCCACTGGAAAAGCTGAGGACATTTTGTGGAGGGAAAGAACCTACAGATGTGTGTGAGGTAGTGAAACAGAGCTGATGCTGGAGGGAAAGATGGTAATGCAGCCCCAAACCACCTCTTGTACTAGGTGCAAAGTGCGTGGCAGAGTTCAGCTTGCTGACCATGACACAAACCTCAGTTCATTGGCAGCACTGACACCTTGCAGGCTGCAGGGGATCAGATCCTTCCCTCAGTGCAAGGGAGGGAAGGCTGCAGAAAGAGAATCATAGAATCATAGAATGCTTTGGGTTGGAAGGGACCTTTAGAGATCACCTAGCCCAACCCCCCTCCAGTGAGCAGGGACAGCTTTAACTACCTCAGGTTGCTCAGAGCCCCGTCCAACCTGACCTTGAATGTTTCTAGGGTTGGGGCCTCTGCTACCTCTCTGGGCAACCTGTTCCAGTGCCTCACCACCCTCATTGTAAAAAGTTTCTTCCTTCTAGCCAGTCTAAATCTACCTTCCTTTAGTTTAAAACCATTACTCCTTGTCCTGTCACAACAGGCCCTGCTAAAAAGATTGTCCCCATTTTTCCTATAGGTCCCCTTTAAGTACTGAAAGGCTGCAATAAGGTCTCCCCGCAGCCTTCTCTTCTCCAGGCTGAACAACCCCAATTCTCTCAGCCTGTCCTCAATAGGAGAGGTGCTCCAGCCCTCGGGTCATTTTTGTGGCCCTCTTCGGGACCCGTTCCAACAGTTCCATGTCCTTCTTGTGCTGAGGGCTCCAGAGCTGGACGCAGTACTCCAGGTGAGGTCTCACCAGAGCAGAGTAGAGGGGCAGAAATCACCTCCCTCGACCTGCTGGCCTCGCTTCTTTTGATGCAGCCCAGGATACGGTTGGACTTTCAATTCCATTGCCGGTTGGGGTTGGGAGGAGTTAAAACCAGAACCCAGGAACATCTCTGTCCTTTTGACTCTTCCAGGGCAACTGAGCAAGCCCAGCACGACCAGTTAACTGACCAAAAAAGTCCAGACAGCAGCCCCTGTGGCACTGGTTCATGAGGAGAACAAGCCCTAGCAAGAGGTTGTTTCATTCACCAAGTAGAGCTTTCAGGGAGGTTCCACTAGACAATGTTCATTCATGTTGTTGGGGATGGGAATGGGGGCGATGGAGAGTGTTTGTGTTGCTGCCTACTGTTTTCTACAGTAGGACTATGCTGCCTGTGTGATTCAGTGCACTCTCTCAGCTGTTTTAGGCAGCTTTGTGGCACCTGAGTACATGCTGATAAACAGAAAAGATGTTCTGCTCCAGAAATGGCTGCCTGTAACTGACTGAAGCACCCCTGAAGATGAGTCTGCAAAATGTTCCAAGATCCTGCTAGTTGAGAGGCACTACAAATATTAACTATTTCCCCCAGAGTGACATTCCCTGCCTCTGTCCTCCATATCATAGCCTATGGAATTACCCAGAGAAATGGTGCACAAAGAAGGGGTGCCTGAAAGTCTTTATTTTTTGATAGTTTTTGTATGTCTAATCCCAGAACAGAAGAAAACGATGAGGAGAAAAAGCAGGTCACATAGAACGAGAGTGTCTCAGTTGTCAGACATAGTTGCTTTGATCCAGGAGACATAATTGCAAACCTTAGTGTAAACCCCGGGATAGCCTTTCTGCGCACATCCAATACCCCAGGAAACAATGCCCTGGAGCTGCCCATTGCAGACTACTGGACCACCGGAATCCCCCTGTGCACATAAAGGATACAGTTATTCAGCAAACGGCGTCAGCGTAAGTGATGAGCCAGAGATCCCAGAAATCACTGACATTCGAGGGAGCTCAGTTGGGCTTTTTCAACACAGAACTTCTACAAAGGTCATTTCTGATTACCACTCTACACCTGATGCTACTGTGCCTTACTTTAGCTCCAAGGACACCACAGCTAAGGATGAGTCAGCTGCCTATTTTTGACGGGTGCAGTCCTTGGCATGTGTGTCCCAGGATATGTGTGTCTTAAACATTAGTCTGCCAAATATTTCCGTGGAGCTAGGCACATGTGAAATGCAGAGCAATTGTCAGGTGTGTTCATTTTCCAGACTGCCTGGATCCCGGCATACTGGCTATTTCATTTTTGGTGAGTCCAAAACTAATGTTTGTGTCCTAAGCTCTAAAGTCACCATGATTACTGTTAACGGTCTGGTGCAGCACTCCTCCATTTTCAGAAGCCTAAGGTGCAGGAGGTGGCATGGTCTGCTTGTGGAGAATTAGGGCAGAGGTATTCACTGTCTCAAAAAAGGGACAATGACTAACTGAGTGGAAAAAAGCCTGGCCTCATTCAATAAGCAACTCTCACCCTAAGCCTCCACTGTTGTTCAAAAAACCAACATTCAGACATGCCAGTGCAGTGAGTATAGCAGACTCTCTAATATGATGGCCTCCTCTACTAGCAAAAGGCAGGAGAGAAACATATGGGAAAGGAGAGGCAGATGTTTTACCTGGCAGGAGTCTTTTCCTCCCTCTATGAATCCTACACATATCATGTTCTTGGTAATTTTCCCAGGGTAGGCTTTGGTGCACTCGCTTGAGGAGAGTACAGGAGCCTTCAGACACTGCAAGGTATCTGGATATGGATCTACAAGAAAACAGGGAGAGATGGCTGATGACATCTCTGAGTTAATTTCAGAGCCCAGAGAAGATCTTTCTTAGCAGAAAAGTAATCACTGAACATGAGACACAAGTCACCATCCACACCTCTGACCACTGGTGTAAGAGAATGGAGCTCTCTTGTAGTGATTTTAGTGATTTTAGATCCACGATCACAGATTTTGATCTTGTTCTCAGGGAACTGACAACTCTGTTGACATTAGTTAAATTGCTAGTGCTTGGCACTGCACAGCTGATAGCACCAGGCCACAAAATCTGTGGCACTGTGAACATCCTGGTGAAAGGCACATAGATGATTTAAGTGATTCCATGTTCATAACACAGAACACGAGGAAGGACCTTGTAAAGGCTTGCCTTTAAAGCAGTTAAATGGTAATGGTTGCTGTCCTACACAGACTGATCACTCAAAGAGGCCTGTCCGGCAGCGCTTCTCCGTGCTTTACCCTGTACTGTTTGGAGGTAATTGTGGGGTCTTAGAGTGTCTCCCAGGCCCTCATGATGCTGTACATTCCCACAGAGTACTCACCGACATCGCTGAGTGTGTTGCCCCAGCCAGAGATTAGGCACGTGGTGCCTGTGGCCACACAGCCAGTAGGCAGAGGAACTGTTTGGACAGCTCGGTTGAGCTGGGCTGGTTGGGCAAGCTTGATGAGCATAATGTCATTGTCCAGTGTTGCGGAGCTGTAGCCAGAGTGGCGGATGACTTTAGCTGAACTAATCAACTGCTGTGTCGATTCCGTGAGTGCCAGGTTATTTTTCCCGAGCTGCACTTGGATGCGACTGGAAAAGAGAAGGAATGGCGTATACTTTACTGCTACTGACAGGTTACAAGGAACCTGCCTGTCCCCATGTGCACTCGCTTCAACATCGCTATCGTAGTAGCTGTTTTCATGGAGGTTATCCTTCTTGTTCTGCAATAAGTCCCCGGGACCCACACTGAGATCTTGCCCACTCCCAGTGCAGGTGGTGAATTTCTGCAGGTTTATTTTTTTGAGCTGGGACAAGTTGAATATATAGCGGTGCTGGAAAAAGGCAAACGGCAATCACCCTGACCTCATTCCTCTTCCTGTTCTCCAGTGACTAAGTTTTAGTAAGATTAATGCAATTTATAAGAAATCACAGCCCGTAACTCATTGCTAGATTATCGCATTGTCATTTCAGAAAGTGATCTGTGTTCACAGAAACGTTTGCAGAAGTGGAAAACCCCTTATGATGCCTCAGCCCAGCTTCCTGAATGAGCCACCCGTTCCTTGGTTGTCTCCTGTCAGAACAGAATCACTTACATATTTGGATCTCACAGCTCAGAATTCCTGCTAGAAGTGAACTGGAAAAAAGAAGTACGTTACAGAAGAATATATTTTTTTCCACTCACGACTTGTAGCAGTGAGCAGCTGACAGGACCCACTGGCTGTTGATGAGGGAACCTCCACAGAAGTGATACCCAGAATTCAGGGACACCTGATAGGGGACGGAGTTCGCTGCACAGGTGTAGCCTCCCACAATCTTGTCATCATCATCATCAGCATTGATGGGGAAGGCAACTGGGAGATAAGAAGTGGCATATGTCAACATCTGGCATAAAGGAACCTTGCGCCCCTGTGACCGACTGAAGCATCTCACTTGTAGGCTCTACTTCTATAAAAACTCGCAGTAGCAGTGGTGGGCAAGCACTCGCCCACAGTCCAGAAATTTACAGCAGCTTTAGGACTTCCTGGGCCAGAGGTGTTATCTTCATACTTCATAGTCCTTAAGAAAGGGACAGTCTTTTTTTGAAGCTATGGGCACATTCAGTATTCCTGGGTCAAGAACCCCTGTGAAGGCATTCATTCCCCATTTTGTGACACAAGCAATTATGAACAGACAGCAGGCAAAAGAAGTTGCAGTGCTCTGCCTTAGAACTTTTGCAAGTTGAAATTGCACTTCACTTTCCTGCAATTTTGCAGGAAATTTGCAAATTTGCTCAGAAAATGAGCTTCCTTATAAATTACGAAAATAGAAGGAAAAAATATACTCACCAGACACACCAAGAAAGGTGACAAACAGTATGTATTTCATGATCTTGACACAGCCTCAAGCCCAGACTGGTGGACTGGAAGCGTGAGCTGCTAGAAATACATTTTTTTAAACGGCCTTATCTCCAGTCCAAGGTTTTCTCCAGACAAAAAGTACACAGTGGAAAATTTGAAGATCCATATGTGGGCATTAACAGGCACTGGTAGAAAGTACAAATAACAGATCAGTTAATCATAAACCTTTCCTAAGAGAGAGAGCTATTTTAAATTATTTCAGAGGACAGCCTTCAATTTAAAAATACATTTGGGCTTTGGAAGATGTGTAGTTGTTTGCCTGTCTCATTCTTATACGCAGCACCTGTTGAGAGCAACTCTCAAACCCCTTTGAGATTCCTCTGCGCTGATGGTGTCATTCTTAAAAATGCAGTTTTTTTACCAGAAGCTGAGTATTGTAGGTAATGGACTGTAAGATACTATGCATTTATTTTGAAACAAAACCAAAACCAAAACCTCTCAGTATTGTTAAGTTTATTTTAGCAAATTCCTTTTCTTGAGTAATGTGTGTGTGTGTGTGGTTTTATCATACAGAACACCGTGTTTTCCCAAATAAAATTATTCAAAAGTAATTTCAATAGGTGAGTATGAAGAAACTATTCTGTGCCCCCCATCACATCCAAAGTTAAATTCTTCAAATGTGGGAATGTGCACCGTATCTGTTTGAAAGCATTTCTCTCTTTCCTAATTTCTCTCACCTAATCTATATGATAATATCGGCCTCAGTACCGAACCACATTTTTTATTTAGCTTTGGAATGTTCTATAGAGACTCATTTTTGCCACAGAGGAATTTGAGTATAACATTGATGTTTGTGGATGTAATGTGTACGAACAAAAATACTGTGAACACAAATAATGAGATCTCCTCAAATCCTTCTCTGAAAGAGTGACAATTTCCATCATGATGCTGAGTTTGCTAAGGCTTAATGCATTTGATGAATAATCATTTTCTGAGCAGCTGCCAACTTCATCATGTTAGCTCCTGAAAGTCATGGGATGACCTCAAGTGACTGTAAACAGAAGTCCCTGGAGGACTGGTACCCACAGTGGCACTGTCCGGATGGAAATCTTCCTTCATGTTAAAAGACAAGTCCAAGGCCAGGGACTCCTCCAAGGAGCTGCATGACTTGTCTTGGGCTTTAAACTGGTGTCAGTGCACAGTTTTCTCACAAATATGTTTTATCCTGAGAAACAAATAAGGATTAGAAGCTTCCTGTGGAAAAGGGAAAGATCTGTAATAGTACTAAGCATGGCAAAAATTACCAGAGCTATCTAATCCCATCAGAACTAAGCAAAGCAAAAACAATTCCTAATCTACAATACTGCATAATTTGATCTCCCTGTGTATTTATAATTTCTTTGTCCAAAATGTGCCATTGACATAGAGACAGGCTGTCACCAGATACTTTAAAACAGTATTTTTCCTGAACCAAAACTCTAATAACCTATTAGGTAACACTTAAGCTATGAAAGACAGCTTCCTTTTTCTTCTTTTCACAAGGTTTAATACTTGGTTTAGTATGGACCCAAATTTCAGGAAAATCCAGTAATTCAGGGTCTGAACCGGGAAGCTTGACCATACCTGCCTTCATCTTGGTATTTTTTTGTTTTCCCTTGTTACTTATTTAATATACTCCGATCTTTAACTGATCAGTTATTCTTAACAGTAGGAAAGGCGTCATATAGGGCTGGTTGGCAATCTCCTTGAAGAAAAAGGTCTCTCTGAGACTCTCTATGCTACTTGCTTAAATCAACAAGAGGACAGTACTTGCCTCTTCCCAGGCTACTGCCAGAGCTCACGGCAAAAGTCCTGGGTCGTACTTCCTGTGGTTCTTGTGTTCCTAAGTCCCTGATGGCAGACCTCTAGTGAACATACCTCACCCAAGTCCCTCCCATTCTCCTATCTGTCTCCCAGGGGTCCCTTCTAGAGGCTCCTGTGAATCCCAGAACTCCAGGATGCGTGCCAGCAGGGCAGCTCATGCAGCAAACTGATCTCAAATGAAGGCAAACGGGGTGTTTGTGATGCACAACTCAGAGGTCATCCAGCAGACAGACTGCTTCAGAACAGCCCTTCAGGCCTTTCAGTGAGAGCTGTGAAGGACAAACTGACTCCTTTGCATTCAGGTTGAAATCAGAACACCTCCCCACGCCCCTCCTTCCCTTCTTTAAGATGACAAATCCCTACCTGAAATGTAAATACCCTCTTCCTCTCAATGCTGTTGGACATGCCTCAGACCCGTTGTAAGGTTTTTCTCAGGGTCTTTTCAAAAAATACATGCTGGGGGTACATCTCCAGCTGCAAACAAGTCTCTCACTTAACCCAGTGAAGCTGCAGCACAATGCTGGCGGCCTTCCAGGGGCACAGGAAGGAGGAGGATTGGTGAATGGAGGGCAGCTGTGTTAGATATTATCAACGGACAAGCAATGGCGGCTTGCGTTTCTAGACAGCCATGTTCCTAGTTCAAGTATTTCAGTCAGCTGTATCATCACTGGACTCAGATAAAGTAAATACATTTGCCCAGGCTGATGCAAGACCCTGGGAAAGGGAAACCTGGCGAGACTGTGGGCTGACAGAGATAAAGTCTCCCAGGAGCATAGAGCGGAGGAGTTTCTGAGGCTAGTCCCTGTACATCTCACAGAGCGTGGTGGTGGAGGGACCGCTGATTCTCTCCTCCCAAGTCTCTCCTGCCTGGGAGGAGCTGGTTGAAAGACATCCAATCTGACCTAGGAACATTGAGTCCCCAGTTGCTGGAGGCCAGGAGAGCGTGTGGGGAAGGGCTTTGCATCTTCTGCTCTTTGCATCTCTAATCAATGGTCAGAGACAGGCTCCTGGTTTACGATGTTCCAGTGCAGTGGTCTCCAAAGCAGGGTGCATGCACCCCTGGGGGTGCGCAAGACGATGCACTGGGGTGTGGGAAGAAAGCATTAGAACTTCAGTAGTATAGGTATATAATTATCCATTACTAAGTATACACATACTGGGGGCGCATGCTCAAAAATATTTTACTGATAGGGGTGTGCGATCAAAAATTTTTGGAGACCACTGTTTTAGTGGTTTCGACAAACACCTTACATGTTCTTTCTTACATTCTGCTATAACATCAGCCTCCAACTCTGCAAAGCCTTCACGCTCTCCCTGATTTCTTCACTACCAGGGCTTCCTTCCTCTCTTGCTCACCCCTGGCTTCCCCCCAGCAAATTAAAATTCCGCTGACACTCCCAACTGCATTTGCCGTTTTCCATTTCTCAGCCTACACACATGCGCACCGTGTGCTTTCCACCATGACACAGCTGTTGCATCCTGTTCCAAAGGTGCCATGGAAGTGAAGGTGCCAATGTGAAGGCTGCACACATTTCATTTGTGAAGTTATCATGGAATCATAGAATCGTTTAGGCTGGAAAAGACCTTTAAGATCATCCAGTCCAACCATTAACCTACACTACCAAGTCCACTCTAAACCAATTAAGGGTAGACTAGACTAAACCATGTCCCAAAGTGCCACGTCTACCCATTTTTTGAACACTTCCAGGGATGGTGACTCCACCATCTCTCTGGGCAGCCTGTTCCAATTCTTGACCACCCTTTCCATAAAGAAATTTTTCCTAATTTCCAACCTAAACCTCCCCTGGTGCAGCTTAAGCCCATTTCCTCTCGTCCTATCGCTAACTACTTGGGAGAAGAGACCAACACCCACCTCACTACAACCTCCTTTCAGGTAGTTGTAGAGAGCGATAAGGTCTCCCCTCAGCCTCCTCTTCTCTAAGCTAAACAATCCCAGTTCCCTCAGCCGCTCCTCATAAGATCTGTTCTCTAGACCCTTCACCAGCCTTGTTGCCCTTGTCTGAACACGCTCCAGCACCTCAATGTCCTTCTTGTATTGAGGGGCCCAAAACTGGACACGGTATTCCAGGCGCGGCCTCACCAGCGCCGAGTACAGGGGAACAATCACCTCCCTGCTCCTGCTGGCCCCACTATTCCTGATACAGGCCAGGATGCTGTTGGCCTTCTTGGCCACCTGGGCACACCGCTGGCTCATGTTCAGCCAGCTGTCGACCAACACCCCCAGGTCCTTTTCGGCCAGGCAGCTTTGCAGCCACTCCTCCCCAAGCCTGTAGCGTTGCATGGGGTTGTTGTGACCGAAGTGCAGGACCCGGCACTTGGCCTTGGTAAACCTCATACAGTTGGCCTCGGCCCATCGATCCAGCCTGTCCAGGTCCCTCTGCAGGGCCATCCTACCCTCCAGCAGATCGACACTCCCACCCAGTTTGGTGTCGTCTGCAAACTTACTGAGGGTGCACTCAATCCCCTCATCCAGATCATCGATAAAGATATTAAACAAGGCTGGCCCCAAAACGGAGCCCTGGGGAACACCGCTCGTGACTGGCTGCCAACTGGACTTAACTCCATTTACAACTACTCTCTGGGCTTGGCCACCCAACCAGTTTTTTACCCAGCGAAGACTACGCCCGTCCAAGCCATGAGCTGCAAGTTCTTTGGCAGCTTCTGCTCTTCTGTTCTCTTTCTGACTCAAGGTAGTAAAGACAAAGCCTGGGGGTGTGGGCTCAAAAATGTTTGAAGACCACTGCAAGAGCCTTACAGGTATTTGCTCTGGGGACTGATGAACACCATACACAAGTGGGATTCCCTGCAGCCGTACACCAGCTCCTCCTGAACCTTCCCTCCTGTTCTGGTTTAGGTGTGTGTGCTGGGAGCTGTGTCCTAGAGCTGCTGGGCTAGCAGGCAAGGGGATAGGGAACTGTGCGACCATCACAAGAAAGTCTGAGCCAGGCAGCTCCTTTTCTTTACTCCTGGCTCTCTTACTGAGAAAGAGAGGAGAGGGAGCAGGCTTCTAGGGAGGAGGTTCCTACAGCAGCGGAGCGGAGTCTCGTTTTGCTCCTGCCAATGCTGGAGTTACTGTCTCACTGGTACTGTCACAGCTTTGATGGTGGGTCAAACAGTGATCGGAGGCCACAGGCACAGAGCAATCAGGCCATGGGCAACAGCTGTGACCAATGAGCATCAGCTTTCCCCTTCACTTCCTCAGGGACACCTGAGGCAGGTGGCCAGAAAGAGCTAAAGGGCCCTTAGGCAGCCTGTCCTGGTTTAGCCCCAGCCAGCAACTAAGCACCACGCAGCCGCTCGCTCACTCTCCCTACCCCGATGGGATGGGGGAGAGAATCGGAGGAGTAGGAGTGACAAAAACACTCCTGGGTTGAGATAAGAACAGTTTAATAATTGAAATAAGGTGGTAATAATAATAACAACAATAACAACAACAACAATATAATGATGATAATAATAATAACAATATACAAAGCAAGTGATGCGCAATGCGATTGCTCACCACCCGCCGACCGATACCCAGACAGTTCCCGAGCAGCGATCGCTGCTCCCCGGCCAACCCCCCCTCAGTTTATATACTGAGCATGACGTCATATGGTATGGAATAGCCCTTTGGGCAGTTTGGATCAACTATTCTGGCTGTGCCCCCTCCCAGTTTCTTGTGTACCTGGCAGAGCATGGGAAGCTGAAAAGTCCTTGACTAGCATAAGCAGTACTTAGGGACAACTAAAAACATCAGCGTGTTATCAACATTCTTCTCCTACTAAATCCAAAACACAGCACTACGCCTGCTACTAGGAAGAAAATTAACTCTATCCCAGCCGAAACCAGGACACAGCCCTACAAAATGCTGGCTCCTGCAGCCATCATCTTTTGTCTAGCAGTTTTGTTGGAATCCGCCAATGCGGAAATGCTATAGACCAAGCCTCCAAGCTGGATGGTGTAAAACATCAGCTTACCCCCAAAGCTTTTGAAGTGAATCCAACAGCAGCTGGACTGCTGAGGTGCTCATGCTTCCTGGTGTGATACGTGGGATGCCTGCACTGTGGTGGAGGAGAAAGGATGAGCACTCTCACTGTCAGCTAGGTAACTAATCCTTCCCCACTGCCGCCGCCCGCCCCCCACCCCCCGCCATAGGTGCAGAATTTAAGAGTTACAGGTTATAAGTTATGAAACCTTGTGACTTGAATGTTGAGTAAGTGGATGTGATAATGTGATAGGCTAGTCTGGGCAAAAGGGGATTGAGCCCTGGTTTGTTGTGTTTGTTTCTTGTATTTCTTAATAAGCTCATGAAATAAAGTTTAAATCACAGAGCAGGTTGTCCTGTAAATTTGAGAGATCCAAAGGGACTCTTGACACTGTGTTGGTGTCAGAAGTGGGATCTCTCCTGGACGCGTTCTGTTGGCAAGCACAAGCTGCTTTGCTGTGCCTGTTGAGGCAATCTGTTTGGTGTGAGTGTGAAGATTTTGTCTGTGCCATGGCAAAGAATGAAACAATAGACGCTGAGTGGCAACAGCTGGGAGCAAAATTTGAGAAAGAGGGATGGTGAAATTCCAAGTGGGATTTTTCATGGGTCAAAGACAAATAACGATGATTGGGATGGGGATATCTGGAATGAAGCAGACTTGCATACCCTCCCCTCAGGGCAAGGTGATAATGAGGATGATTCCCTGCCCTCTTGGCACCAGTAATCAGGACTGAACAGCAGAGCACATCTGTGGGGGCACAAAACCCGCCTCCCTCCACAGCAACTACTAGAGGGTTTACCGCGCTGGAATTAAGAGATCTGGAAGAGAGATACTGAGCTGATGCAGGGGAAACACCTGCGGACTGGCTAGTGTGGATCTGGATGGCTGGAGCCAACCGGCTCCACTTTACCCCAGCTGAAGCTTGGTTGTTGGCATTAGGTCCGGGAATCTTGTTAGATACCGCAGGGCCAAATATTAACCAGTCCTGTATGGACTTGTGCTTTGTGCTGGGGACACACTATCCACCCTGCTGACTGTGGAGGGAGAAGTGTGTGGCCCTGGAACTCAGCAGCCAGCCTGCAAACTGCCCTCCTGAAAACTGCTCTTTTAGCTGAACTAAAGGACCAGCACCTGCTGTCCTGGGTGCTGGCCAACCCCCTCCTGCAGAACTGAATCCCTGGGAGGTGATTTGTGAGCCTTCCAACCCACTGGTGTGAGTGTAAAGATACTGTCTGTGTTTGTCTGTGCCATGGCAAAGAATGAAACAATAGACTGAAAGAACGACAAAAGAATGAAATAGAGGTTTGGGCTGATAGCTGAACATTGGCCCTTGGCAGGTGTATGGAGTGGCCTCTGCTTCACGGTGGGCAAAGGGTGACTGACATCCGTTTGTCTTCCCAGGGCAAAGGCAGGTTCAACGGCAGGATCATGGCTGTGAATGGCCAGGATGTAAGTGGCATGTGGGGGAGACCCAGGCCTTGGTTCCACCTCCTGCCCCGGCGGGCACAGAGAGGACACCCATGCCGTCCTGACCAAGTGACAAAGGCAAGTGGGGGCAGGGGCAGCTGGGCTGGGTTGGTCTGGTCCAGAGAGGTCCAGGTAGAGTTGAGTGCAGCCCCAGTGTCTGAAAGGGGGCTCAGCTCTTCTGTGTGATGGAGTAAGGAGCACTGGACATAAGTCAAGGCTTGAGGACACTCATACTGGACAAATCTTGGGGCCCTGATCTAAGACTGGAATCCTGTGTGATGGGACCCCCCTAGAATCTCTTTGAAATCACAGGGATTTTTTAAGAACCCCAGCATTGGTTTCAGCAAAGCTGTTTACCTGTGACACCTGAACCGTGAAATGGTCTGCATAGGGAAAAGGGACAGAGGGCACCTTCCTTCCACAGAGAATAACTTGCTGTCCCCTTCTTCCCATCACCAGACAGCATTAACACACATTTGTCTTTCTTGGCAGGACTTGGATATTAGGAAAAGTTTTTCACTGAAGGGGTAGCCAGGCATTGGAACAGGCTGCCCAGAGAGGTGGTGGAGTCACCATCCCTGGAAGTGTTCAAAAAATGGGTAGATGTGGCACTTTGGGACATGGTTTAGTCTAGTCTACCCTTAATTGGTTTAGTGGTGGACTTGGTAATGTTAGGTCAATGGTTGGACTGGATGATCTTAAAGGTCTTTTCCAACTAAATGATTCTATGATTCTATGATTCTGTTTTCCTACATCTGTTCTTCCCCAAGTCCAGTAGTTTGGGGCCTGATTTGGGAAGCTCGACCACACCTGCCTTGGTACTTGGTACTTTCTTGTTTTCCCTTGTTTCTTCTTTAATCTTAAAAGAAAACAGACTGAAAGAATTAGACATTTTGAACTGAAAAACAAAAGGGCCGTCAATCTAGATACTCTTCAGAAGGCAGCAACATGTTATGCAATTCCTGAGAGACACGCTAGAGGTCCCGAGTTACATCTTCCAGATACTTCCTTCTTTCGGAGACTGTGCAATCATTTTTTGTTTCCTGAGACAGAAAAGTTACTCTGAATAAAAATCTCCAGCCTGGAATGAGTAATAAATTCTAACACGTGACTCGAGAAGAATGTGCAGCCCAGCTGCACTGAAATTATTTTCCCTTGTCTCAGAGTTCTTATACAGTATAGTCTTAGAATTTATTCCCACAGTCTCCATAGTCTGTCAGGTCCGTTCCTGACAAAGGTTTGTGTTAGAAGATGGGTTTATCCGACAGTGCTGCTGTGTTGTTCTTGTTCAGGATGAGATGGGAATCACGGATGGGGCTTAATTCATGGGAACTTTTGCCCTAATGGTCCTTAGTTCTGGAAGAGGCTTGCTTGGGGAGTAAAGTATCTAGCTTTCTTAGGCAACATAAAGACTCCTCAGAACATCTCTTGCAGTGGCAAGAACAGGCAGGGACTGAACAGGAGCCATGGTCAAAACCCTACTTCTCATATCCTAAGTTTCCATGACACTGGAGATCATACAAAACTTTTATACATCATATAGAATATATTTTCTTTCCTCTCTGGGAAGAAGCTATAGCTTCACAGGTAATTTCTGTTAAGAACTTAAAAAAGCAGGATTAAAAAAGGGAGACAGGGAACATTGACTACGAAAATTTTTGAGATTCACACTGCTCTGAATCCTGGTATGACCCTAGGAACTCGGTCTTAGTCCCAGAGAAAGTACAGTATCACCAGGCTCACAGAAAGAACATGCCTTTTCGGCAAATATATAAAGGTCAAGGGAAGATATGACTCTCTCTGGAGCTTCAGGCAAATGTGGGAAGGGGGATATCAACAAAAAGGGAAGAAAAAGAGAAAACCTCAGTAATATTGCTTATTGTTTGGAAGATGGAATATCAGGATTACTGAAGAAGATCATTGAAACAAAATATGTATATTTCATTCAAAGTACTAGCAAGAGAAGTATCAGCTACAATAATATGAGTTTTTTGAATCTTACATATTTAGAAAAGAATAGAGAGCGGTACGGGTTAAGACAAAGCTAACTAGGGTGTACTTGGCAGAGTAGAAAAAACAGACTGTTCATGAGGCTATGTCTAACTACAGTTTTTGCTTTCAGAAAAAGAAGCTGGCCAAGATGCCTTGCTTTTTGTAATTAGGAAGTAACTTAGAGCTCCCAGGAAGATTAAACTGCAGGGAATATGCTTCCCTGGCTGGAAAACTGAAGAAATTAAGATGTCATTAAACATGATTTTTGTGCCTCCGCTATATTGGTCTGTCGTCTTTGCTTCTGTCTAACATAAGCTCTTAGCCGTGAGGTTTCATCTTTCAGGTATTAAGAATATCTCTCCAGAACGAAACAATGTATGTTTACATTTGCTGGAATAAACGCTTCTGGAAAGATGGCCCAAGTTATATCCACAGGTGTAAATGAGTGAAAAAAATCATTTATGAGGCCAATATTCCAAGGTTCATGGCTGACAGATCCAATACGCAGACATGAACGATGATGGAATGACAGGCAGTACAACATTCAGACAGCAACTTACTGGTCTGCAAGCAACCCTGCATTTTTGTCAGGAACTCAGAACATTGCCTGTCTTGTGGAAAGGCTAAAGCAAAATTTACAACTGCATGAATACTTAGTTTTGCTTTTAATGGCTCACCAAAGAGCGTATCGAAGGTGGACTGTTCCTTCTTTCTTCTCTGCCCAGGCTTGATGGAAAAATCAGACAAGGGGAGGGGCATCAGTCTCTCTAGCCTCTTCTCTCTTAACTCACGATGAGCAGTAACACACTGTTCTGGGACAGCTGACAGGCCATGCTGAATCTTTTGCTTGCTCTTTTACCTGGTGAGAGACAACAGATCCATCTACAGCATGGCTCTCATTTGGGCCATGCAGGCCTGGTTGTGAGGTAAAGGACCCTTTTCGGCCATCATCTGTACTTCTTCTCCTCCTCCCTTTCTCTTTTTCTCTCTCACTCATGCAGGTCCTGGGACCGGAAACCTTATCACACAGTGGCCAGAAGACACCCTTAAGAGAGCTGGAGAGACTGCGGACATCTCCTGCTACCAGAATTATACCACACTTGCCTATATGTTCTGGTACCAGCAGCCTCCAAGAAATGGTCTGAAGTTAGTAGTCAGTACTTCTACATGGATGCAGAACTCTTATGAGGAAGGTTACAGTGAGGACAAGTTTGAGATAAGCAGAGACAATAATGATCACTCTGTGATGATGATCAAGAATGTGACATCCAACGATGCAGCCACATATTTCTGTGCTGCGAGTGATCACACGGTACAGTGAGGGGGTTGAGCACTAAGATAAAATCCCTGCCTTGCCTGAGTGAGAGATGGAGTCTCTGAAAAATGTGAGACAGATTGGAGAGGGGCAGAGGAAGAGCAGAAGAATGACAAGGAAGAAGTGGGGGAATAGAGCCAGGACTTTTTGGAGGGAAGAGAGACAGACAAAGCAGTGCAGCAGCACCTAGCTTCAAAGACAAAAAGCCTTCAGAAATACAAACCCATAGATCAGCATTAAGCACTGAGGCACTGCTGATGTGGTTAGAGAGAGGCAGCAGATACTTCTTACAATTGATGCTACAGAAGCACAGCCATGTTCTGGGCCACTAGTTCCCCACGGACCCCACCATAGCACCAAGAAAAGAATACAAAGCAGAAGGAGAATTCAAGGTTCTTCCACATACTGATGATCCATCCAAAGACAATGGTGCCCAATGAGAGGTTGAATGGTGTGGGAAGAGAGCCCAGCCTCTGATTATGGATATAGGAGGGTGACACCTGTACAGGTGGGAGGAAACATACCCAGGGGACCAGGCATACCTTCCATTGTGGAATGGACAGTCCCTTAGCAGCTTTACAAGCAACAGTGTGCCCTGCAGCACTTTTATTTACCTGCTCCACACACCACTTAATTGCAGGATCTCTCTCTTCCTTGCCACAGAAATGCATACTGTTCTGAGCTGGACCAAGGCCGTGAAGAAATCAATGGAACATAAAGAAATCGATACAGTGTGAAGAGCTGTCCCTGAAGAATAACCACAAGCAGGTGGAAAGCTTATGGGTAAGAATCAGAGACAGAGGCAACAAAGGGAACCGTGTGGCTGGTGTCTACTACAGGCCCCCTGACCAAGGGGAGCCTACTGACAAAGCCTTCTTCCTCCAGCTCCAGGAGGCTTCGCGCTTGCAGACCCTCATCCTACTGAGGGACTTCAACCATCCCAACATTTGCTGGAAAAGCAACACGGCAAGCTGTAGGCAATCCAGGAGATTCCTAGAATGCATTGAGGATAACTTCCTAAACCAGGTAATAGACACCCCTACCTGAGGGGATGCAATACTGGACCTGATGGTCACCAATGCACGTGAGCTTATTGGTGATGTCGAGACTGGAGGCGGCCTGGGCTGCAGTGATCATGCATTGGTGGAGCACACACTGGTGAGGGACATGGGAAAAGCAAGAAGTATAGTCAGGACCCTAAATTTTAGAAAAGCAAACTTCCAGCTCTTCAAGGAGTTAGTCAGAAGGACACCCTGGGAAATGGTCCTCAGGGACAGGGGAACGGAACAGAGCTGGCAGATCTTTAAGGACACCTTCCATAGAGCGCAAGAGCTCTCAGTCCTCAGGTGCAAGAAATCAGGCAAGGAAGGGAAGAGACCAGCATGGCTGAGTTGAGACCTGCTGGCCAAACTAAAGAGTAAGAGGGAACTGCACAGGCAGTGGAAGCAGGGACAGGTGTCCTGGGAAGAGTACAGCAACACTGCCCGGTTGTGTAGGGAGGGGGTCAGGAAGGCCAAGGTGCAGCTGGATCTGAATTTGGCAAGGGATGTAAAGAATAACAAGAAGGGCTTCTACAGGTATGTCAACCAGAAAAGGTTGACATACTAAAGACATACGCTAAAGAAAGCGTACCCCCCCCCCGCCCCCCCCGATGACCAAGAATGGCAACCTAGTATCAACAGACGAGGAGAAGGCTGAGGTACTCAACAGCTTCTTTGCCTCAGTCTTCACTGGCAACCTCTCTCCTCATCCCTCCCAAGTCGATGGACAACAAGATGGGGACCAGGGGGGTAAAGCCCCTCCCACTGTAAGGGAAGATCAGGTTTGAGACCACCTGACAAACCTGAATGTACACAAGTCTATGGGACCTGATGAGATGCATCCCAGAGTCCTGAGGGAATTGGCTGATGTAGTTGCCAAGCCACTCTCCGTGATATTTGAAAAGTCCTGGGAGTCAGGTGAAGTCCCTGGTGACTGGAAGAAGGGAAACGTTGTGCCCTTTTTTAAAAAGGGAAGAAAGGAGGACCCTGGGAACTACCGACCTGTCAGCCTCACCTCTGTGCCTGGGAAGATCATGGAACAGATCCTCCTAGAAGCTATGCTAAAGCACATGGAAGACGGAGGTGATTCGAGACAGCCAGCACAGATTCACCCAAGGGCAAGTCCTGCCTGACCAACCTAGTGGCTTTCTATGAAGCAGTGACTGCATCAGTGGACAAAGGAAAAGCAACAGGTGTCACCTATTTGGACTTCTGTAAAGCGTTCGACACAGTCCCCCACAACATCCTTCTCTCTAAATTGGGGAGATATGGACTTGACGGGTAGACTGTTCAGTGGATAAGGAATTGGCTGGATGGTTGCATCCAGAGGGTAGTGGTCAACGGCTTGATGTCCAAATGGAGACTGGTGACAAGTGGAGTCCCTCAGGGGTCCATACTGGGACCAGTGCTGTTTAATATCTTCATCAGTGACCTAGACAGTGGGATTGAGTGCACCCTCAGCAAGTTTGCAGACAACACCAAGCTGAGTGGTGTGGTTGACACACCAGAAGGACGAGATGTCATCCAAAGGGACCTGGACAAGCTGGAGAGGTGGGCCTGTGTGAACCTCATGAGGTTCAACAAGGCCAAGTGCAAGCTCCTGCACCTTGGACAGGGCAACCCCCGGTACCAATACAGGCTGGGGGATGAAGGGATTAAGAGCAGCCCTGTGGAGAAGGACTTTGGGGTGCTGGTGGATGAAAAGCTGGACATGAGCCAACAATGTGTGCTTGCAGTCCAGAAGGGCAACCATATCCGGGGCTGCATCAAAAGAAGCATGGCCAGCAGGTCGAGGGAGGTGATTTCTGCCCCTCTACTCTGCTCTGGTGAGACCTCACCTGGAGTACTGCGTCCAGCTCTGGAGCCCTCAGCACAAGAAGGACATGGAACTGTTGGAACGGGTCCCGAAGAGGGCCACAAAAATGACCCGAGGGCTGGAGCACCTCTCCTATTGAGGACAGGCTGAGAGAATTGGGGTTGTTCAGCCTGGAGAAGAGAAGGCTGCAGGGAGACCTTATTGCAGCCTTTCAGTACTTAAAGGGGACCTATAGGAAAAATGGGGACAATCTTTTTAGCAGGGCCTGTTGTGACAGGACAAGGAGTAATGGTTTTAAACTAAAGGAAGGTAGATTTAGACTGGCTAGAAGGAAGAAATTTTTTACAATGAGGGTGGTGAGGCACTGGAACAGGTTGCCCAGAGAGGTAGCAGAGGCCCCATCCCTAGAAACATTCAAGGTCAGGTTGGACGGGGCTCTGAGCAACCTGAGGTAGTTAAAGCTGTCCCTGCTCACTGGAGGGGGGTTGGGCTAGGTGATCTCTAAAGGTCCCTTCCAACCCAAAGCATTCTATGATTCTATGATAAGCCATGTCTTCATGGCAAAACCTCATGGGTAGTGAAAGGAAAAAACAAAAAGCTGCTGTCACCTGATGCTCCCCTTGTGAGGGACAGCTGAAGGCAGAAATTGCCTCCCATTGTGCCTCTGTCTTCATTGCTTGCAGAGATCACCTTTTGATGAACTAATTGCTCTTCTGTGATGGGCCTGGGAAAAGTGAGGGCAGGGTATTATTAGAGCTCCCCCACCTACCATTGCCTGTCTCTGCTCCTGTTTTTATTGCATGAACCTTTTCTTCAATGAAACGGAAACAGCACATAAGAAAGCAAATGGTATCTTTAAGAAAGTATGGCTATACACTTGTGTATTTTGGGCTTCTGTTTTTAGGTCATGTCCTCGACAATCTGCATACTATTGAGCACAGACCAATTGTTTGTCTCATAGGCTCATATGGAAGATATAGGATATGAAGCACATAACTATCACAGGGAGCAAATGTACTATGCTGCTCACCAAATGTGGCAAAAGGATATACTGAAGTGAAACACTATTTGATTACAGCAAAAAAAGGAGTGGAGGTCATGAGAATAGCTGCTGAGAGCAAGGAGTGGGAATCAGCTCAGAGCATGTCCTGTAAAAGATCCTCACACTCCATTTCACCAAAATTGCTAGGAGACTTTTGTACTGCCAGGATGGATCACTTGATTTCATGCCAGGGTCCTAGTCCTGATCAACCATGCTACGTAAATGTTACTTTGCTTTCCAGGCTCTGCTCTAAAAGAAGCTAAACTGTTTTTGGCTAGGGAAATCTGGATGCATGACAGAAACTTGTGTTCATTGTAGTCTCACCCTGGACACAGTGGAGGCTCTGAAGAGACTAAATCTAGTTGCATCCCAGACTTGCTCCAGTCCTACAAAGATATTTCTGAAAGACTCAAGTTTCACGCATCACTCCTTGCACACCCTGGTAGTCAATATTCTTCTGACTCCAGGAGCTGCTCAGTAATGGGTGTAACACACCATTCCTTGCTCCAGGGAGCACTCATCTGCTCCTCAGAACACTCTCAGGTCCATGATCTATTCACTGTTCATATCAGGCTACAGACATACAGCAGGGCAGCACTGGGAAAGCATTGTCTCTCACATAGCAGAGACACACTGAGTTACTTATTCTCTTCAGTCTCTGATCTTCTTATATAGAGATCATCTTTAACAGGTACCAAACAGATTCACTCTGTTGCTGTCTGGAATTATTACATGTGACCCAAATGCCCTGTAAAAGTTTTAGGAAAAGTGGTTTATGCTGGAATCATTAAGGAATACAAACACCATGGTAGTAACTTTGGGAGTGACTTTTTGGTGATTTTTTTAAATTCTCTTTTAATAAATTACCAGTTCCTGAAAATCATAATGTTACAGTCCTAGCTCGGACCTCTTGCATAAACACTGAAAACCAGCTTTATCAGCTCTGGGAACATAACAGAGGAAGGATTTCTTTCTATTTCTCAGCTTCTGAGCATTTTTAGTTTAGCGTGGCAAATGCAATTTTAAGGCCCTGTGAAAACAAACTTATCAGTAGCCTTCAACATTCAGCAGATTAATGAGCTGGCTATTGACTGGTCACAGCTGTGCAATTTCCAGGTGGTAGTAGAAAACCACAGAGATCTCTAGTAGTCATTGACATCTTGAAGTTCTGCAGTCACAGTTCCCTATTCCAGGTAAAATTTTTTCCTATGCAGTACCTTTTTTGCCAGCTTCAAGTGGCACTGAACAAAAAGCAGCT
Organism: Pelecanus crispus; assembly: GCF_030463565.1. Classification (NCBI taxonomy): domain Eukaryota; kingdom Metazoa; phylum Chordata; class Aves; order Pelecaniformes; family Pelecanidae; genus Pelecanus; species Pelecanus crispus. Next base: position 91,048,109 of record NC_134643.1, read on the forward strand.
ATTCTAAGAAGTTTCTCAGGAAACAGCTACTCTCCTCCCTGTTGCACTCCCTGTCCTCATATTTATTCTCCTTCATCTCCTGCTGTAGAAGGTGGCAGGGGAGCTGTAGCTACAGAAACCATAGTCAAAGGTACTTGGTTTAGATGCTCAGCAGTGACATCTCAGGCACATCTGTGTAAAAAGCTGTTTATTCATAATGAATAGCAGTTTGTCAATAATAGCCTACCTGCAGTCTAGAGGTTATACTGGCTACTCAAAAGACAAGATGACGGAAGGAGAGGATGTGTACAGTCACATCTCTATGCAGCTAATGATGCTATACCATGTGATGTGGTCATCCTGCAACTACTGGGAGGGTTTCACAGAATCATAGAACCACAGAATCACAGAATGCTTGAGGTTGGAAGGAGCCTCTGAAGGTCATCTTGTCCAAAACCCCTGCTCAAGCAGGGTCACCTAGAGCCAGCAGCCCAGCACTGTGTCTAGGCAGCTTTTGAACATCTCTAAGCATGGAGACTCCACAACCTTCCCAGGCAGCCTATCCCAGTGCTCAGTCACCCTCACAGTAAAAAAGTGTTTCTTTCTGTTCAGAAGGAACCTCCTGTGTTTCAGTTTGTGTCCATTGCCACTGGGCCTATCACTGGGCACCACTGAAAAGAGCCTGCCTCCATCCTCTTTGTACTCTCCCTTCAGGTACTGATATACATTAATCGGATCCCTCGTGAGCCTTCTCTCTCCAGGCTGAACAGTCCCAGATCGTTCACCCTCTCCTCCTATGTGAGGTGCTCCAGTCCCTTAATCATCTTTGTGGTCCTTTGTTGAATATTCTCCAGTATGTCCATGTCTCTCTTCTAGTGAAGAGCCCAGAACTGGACACAAGACTCCAGGTGTGGCCTTAACAGTGCTGAGTAAAGGGGAAGGATCACCTCCCTTGACCTGCTGGCAATACTTTGTCTAATGCAGCCCAGGGTACCATTCACCTTCTTTACAGCAAAGGCATATTTCTGGCTCATGCTCAGTCTGCTCCACCAGAAGTCCCAGGTCCTTTTCTGCTAAGCTGCTTCCCAGCTGGGTTGTCCCCAGCATATATTGGTTCATGAGATTATTCCTCCTCAGGTGTGGGACTTTGCACTTCCCTTTGTTGAACTTCATGAGGTTATTATTGGCCAATTTCTCCAGCCTGTCAAAGTCTCTCTGGATGGAAGCAAGACCCTGTGGTGTACCAGACACTCCTCCCAGTTTGGTGTTGTCCGCAAAGTTGCTGAGGGTACACTCTGCCCCATCATCCAGATCATTAATGAAGATGTTAAACAGAAGATGTTTCCCACCAGAGCTGCTGTTTCTCAGGCTTCCTGTGAGACAAGAATTGACTCAGAACAGAAATAACATGACAGGTAACCCTGTGTTAATCATCCAATACAGGTATTGGGTTGGCAGCAGAAGATGAACGTTTGGGAAACAATATTGTTCTTTAGTGGAACAACTTGGGTGGAAATCAATGGCCTCTAACAAGAAGCTTGAGTAGACACAGGCTGGAAGAGAAGGGAAATACAGGAAATATACATGCATAGGATGGTATAGCATCAGTAGCTCTGTAGGTATGCCTATTGGGTCTGGCTGGGATGAAATTAGCTTTTCCAATAGTAGCCCTCATAGTGCTGTGTTTGTATTTGTAGCTAGAAAGGTGTTGATAACACACCAGTGTTTTGGCTACTGCTGAGCAGTGCTCACACAGCACCAAGGCTGTCTCTCCAAACTGCCCCCCTGCCCCACTGCAAAGGCCAGTATGCTGGGGGTGGGCAACAAAATGGGAGAGGACATAGCCCAGAACAGCTGACCCAATCTGACTAAAGGGATAATCCATACCATATGATGTCGTGCTCAGCAATAAAAAGCTAAGAGAAAGGAGGAGGAGAGGGGACATTCATTATTAAGGTGTTTGTCTTCCAGAGCAACCACTAAGTGTACTGAGGCCCTACTTCCTAGGAAGTGGCTGAACAGCACCTGCTGATGGGAAATAGAGAAGAAATCTTTTTGTTTTCCTTCACTTCTGCATGTGCCTTTGGTTTTTCTTTATTAAACTGCCTTTATCTCAACCCACAAGTTCTTTTTCATCTTATTTCTCCCTGCCCCATCCTGCTGAGGAGGGAGAATGATAGAGGGGTTTGGCGGGCACCTGGCAGCCAGCCAACATCAACCCACCACAGGATGTGATTTTACACATCCTCTCCCACCATCATCTTATCTTTTCAGTAAACAGATATGCCCTGAAAAAGGGATGTTGTTTAATTTTAGGTGTTCATGATAAAAAGTACTGAATGTTTATGAAAAGAACTTCCTAGTGTCCCTAAAAGAAATCTGCAAAGCTCAGGGCGTCTCTGTAGTTCTGCCTGCTTCTTTGTATCTGCTTCTTCTGTAAACTCTAAAGAAGAATCCAGGCCTGATATAAGTGATATGATAATTACTTTCCTGTGAGATGCTCCCACTAAAATGATACCATTGATAGAAAATATGGGCTACGTGTCTCCTGCTTGCATATTCTTGCCTTTCCTTGTTGTCTGAAGTTTTACACAGCTTGGCTCATGAAACCTCCTAGGACAGACATGAAATAAAAATCAAGGAACTGTCTTTCCTCTCTTCTCTCCCTCTCACTCATTTGAATTCATGGCCTACAAGGCCTTTCCTTTTGACAGGTTACAGATGAACATTAAAGTGGGACAAGACTGGTCTCTGCTGGCATGTCTTGGAAATTGTGTTATGAACATGCCCTGAGGAGATGTTAGCACCACATAGAAACACTCCTTCAAAATTAATACAGAGGTGATTTGCTTATTTTTTAATGAAAGACACCACATGGGAAAGAGTCTGTTAGTGACAGTAAAGACACTAATGGAGCTGTAGACTGCAGAAGGAGACAGAGTAATCTTAAATGAATTTTAGCAGAATTGTTTTAAACCCTGAATAAACAGTGCTGAGATCAGAGGCAGACTAAGACTGAGGCAGACCAAGAACAAGGCAGGCAAATAATATCCCACTATTAGTGTTATTATTTAGGCAGAGCCAGACAGATAAATCTTAAATGTATTTTTAAAAAGAAAACAAAGACAGATGTCTGCAGTCATTCCCATAATTAGTGACTTAAACACACAGTTTTGCTGTTGTAAAAGAGAGGATACTGTAGGGGCACCTGAGATCACCCGCCCAATATCTTGCCTTCTGTAGTCTTATGTCTTGGTCCTAAATGTTTCAGCTTAGTCTATGTTTCTCATTCCCTTCCCTGGGTCACTAACAGCTGAACAGGCTGTATCAGAAATTATGGGTTCTTCTGTGATATCTGAAAACAAGAGAAAATAATTTGTGATTTTTCCTAGTAGAATTACCTCATTTTGGAGGATTTTGTCCTGTACTTACAGTCTACTTTTTATATCAAGACAGACTGAAGTGAAACCATTGAAGAGAAATATGAACAACATGTTTACCGGAGGTACTTGGTAATGTTGCTGACTATGTGTTAACCTTTTATGTGAGAATATTAGGCCAGAATGGGCTGTGTATGCCCCAAACCTAAAATGGTTTGTTCACATGCCAGTCTTTCCCTGTATTGCTTCAGTGTGTGCTGGTACACACAGTCTCAATGACACAGATCTTTCCCTCTTGGGAGTTACATCATAGGACAAACCTATGGGGGGAAAAAACCCTGGTTTTCTATCTCCATTTAGTAATGTGTAAGGGAGGGAGATAAAAATATTCTGTTACCTGTCACCGCCATTCCCCACTCCCTTCAGACAGCCTCCAAAATGAGGGCACGCTCTTACTCCTAGATGAAGCCTTTTCATAGTCAGGGTTACAGGCACCTGCGAGAAGCTTGTACTCCTGCTTCTTGTAACAGGGCAGTCAGAGGAAGACAAACTTAAGACCTCAGCATCCTAATTCCCTCCCTTTCAGAGCAGCCGTGACAAGTGCAGCACAGACCAAAGAGGATATTCACAATCAGGCCAGCCTACAAACAGAAACACCAGTCTGTAGTAAGCAAATTGCTCTCAATGCAAACCAGTTACTGTGGGCTTGAGGTCTGTTTATCACCCTGGGGCAGAAGAAAAAAAGAGGGGGAAGGAAAGCACCATGAACATTGTCATGAAGTTACCAAGTGAAAAATAACTGCATTTAAAACCAGCTAAAAAAAAAAAAAAAAACCTCAACACTTTTTTGTCTATAGGAAAAAAATGTCGGGATTATAAATTCAGGGATAATGGATACACTAAAAGGTAACCAGACTATCACACAGAAACAGCAACGGTAGAGGAAGGATGTGGCCTGTGGTTCCCATGGCAATCTTTCATGGTGACTGGGTGACAAAAATGGGAGGGTGGAGCCATGGGTGGGATTGTTTTTGTATGAAGTTGTATCATTGTGGGGACTGGTGATCCACAATGATACATTCCCCATGAGGCCTTTACAAAAACCCATAGGTGCATAAGCCTTGTGGGAGAGTGTGTTAAGAAAGCTACAAAGAATTCTGAGGCACAGTGGGCATGTTCTGTCTTGGTTTTTCTTGACAGACTTAGTATGCTAGGACTTACTTTCATCATCTGAGAACCGAGCCTGTCCTCTCTGGAAAACAATCCAGGAGATTTTGAGACACTGAAATAATTTTCAGCAAACCAGATTGACTGCAGATGCACCTAAAACCTAGTATGTGAATCAGAGAATTAGGGTTTTTTTCTGATGCAATAGTGTTTGCAATAGACCACAAAATGGTTTTTATTAATGTGATAAAAGTGTTAGAAAAAGAATTCTGACATGTAGCAGGTATCTCTCAGAGGTACTATAAAAAATGTGTTGGGGTTTTCTCTCAAATAAGCCTCCAGTGTCCACTGACCGACTCATGCCTGTGAGCACAAAGGTTTACTCTAATCTTTCTCTGCACTGTCTCACTGCAGTTCTTCCTAATGGATATCAAGGGTTTGCCTCAGACCAGCCAACTGATTCTTCTGGACTCTCCTTGTGTGGATTACTTTTAACCTATCAGAAAATTGAATGGGATCCTGAAAGACTATTCAAGATGGCTGGCCTGCCATTGAAGGGAAAACAAATGGATTTGTTTTAGTTCAGTGCCACAAAGGTTAACCACCTATATGAAAAGGCATGTGACTATGACAACCACAAAGCAAGTATTATTTGATTATTAACTCCACAAGTTACAGAAAGGAAGGCTTCACAATGCTTATATTACAAGACTGACAGTAAGGAAGTTCTAGTTGTAGAGGAATTATATTTCTAGACAAGGACAGCCTCTACCACTTTGGGTATGTCTCCATCGTTTCTACATCTGCAAAATGAGAATTAGAAGGTAATATCAGTGAGATAACATGGAGATTAGAGAAAGGTTGTAAAACAGCTTGAGGTGAAATGTAGACAATAACAATAAGTATAAAAAAAATCTAGGAAATGCTTTTATAAATGATACAGATTATACAATGGGACTTCAAGCTGGTTTTCTGCCAAAGCCTTTCAGACAGAGATTGAGGGATCTTTGGGATTCTAGGTACAGTAAACATTGCTTAAGCTTCTGCTTGCTGAAGTCAACTGCAGTGCATCCCTTTACTTAGCTTATGATACAACACTTTGTCACCGTGACCACCAATAAGATGATTTTCGGCGATGGCACAAAACTTACAGTAGTGGGTAAGAAATTTTTGTTTTCTCTCTTAAATCACTTCATTCCCAGGTCTTCTCTTTAGAGAACTTCACTTCAACCCTATTCTCCCCTTCAACTGCTTTCCTGATGTGCTAGTAACCCAGTCTACTTTGGAGAATAGACTTAAGAAGTTTAGAAATTTAGTACTCCAGTTAGGGACACACATTTCACTTTGGAGAACTGAATGAATGCATTTTCAGTGACTATAAAGATGTCCATAGGAAGAATTAGGATGAGGAATGGGTTAAAATATATGTGCGTATCATAAATATATTGTCTTAATAAATCGACATCTGCAAAAATCACTATTCCCCAAAAGTATAACTATTCTCCATAATGCTAGTTCACCTGAGGCTACAGGTGATTAAGGACAAGTCAATGAAAGGCTATCTGTCTGGAAAGAGCTGAGCTCAGTTACACTTTGGCCGCATCTAGAAAACAAAATCAAGACTCTACAAACTTAAACTACTTTGGATCTTTTCAGGGTAAGGTAAAGCATATGTTATCTCAGATAACTGGGAAAGACAAAAAAGTGTACTAGCATTTTCAGTTGACAAAACAGAAGCCACAAATAAATACTCAACTTTATCATAAGCAATACTAACAGCTCTTTGTGGCTGTTTAATTCCTTGTTGTTATAGAAGACAACTCTCCACAGCACAGCAAGTTTCTTGCCACAAAACAGGCTCATCAGGATGGTTATAAAAAGATCATTTAGGACAACAGTCTTACTGTTTCAGAATAGATGCTAAAAGGCCACTGAAAACCACAGAAACAGAATATGTGGTTCACTTCAAATAAAAGTAGCTCTCAGGGAATGTTTCTGGGCCACACTTCTCGATTTGGACTCCCTCCAAATCCAGGGAAAACCAAGGCTGCTTCTAAGACTCTGATGGTGATCTCTTCTTGTTGTATTGCTCCTGGAGGCAGAAGAATTGATGCCTCAGGCTTTTGTACCAAACCATTCCACTGCAGAGTAAAATGATAACAAGTGATAAAATTCAATCTCCATAGGAAAAATTCAGTGATCAGCATGTTTTTGAAATCCAGTGTGAATGTGAGGTGCCTGACCTGATCAAAATCAATGCACTGATCCCTCATTGACCATAGTCAATTATGCAGCTAATTTTAATAATCATAGATGAGAGAACAGAGAGAATAAAAGCAGAGACTTCCTTACAGGGAAGGAGAAAGGGAGGAATGTTTAGGGACTGCTACAATGGGGACAGTGGACCAGGGTACTGTGTTATATATTACAGTTATTTTGTAAGTGAAAAAAAGACATTTATTTTACAAGAGAAGAATATTCATGATGTTGAAAGGAAATGAGGAAATTAAGGAAATGAGGCTGTTTAATTGAAAATAAGCAAAGAAAATGACTCTGTCTGCATATGGGAAATACTTTCTAATAGTACACCTAGATAAATAGATAAGTGTCCTCTAAAGAAATGGTGAAAGCTGCAACAACCAATTCACCTAAGCCTGAAGCAAAAGAACTCTGGAAGACATATTTCTTAGACTGATCTCATCTGGTTAGACACACAGATATGGCAGTGTTTCCTTACAGACCTTTCTTTTTTTTTAGGGGATCATAAATTAATGTACTTTGTGTTTCTTCTTTTGTTGGTACTGCATGAGGGGAGGGTTAGTCCACAGGTTTGGCTCAGAGGACTGAAAGTAGAGGAGAGGTTTTCCTGCAGCTGCAAAACAGTGTGAATAATGAAAGACTGTACTTTGGCAGTGGGACAAAACTCACAGTCCTAGGTAAGACAGAAGTCAGATCTCTGTGATGTATGTGATACTGGTTTAGGGGACAAGAGCATTCTTAATTAACAGCAGAATAATGATAATTTTTCATACAGCCATGAGAACAAGATTAGTGCTTTATTGGTTGCTTATTAAAATGAGATGTGCTAATATGGAAGTGTAGGATTTGCAGGCACAAATTTTGAGATGCTTGTGTCCTTTGGCTCTGTCTTCCCTTACTGGGAACTTCATGAACAGAGAAAGGAAGATATAATTCTGTTTCCTCCCATTCTCCAAGAAAACTTAATAGAGGTTGGGAATGAAAGATCCTTCTTTGGTCTGCAAGTTTTTGCAGTTCATCTATGTAACAATCAAAAGCAACATTTTAGAGGTAGAGTCTGGATTCTTGTGTCTGGTGAATCAGGCAGGGAAGGAGTGCTCTTGCTGGTACTTTGCTCCCCTCTCCATAAATGGTGGGCAGGCTGCCTAAAGTTGCTTTGGGACCTTATCTTCCTCTAACAGTCCTTTTCATGACTTCTAATTCTCAAAAAGGTCTATATTCTTTTTCTCTCTGTTCACTCTTCTCTATTTTTTTCTTTTTCCCCATTTGCTTTCTCTGCCTTCTCCCCTCCCAGGAAAGGATTTAACATCACCTATATTAAGTCATTTTGGAATCACAGGGCAAAATAACCTTTTCCATCTGCTTCTGTCACATCTGATAGCAAACTGTAGAAATACACATTGGTGCCTGCTCCTTTAAGCAGTACCATTTTAAGGAACTGAGTGGCTGGCAAGTAGAGCATAATGACACTGCAGGTCACTACAGCTGATCATGCACAGCTGTGCTTTTTAACTGTGCTATCGGTCACAACAACCCCATGCAACACTACAGGCTTGGGGAAGAGTGGCTGCAAAGCTGCCTGGCTGAAAAGGACCTGGGGTGCTGGTTGACAAGTGGCTGAACATGAGCCAGCAGTGTGCCCAGGTGGCCAAGAAGGCCAACAGCATCCTGGCTTGTATCAGGAATAGTGTGGCCAGCAGGAGCAGGGAGGTGATTGTCTCCTTGTACTCGGTGCTGGTGAGGCCGCACCTGGAATACTGTGTCCAGTTTTGGCCCCTCAATACAAGAAAGACATTGAGGTGCTGGAGCATGTTCAGACAAGGGCAACAAGGCTGGTGAAGGGTCTAGAGAACAGATCTTATGAGGAGCGGCTGAGGGAACTGGGATTGTTTAGCTTAGAGAAGAGGAGGCTGAGGGGAGACCTTATCGCTCTCTACAACTACCTGAAAGGAGGTTGTAGTGAGGTGGGTGTTGGTCTCTTCTCCCAAGTAGTTAGCAATAGGACGAGAGGAAAGGGGCTCAAGCTGCACCAGGGGAGGTTTAGATTGGATATTAGAAAAAAATTCTTCACGGAAAGGGTAGTCAAGCATTGGAACAGGCTGCCCAGAGAGGTGGTGGAGTCACCATCCCTGGAAGTGTTCAAAAAATGGGTAGACCTGGCACTTTGGGACATGGTTTAGTCTAGTCTACCCTTAATTGGTTTAGTGTGGACTTGGTAATGTTAGGTTAATGGTTGGACTGGATGATCTTAAAGGTCTTTTCCAACCTAAACGATTCTATGATTCTACTCTTCTACTTACCTTTGGAGTTGGCACTGTGTTCAGAGTTACAGGTAAGTAGCTGTGATTAACCCAAGTGCTCAATGTGGAGGATGCTTGAAAATTTCCCTTGCATTAATAATATGTAGCATATACAGAGATGATTTTAAAATGAAAGTAGGAGTGAAAGATAACAAGAAATCATGAAACTGACCTTCCTGTGATGGGAATGGAAGAACTGTGGCACTTTTTCTCTTACGTTGGTGAAGAATGTGTGACAGGGAATGCATGAGTTTAGGCATGGAAGTGACTAAGTGTTGTGCCAATGTCCGCCATGAACACTGTAGAAGATCAGAACAGAATGGGCTGTTGATAACACTTTTTTTCTGATTGTCTCTGCTCTTGCTTGTACCAGTCTCCTTATTCCATTTCAAGCATGCTTATTCTTTGGCTTTCTTTATCTTTCCAGTAGTTTTATCATTCTTTCTTTCTGCCTTTTTCACCTGCCTTCCTCTTTGTCTTTTTTTGGTTTAGTCCATTAAATCTCTCTCATTTTTCTCTTGTGTCCATGTCTTCATTCATTAGCCATTTAGTCTATGAGCCAATGAACTTATGTCACAGATACTTTTAGGATAGGAAAAAAAATCACAAAGCCAAGTACTAGAAAGAAGCAGTAAAAGTGATCAACCTCTCCTCATTTCCACTGGAAGGAAAGCAGAGCAGTGCCAAACCTTCTAGGGAGTTATCTCCATTACTATCCAGTTACGTCTTCTGAAGTCTGTACAAGTTCACACGGTTTCACAGAAGCACCCCAGGGATCTTTGTAGAGTAAGCACTGACAATCATGATTAAGGTTAACAGTTGAAAGCAAACACTAGGGCTTAGGGGTCAAGATCTATGCAAGACAAAAGTTTCTGATAATTCTGCTAATTCTCTCCGCTTTAGAAAAGAGGGAGTGATGAAGAACATGTACAATTTATAGTGCCTTCATACCCTCCAAAAAAGTAAAAGTTTTCTCTTTGGATCCATAGTTCTCTCTGCATTTCTGTTTCCATGTACACTGTGCAGACCTGGCGGGTTTATCATACTAGATGAGTAAAAAAGGCACTCTAATAAAGTATGCAGGGAAAAAAAAAGGTGTCTTTTAGGGTCACTGCCTAGCTTCTGAATAACGTCTCATTGTTGCCTTGTACATCCTTTTGACTGTAGAAGTCTGTTGTCTTCAGTCTTATAGGCAGGTATTAAACACTTTAGGACAGGGGACATCTTTTGGTTTGTGAGTGTATAGAATCTTGCATCATTTTGGGCAGATTTATGGTCTAGGATGAGGGCTTCTCATACCTAGGATAACCTAAATAATAAATAACATAAAGCGATATTTCATAGCCTTAAAAAAGGATGGCAAGTTAAGACCTAAAGCAAAACTTGTCCCAGGGAGATTGAGGTTACCCACCTAAAGTGTTCTTCACTTCAGACAGTGAGAAAGATTAACTCCTCCCTTTCAAGTCACCTCTTAGATGGAGGGGTCCAAGTAGGGTATCACATGGCAGTATAATTCTGGACACTGCAATAACCATCATGTCTTACTACACCTCCAGGAATGTAATGCAGTCAGTTGAAGATGCTTGTGCCTTATAACACAGACTCTTACCTATTGGTAAAATATTACAAATACAGGCCTTATAGCACTACTGGGTACTTCTCTGCCTACCTGTTTGCCTAGCTTCTTTTCAGCTTTGCTGTTCTGACAGAGACAATACTAGAAATTCAAACACTCATGCATTTCTGTAGCCAGACCTTTTATGTTTCTGTGTAATGAGTGAAGACAAATGCTTTCAGTTTCCTGGTGTCTACCTATTTAATAGATATCAATCGTCTAATACACAGTTGTTAAAAGGCCAGATATATCTGGAGTCACACAGCACAAATACAGTATAATTTTAAGGGGTTTCTGACTGAAGACAGTAATGGAGGCTCTGGGCCATATTGCTTTCCGTTTCAGGGAAGAATGATGAAATCCTACCTCCAGCTGTGGCCATCTTTTCCCCATCAAAGCAAGAGATCCAACAGAAGAGCAAGGCCACACTGGTATGCTTGGCCTCTGGTTTCTACCCTGACCACCTGAATCTGGTCTGGAAGGTGAATGGTGTTAAGAGGACAGAAGGGGTGGGGACAGATGAGTTTTCCACATGGAATGGGACTACCTACTCATTGACCAGCCGACTGAGGATCCCAGCCCAGGAATGGTTCAACCCTTTGAACCGTTTCGAGTGTGTTGCCAATTTTTTTAAGAACAAAACACTGGAATCGATACACAAATTAATCTACGGTGATGCTGGTGAGTAAAAAATGTGTATCACTATGCTGTACAAACTAGAAATCACAAATCAAAAGGCTGTGGGTTATGATCTGAAACACATCTATATACAACTTCTATACAGGCTGTTGTTATGGCACAAATATATATGTAAATATGTAGGTATTTGCATGTGTCTTCATATTCATGGGCCTGTGTATCTGCATTATCATTATAGATCTACAGTTTTTTAAAAGGTTTCTTCAGATTTTCACTGAGAAATCTCTGTAGTTTAGTAAAATATATAGTATAGTAAAATCAATCAGGTAGTAAATTGTAAACTGAAACTTCTAAGATTTGTGTTCTGTTTGCATTGAAGAGAAACATGACTTTCAGTTCATTTTTGTCCTTCAGGTTGTGCACTCACGGAAGGTATGTGTGTCTTCTCACAGGGAAATATCTGTACACATTTTAATTCCAGTTTTACTGACTCTAAGTACAAGGTGTGTGAGATTTCTACTACAAGAATAGCTTCTACTTCCTCATCTAAGTGGTTTGTAAGTTAGATTAAAAAAAAAGAGAAAAAAAGTCTTTGGGAGGGTTGTATGTACATGCTGTATGTAGCTGTGTTTTGGGTTTTTTAGCTCTTGTTTATGATTCCCTTTCAAAATAACAGAAGAATTTGTGGAACCTTCCTATAGAGTATAATTTGCTCTTTTTATCATCTCCTCCAGTACTTAACACTGCCTTCTGTTGGAAAGCTTCTTGCTCAGCCATGAAAGAAAAAAATCATACTTAGCCAAGTGATTATGACATCAAGATTCAGAATCTGTAATTCTGAATATTTCTTAGTATCAAATTCAGAATTCTTCTCATTACAAGTCACATACCCCTCCAAACTGTGAGGATGCCCATATTAAAAATTATGTTTCTTTCCTTTATGTATACATATTTACACACTCTTGTTTTCACCAACTTCTTCAATGTTTCAGTAATCTTAAGGCTGAACCAAGATCAGGCTGGTGTCTCAATACTACTGCAATTCCTTAAGAGTGAAAAGTCTATAAGAATAAAAGATACCATGTTATTCTGGGCTATGTAAAACTTCCCTGATATATCAGCAGCACTCACAAAGCCACTGACAATAACGAGTGAAAAAAAATTGTGTCTTGTGATTCAGGTTAATTTGAGTTCCAAAGAGGGGATTCACATGAACAGCCTAGTTTTTCAGTAGGTGTGGCAACACAGTGGTTAAACAATCCTGATCAGGACATACTTTCTTAGCATAAAGCCAACCTCTGTCTTTTCTAGACTCACTTTGTCTTTTGGTTCTTTGAATCACAGTGTTCTTTCCCACCCCCTGCTATCTCGTGTCAACAGAACCATTCATTTTGTTCTAGTTCCTTTGTGTCACTTAGCTAAAGATTTCAAGGGTTCTTATTTGATTAAAGCTACATTAGATCTAGTCTCTCATGATGATGCTAATTCAATACAGAAATGATGTTTGATTTGCAGAGTCCTACTTGCGGTATGGAAATTCTCTGAAGCTCACTTACCTCATTCTCTGTGGCAAAGCCTTGCTCTATGCAGTTTTGGTGAGCAGTCTGGTGTGGACAGCCAAGGTAGGCTAGTGTGCTGCTTGAAGATTGAGCTTATTCACTAGAACAAGGATCAGTGGATACAAACTAAATCTATTCTCAGCTGTGTGTTTGTTCTCCATGTGCTCTGCCAGGCTTTGTGCAGGCTAGTTTGAAAAATCATAAGTGACGAGTTTTCTATTATTGTTTTTCCAGAACTCAAATAAAATCAGTGCTGTCTAGCAGAGCAATCCCTTCTCAAAACAATCTTTAAACACATGGAAAAAGATGAGAATTAAGGACAACTTCTCCAGAAAGTAAAGAAGGGAAATATCAGATATATCATACTTTTTTGTAAGCATTGAAAAGGGACTCATGCCTGCAGTGAAAGTAATAAGCAGGGTGTTTGAGGAGATACATGGGATAAATCTGAAAAAACAAAGATTTATACAGATTTACAAAGAACAATGGGATAAACCTGAACAAGTGGGAGAAGTTTAACTAACTACCACAAAATACTTTTTATCAGTGTTTCTCATATGGCTGAAAGATATTCCTAGTGACAGTAGTGCAAGTCTCAGCACTTGTTTCTTTAAAAGCAGGACTGGGAGATGTATTTGAAAAGTGGCCTGGTGGAGTTCAGAGTATGAACGCAATCTCAATTATGTTTTTGTGTCCTTTTTCAAGGATACTAGAGGGAGGAGGTTCATACTTTACTCGATCAAAATTGTAGAATCACAGAATGGTTTGGGTTGGAAGGGACCTTTAAAGATCATCTGGTCCAACACCCCTGACATAAGCAGGGACATCTTTCACTAGATCAGGTTGCTCAAAGCCCTGTCCAACCTGACTTTGAATGCTTCCAGGGGTGGGACATCCACAACTTCTCTGGGCAACCTGTTCCAGTGTCTCACCACCCTCATCATAAAAAATTTCTTCTTTATATCTATTCTAAAGCTACCCTGTCTCAGTTTAAAACCATTGCCCCTAGTCCTGTCACTACAGGCCTTGGAAAAAAGTATCTCTCTATCTTTCTAATAAGCCCCCTTGTACATTGAAAGGCCGCAAGAAAGTCTCCCCAGAGGCTTCTCTTCTCCAGGCTGAACAACCACCACTCTCTCAGCCTTTCTTCATAGGAGAAGTGTTCCAGCCCTCTGATCATTTTTGTGGCACTCCTCTGGACCTGCTCTAACAGGTCTATGTCTCTCTTGTACTGGGAACTCCACCAGAACTGGATGCAGTACTCCAGGTGGGATCTCACCAGAGCAGAGCAGAAGGGCAGAATCGACCTGCTTGCCATGCTTCTTTTTATGCAGCCTGGGACACCGTTGGCTGTCTGGGCTGCAAGTGCACATGGCCAGCCGAGAGACAATTTTTCATCCACCAGTATCCCCAAGTCCTTCTCCACAGAGCTGCTCCAAGCCACTCATCCACCAGTCTGTACTGATCCTGGTGATTGCCCCAACCCAGGTGCAGGACCTTGCACTTGACTTTGATGAACTTTATGATGTTCATATGGGCCCACTCCTCAAATCTGTCCAGGCCCCTCTGGATGGCATCCCTCCCCTCAAGCATATCAACTGCACCTCTCAGCTTGGTGTCATCCACAAACTTGAGGTGGATGCATTCAATCCCACTATCAATGACACAGTGATGAAGGTATTAAACAACACTGGTCACAATATAGACCCCTAAGGGACACCACTCATTACTAGTTTCCATTTAGACATTGCACCACTGACTGTAACTCTTTAGGCATGGTCACCCAGCCAATTTCTTATCCATCTAACAGTCCATCCATCAAACCCATATCTCTCCAATTTAGCAGCAAGACTGTTGTGGGTAACCTTATCCAAGGCCTTACAGAAGTCCCGGTAGATGACGTCCGTAGCTCTTTCCTTGTCCACTGATGCAGTCACTCCATTACAGAAGGCCACCAGATTAGTCATCTAACATACAAAGTTGTGTGTAAAGATACTAGTTCAGTATGTAAGTAAATAATTTGTACAGGTTAAGACACTTCCTTGGTACAAAAAGGGGAGAAAGCATGGAGATACAACATGGTCATTTCTGTTAATGCTCTCAGGAGATGCAACAGTTGGGAAAATGATAAATATGGTCTATTATTTCCTAGATTATTGCATTTGTTCCTTTTGCTTGTTTGTTTTTTCATTATTATTTGTTTATTCTGTTTTGTTTTCAATTAGGCTGGTGGCAAGTTGTATAGAGAATAAATGAAGAGCCCTCTTCATCACATCAGCAGGAACACAGCAAATTATACTTTCTACCTTTCCATAGCAAAGGATCTATGCTTCTGTCTAACAACTTCTGAGTATTATTTCTTGGTGGTTCTCTGTCCCCCTCCTGTTCCTTCCACTTTGTTGTAATCACTGCTGGGTTTTCTCTGTACTTCCATATCATATTGTATCATATCATATTGTATCATATCATATTGTATCGTATCATACAGTATCGTACCTTTAAAACTAACACCTTCTTAATGCTCAGAGGCTGAGGACCCAGCTCCTTGATTTAGGAATAAAGTTTTAGCTTCTTTTCCATTCAAGAAGCATGAGTTGTTGGTTTTTAATTTGGTCTTTTTTAGTAATAATGTCCTACAACACAACTTCCAGTGATGCGTAGTATCATAAGGAACTTGCATTAAAGAACATTCACTGACAATCCTTATAGGAGTAGCTTATCTGTTATGAGAACAGATAAGAAGGCTCATCCAGTACTTACACTGTGTACCAGCAACTGGAGTGGGGCTGCAGGTTTCAGACACTTGCACACTCCAGTACCAGCAACTGGGAGAGTGAGCATCCAGGGCCAGCTAGCAAGCAGACTACATGTCTAAGGCTAGTTTCTGGGAGAGCCATAGTGTGTAAGTGTGGGTCCCAGCATGTGTGGGGGTGTGTGAGGTAACTGGAGGACCAGGGAGTTCAGGGCCAGTTGCTGGGTAGACTGCCTAAGGCCAGTTACTGGGACCCAGTGTATGTGCGGGTGCGCACGTGCACATGTGTGCAAAGGAGTGCATGAGGGTTTGTATCTGTGAGTGAGAGGGTCTGTACCAGGAAGTGGCATGGGGCTGCAGGCCTCAGGGGCTCTCACATCCAGGTCTGTTAGTGCCATCTGTGTTTGTATGAGTGTCTCTGTCTGTATTGGTTTGTGTGGCTGGCTGTGTGTATACATATATCTGTATTGTGTATGTGTTTGTATGCCTATTGGGAATAAACATGCAGCTTTCCTAGTGGGTGGACCTAGGGAAAGGAAGCTGCAGCAGCCTCACCACTATTGGGCTATTGGATTCAGTTACCCCAAATACAACAGTTAGAACTTACCATTCACTTCTAGCCATCTTAGAGCATTTAGGGCATCAACCAACCCATGCTTACTGCACAGCAGTATTTAGATGGACAGTGGTACATCTTGTCAGCATTAGGAAAAATAGGCTTCCTATGTTTCATCCCAACCTTGTCAATAGTTTTTGTGCCACAGCAGTTCAGAATCTGTGAAGATGGGTCCAATCTTAGACTAAATGAAGAAAAGAAAAATGGGGGTGGAGGGTAGAAGGGGTGATCCTGTGTTTTTACAGTCATAAATTTACTGGGGGCAGAGGAAGGAAAAAAATAGAGGTCTTTAGTCTTTTTTGGTATTGCCTATAATATCATGCAGCTGGGAAGTATGGAAGCACAGGTCCCATTCATTATTGTGAAATGTAATCCCCACTGCTGTTACAAAAGGGCCTCACTGCTGCCCTTCTCATCACAGAAGCCAAGCACTAAATAGGCCATGAAGACTGAGTTGCTCTTTCGCTCATAGTACAGAAGTTAAAATAAGGGTAAATGCAAATAAATGAAGTTTAGACACTTATTTGGACAAAAGAGAATTTATATATTTCAGAGTGAGAATAAAAGAAAAATAACAAATATATTTTTAACTCCTATACAAAAAGAAACACTGACAGGATATGTGTGAACAGCATTCCATCTGTTGTGTACTCCTGTTTAACACTCACAAGGCTCTTCAGAATGTCATCCTGTACCTTTGCCCACAACCACCCTAATATGTGATTCGGGTGATGCTGGTGTTTTTATATTGCTAGAGGATAAACAGACTGTTCTACTGCATCCAGCATGGAATAAGGATGTGGGATGATGATATCATGTGAGAGATGCAGGAAGGCTGTGAAAAGGAAACTTTGACTACTGTCAAAATGTAACACTGGGAAGAATACTGAAAGTAACAGATCAGAGCTATTGCTGAATGGAGTTCAAAAAGCAAGGGAAAAAGAAGTATTCACATTCCCAAAGGTCAAGAGTCTTGACTGTTCCCATCTTGTGATATCTTTATAGTGACAATAAGGTTGTCCAGACTGGTGCATCTGGCCCAAAAGGAATTGCTCCAGTCCCTACAACATGTCAGAAACACTCCTGAGAAGGATGAACATGTGTAAACAGCTGACGATCTTTGACTATACCCTATGTTAATTGCTTAGAGTGACCTGTACATAATTTAGGTCAATCTTTGCAGTGTTGAAGATGACCCAACCACTCCAGATTACAGAATATCTACACATGGTATGAAAGTTCATCTCGCCTTTATTCTCTCCAACCAATGGAGTCTTGCAAAAGAATAAACTGGATAAATGCCCCTTTTCTTGGAAAAGATAAACTGTGAGCCATCCTCAGGCTGCCAGCAGCTGGCACCAACATGCCAAGGCCTATAACAAAACCAGTTTGGAAGCTAATTTCAAAGCCAACATTTTCATGAGCTCATGTATCTGTCAAAAGGCCAGAAGGGACCATTAAATTATCATTTTGATATTGTCCTGGTTTCAGCTGGAATAGAGTTAGTCTTCTTCCTAGTAGCAGGCATAGTGCTGTGTTTTGGATTCAGTAGGAGAAGAACGCTGATAACACACTGATGTTTTTAGTTGGCCCTAAGTACTGCTTATGCTAGTCAAGGACTTTTCAGCTTCCTGTGCTCTGCCAGGTACACAAGAAACTGGGAGGGGGCACAGCCAGAATAGTTGATCCAAACTGCCCAAAGGACTATTCCATACCATATGACATCATGCTCAGTATAGAAACTGGGGGGGTTGGCCGGGGAGAAGCGATCACTCTTCAGGAACTGTCTGGGTCTCATTCGGCGGGTGGTGAGCAATTGCATTGTGCATCACTTGCTTTGTATATTATTATTATTATTATTATTATTATTATTATTATTATTATTGTTGTTGTTGTTGTTGTTGTTGTTGTTGTTATTAAATTGTTATTATTATAATTACTATTTTACTTTATTTCAACTATTAAACTGGTCTTATCTCAACCCAGGAGTGTTTCTCACTCTTACTTCTCCAATTCTCTCCCCCATCCCACCGGGGCCGGGGGAGTGAGTGAGCAGCTGCGTGGTGCTTAGTTGCTGGCTGGGGCTAAACCATGACAGATATCTTGCATATTGCACACCAAAAATTTCATATAATTAATTTTACTTTGCATTGAGATAATAAATAAAAGCTTGTGTGCAGCTAAAGCATGCAGTAATGATGGGAAGACTTCAAGAAGTGAAGAAACCACATCCTTTCTTGATAATTTTTTGCAGTAGTTGAGCACTTCCACTCTTGAGTAATTCTGCCTTAGTTCGGTCAGAAGATACTTGATTTCAGCTCCCACACATTGGTTCAGGTTATGCGCTTCCCAGCTAGATTACTGTGCTCTTGCACTGTAAACCAACCTCCCTTGTCTTACACTCTATTGCTTGATTTTGCATTCAAGGCACAAACCATTTCTGCTACAGATCATGCTCGAAGCTCATACTGAGTTGCTTCTCTAGCATGCCTGCTAAGTTTTCCTGAGAGACTCCATTCCCTGCTGAAGCCCCTCATCATTCCATAGGTTTGGCTTCTATTTCTTTCACCTGGAGACTACTATGAGAAGAGACTGTATGAATATGTCTAGGCATTATTGGTTACATTTTTACTGCTGAGAATCATGACAAGAAGCAGTAAGGGCCAGTGGAGAAGGCAAACCAGGAACCAAGTGTGACCACAGCTCAAGCAGTACATTCACTAAGCAGGGCACACTCCTACAGCACCTGAACACAGCAAGCAGAGTAGGGTGTAAGGTCCATCAACAGTCCCAAGCAAGGCAAGCAGTGCACCAGGTCCAGGATATATTTAGGAAGTCCAGTCAGGAGCAAAAGAAGAATGGACTGGACTGTAGTCCAGAGACAGGATTGGAAAGAAGGCTACAATGTGGATTCACAGAATCACAGAATAGTTGAGGTTGGAAGAGACCTCTGGAGGTCCTCTTGCCCACACAACCTGCTTAAGCAGGGGCACCCAGAGCCAGTTGCCCGGGACCCAGGCAGCTTTAATTATCTCCAAGGATGGAGACTCCACAAGCTCTCTGGATAACCTGCTCCAGTCCTTAGTCACCCTCACAGTAAAAAAGTGTTTCCTTGTGTTCAGAGGGAACCTCCTGCATTTCAGTTTGTGCCCGTTTCATCTGGGTCTGTCTCCATTCAGGAGGAAGGATCAGAGACAAGGCTGGATACAAGTACACTTACAACATAGATCAGGGAAGATTTGAAGGCCCAGATCTAAGCTTAAATGGAGATCCTGGGCCCATGGGCAGAGAGTGGAGGTCCCTGATGAGGGTGGTTGGGGACATTAATGCCTACAGGCACACTCAGGTCCTGACAGAAATACTTTCTGTATTTCAGAAAGAAGTACTTTCTGTACTTTCACAGAGTGAAGCCTGCCTGAAAGTGCCACTCAGATAGAATGAGATTTTTACTACATGTGTGCTGTTCTCACTCATCAGGCAATTCCAGGATGTGCTGAGAAACAAAGCACAGATTACTGTTACAGGGCAGGCCTACCTGAGAGTTCCGGACTACATCCACCAAATTTACACCCTTGTTACATGCACAGTGGGAGGCTAGAAGGTGATTGTGACCCAGGTAACAAATGCTAATTGGCTTCAGGTATGGAGAAAGTCAGAGATCAGCCTGGTGTGGCATGACTAGGAAGGCCAATGTTGACTTATGCCAGCCATCTAAGCTAGAGAAATATTTGAGACGAGCTCCTCCAACACATTAAAGAACGTCCAATACTGTAGAAGACTGAGCCTGAGGCCCACATTAAAATGCAGGTGACCAGCCTAGACTTAGACACCTCAACCAGCTGGAGTGAGCATCCTGTTCACCTGAGTCCAGGGTGCTGGCCACAGCTGCACTGGGGGGCTTGGTTGATGTGTTTGCTGTACAGAGTTTGTGTGTGTGCACATGCCAGAAATCTTAGAATAGAAATTGGTATCTACCCACTATACTTACCACTTAGTAAATATATTTTAGATTCTATGTCACTGAGTGGTGTTTTCTTCTTGTGACTACCTCACCCCTAAATCATGCCATGACAACAACTCTGCACTCTCCCTTGTTAGTGCACCTGTGCTGTTTAGACTCCTACTAGTATTTTGTATCTGTATTACGTGCTCATACCCATGTCAGTGTCTCTCCAGTTTTCAGCCTATCACAGCCATCTCCCCTTCCTGTTTCTCATCAGATATAAATACGAGATCAGCTTGGTGAGTGGTAGTGGGTCACAGGAGACAAATAACACAGTACAACTCTGCATACAGAGGTATAGAAGCCCTTCTGCCTTTCCAGATGCCTCTGCAATACAGAGACATGCAACATAGCCAAGACCATCTATTTTCTAAAGTTCAGTGTGTATAAGCACAGACTCTTGCTTTTTTAAGTTTTTCCTCAGCCACTGGTGGTGGAGCTGAAGGAAGCATTGGTTTTGTATCAACCTCAACCATTGTGGGAACACTGCTGAGACAGCAATGCATTCCTTTGGGACACCTCTACAAAAAAACTCCCTCAGAACAGATAAACTCTAAAGCTTGCTCTGAGATCATACTTCAGAGGAGTATGCCCAGCAAGAACAGGTGGACAAAACATAGAGAAACCTCTCCTCCTGATACCCATCAGTCACCCACATAAAAAAATCTTTTTATCCTGTAACAAAATCCTGGCAGCATTCCTGTTTGTCTGCACATGGGAGGGTTTCTAGTCTAGACTTCATTGCAGATTGTGTGTGTGTAGAAAAAACATTTTGCTCAGTCCATAACTGTTCTATATATATTTCCACCATTACAAGACAGTCTCAAGCAGGACGTCCTCTAAATAGAAATCAGCAGGTTTGTGTCATTAATGAGCAGCCACATGCCAATCATACTGCTTCATGCAATGTCTGTCTTCTCCTATATGAGGCCTTGGAAGATTCTGTCTGGCTGACGGATGAGGAGAAATTAATTCCATATCATCATAAGAAAAAATAGTAAGTTCAACATGTTTACAAAGACTCTTCTTGCTAGGAGAAAGCACCATGTCAGGTAAATGACTTCTCGGAAGGAAACTACAAGAATGTCTACTATATCTACACTCCCACCCCATATTATCCTTTTGACAACATACCCAATAGGATACTCCTTAGGATGTTGTCCAGGCTAGTTTCCAGTTTGCTGTAAAACAGCATTTACATCACTTCTTTTTGGGAAGCAGATTCTGTGGCCTACTTGTTAGTACTATCAGCATTCCTGCAATGTCTCCTGTGAGCATCAGTCCCTGAGATTGTCTTCCAGGATCACACATCTCCTTCCTGGATTTTTCAGATGGGATGTTCATATTGCTCCCTCATATTTTTGTTACGGGGAGGGGTATATTTTGAGATAGTCTCTGTAGTATTATGAAACATATTCAGCAGTTTGGTCCTGGGACCCAGGTAGCGATACTAGGTAAGGAAAAGAAACCTACACTTTTAACAAATACATGACACTGGATTTTTTTTTTTTTAAGACAAAAAGAAATCTTTTGTATGAAAACTGGGCAAGAGGGAAGTCAGAGGAAATAAGTGCAGGATGGGTGAGTTTCAGAAACTCAACTCTTCTTTAGCACAGCTTAGTGATGGCAGAAAGGGGAGAGATTCATTGTTCCTGCTTTTATTTATAGAAGGTGTCTTAGATTGAATTCTGAAACTACACTTGAGAACAGGACACAGATAGAGATGGAAAGAGCTACTTCCTTGATAGGCTGGATTCACTATGTACAGTACCTTTTGGAGCAATATACCATCTGTTTCAGCATATTCTTCTACAAAAGTGCAATATTTTCTAACACAGATGAGAGCATAAAGGTCCCCTCTGTTTGTGACCTCATGAAAAGTAAGATATAGCATGATATCATACAGGCTTTATGTGCAGTTCAGAGCTTCTAGTGGCAGACAATTCTGGTACATCTTTAAAATATTGTGCAAACTCATCACTGTACTTTGGACAGAGCACCCAGCTGACAGTGCTTGGTAAGTTTCCTTAGGTTTTTTTGTTTCTTACTGTATAATATTAATTAATTACAGAATAAAATGCTGATACAACCAATAAAATGTGCTAAAGGGTTGATTTAGGAAACATGGTTAAAATTATTTATTATCTTGGCAAAAGGCAGATTGCAGTAATTGTTAAATCCATTCCTACTGATGTAAAGGAGGAAAAGAAGTCTCTATTACTAAACATATTTATAAATTAAATGCTTTTCTGGATTCAGTGTGAGATCAGAAAAGTAGGACACAACTGTAAAGAATTCTTCAATTTTACTGTGATCCCTGAACTTAAAATCTTTGGAGATAAAAGAGTATTTTAGGACAGTAACCACTACATGCCTTCATTAGTCTTACAGTCTCTGCTTGGCATTCGTTCTTCATATTGTGTTAGTCTAGCAGAACCTTTCAGTATGACCAACACAGCTATTCTAACAATTTTGCATTCTTATTTAAAGTAAGTACAGCAAAATCAGGAAAGGGCAAAGCTTTAGAACATATTCCATTATATTTTCCTGTGTGACTGGTGAGAAGAGGAGCTTTCTTCCATTTCTGGTATCTGTCATCTAAGCAAATCCTCACACACCTGCTAATAAAAAATAGGCTGATTTCTAGCCAAAATAGATGCAGAATTCAAGGGTGGTAGAGAAGGGAACAGAACACTACCCAGATGAGAAGTGACACCCTTTCAGGAGAGGCACAGTAGCTGCTTCTTCTCTCACTGTGTTGTTACTCGAGATTAGCTTGGTGATTGCACCAGGCTCATTGTGGTAGCAAAGAAAAATTCGGTGAATAGATTAAAAGTCACCTGTCAATGCATTTGTTTGAAAAGGATATGATGATAGATTTGAGGGGAACCTGGCATATCTTTTTTAATGTCATTATCAGAAAAAAAGTGTATCTTAGTGCCAGAGGACAGATGGGTATAATCCCATAAAATGGAGTAATTTTTTCTGCTCAATGAAGTTAATTTTTTCTGCTTTGTGCTTGTCACTTCTTTAATCTCAGAACAATTCAGAACACAAGATAATATCATATTGGACAAAGAGATTACAACTATTACTTATGTAGTCTCACAGTTGTTTCAGAAAAAAAAAGGAGAACTGTTTTGTGAGAGACTGCTTTTTTACAAAAATGCCTTTATGGGTTGCAAATTCAGAAGTGTGAACAAAAGGAGCACTTTTTGATATCCTCAACTAAACAATGTAATGTCCCTCAATAATTTACATAAAGTCTTAGCATTTGCTTCCCCACTAAGGGAGGAAATTTGAGTTGATTTCTCCTTTACACAAACTCAGACAACACAGAGTAACAGTCTTAGACATTTGGACTTCTATCTGCAAGATTTTAGCAATTCTAGCAATAATTTTTCTGGCTTGCACAGAGCCACTGCAGTTTGGAGGAGGGACCAAGCTGACTGTTACAATTAAGAAAATGTTGTTTACAAAGTATGTTTGAAATAAAACAAAGGAAACCCAGAAAGAATTTTGTCTTTCAGTTATTTCTTTCTATACCTATATTTTCTATTTTAGTCAAGTCATGTTTAATCTACTCTGTCTATCAGTGAGAGAGGTGATCAGTCTTACAGTTGCAATTGTTATTTTCATAAATAATTTTTGCCGCTTTTGCCCTGATCATTGCAAAAGACCCTCTGTTATTTTTACTTTTGAAATATTCAAGGAAATAGACAAAGATACAGAAGAAGGGGAAAAAAAACCCAACAAGAAACACAGACAGGGTATGAGTGGGGAAGACCCTAGAAGAAAGAAGATGATGTTTTGATTCTTGAAGTAAAACTCATAAGCTGGAGATAACTTGCAGATCAAGGCACTAACACTCTATTCAGAAATTGAAAGATAGATAAAGGGACAAACTAGAGTTCTAACAATGTATTTTATGAGGAGGAGGAGGATTGATGGCAAGGGACTGCTGTCTGAAAATCCAAGCAAAGGACCAATATACTTGAGAAACAGCATTTGAAACAAAAGGACAAAAGGATATAATCTGAAGTGAAGGAAGCAAAAAAGGTTGCTGAGCAAGTTCTGTGCCAAATGTGAGATGGAATAGGGGACAAATATCTGTTGGCACAAGCCAGAATCCTAGGAACAGAAAATAAACAGCTCCTCACACCTCCCAGTTGGTGAACTCTTGTGTCCAAAATTTCCTAGATCACAGAAGAGGGATCTAGGAAGAGGGAGAGAGGGAAGAGTGGAGTTGATGGAGGCTTCTTTGTCCTTGGCCCTTCAAAACCTTTACACTGTTACAACAGGTATGTAGTTTTCTTATTGTTTCCATCTCAACTTCAGACAACAGACCTCAGTGACTACACTCAGTCATAAGTAGAGGCTGACAGCAAAACTGAGTGCATCTGTCAATTCTCTTTCACCCTCCTTAAGAAACATTTTTGTTAGCACATGCCAGACGTACTGACCTTCCTGTGGGAGCCAGCATTTGCATATCTGAAGCAACACCTCCCAAGAAATGTGCATAGTAGGAACTCTTTCTGGTGGCTATGATAAAACTTTACCTTGAAAAGGACATCTAGTTTTGGGTCCCTCATCACTTGAAACAGGCAGAACATTAATTATGGGAGAGGAGAAAACAGAGTTTGTGGGTTAAGCACCTGATCATTGTATGAATTATAGGAAGGAGGGTGCATGGGTAAGGGATTTCCAGTTAGGTGATTCAAATTCTGCAGAATTAAGTAAGGGATGAGGGCAAATGTCAGGCTGTGTGATTACACTTCAGTCTGCTGGAGCCTGAAATGGTAGGATATATGATGCCAAGTGGCCTAGAAAAAAGAAAAGTCATTGTCTGGGACACTTAGATGGCAGATGGCAATTGTGGTGCCAAAGTGCATTTGTGCATGAGTGAACAAATCTGTTGTGGTCTGGCTCTGGTGAAAATTGATATAGTGCTGAAGAAAACCAGCTTGCAGTTGTAGATAGTGTGATATCTGAGGAGACGGACATACACAGAAAGAGATAAAGACAATGGAGGGTGAATGCAGAGGATCAGTTTACCCCCTGCTCATTGTATAGCTTAGCACAACAAACCAGAGAATTAAGTTCTTTTTTTCAATTAGTACCTTAGCTTTAGCAAGCTCAGCTATTTGGTCAGTATCCAGAGAAAAATTTCTGTACTTGCTCTGTACATTAATATTTTAAATTCTGGAGCCACATTCTGATCAAATAGCCTATTTATTTTGATTTAAATTACATATATAGCATGGCATATTTAGTACATACTATGTTAGAAAGACAATTAAAATTTAATGTAAATATAATTGTCTTTTAGCCTGAAGATCATGAGCTAATCATTGGGCTGTTCATAAGTCTCGGCTCTGACTCTCCAACTACCATGGAGTTGCTGCTATGAGTATTTAACATAGCGGAGTTTGTGTACATAATTACTAAAACCAGCACTGTAGCTATGTTCAGCACTATAGGTCACATTGAATCTTGAATTCAGCATCCAGTCTCCAACAGACATATTTCTACAAAAACCCACATGGTCTGATATTTAGACATATGAGGGTGAAGGTTCCGGGCCATACTGCTTTCTGTTTCAGGGAAGAACGATGAAATCCTACCTCCAGCTGTGGCCATCTTTTCCCCATCAAAGCAAAAGATCCAACAGAAGAGCAAGGCCACACTGGTATGCCTGGCCTCTGGTTTCTACCCTGACCACCTGAATC
Organism: Pelecanus crispus; assembly: GCF_030463565.1. Taxonomy (NCBI): domain Eukaryota; kingdom Metazoa; phylum Chordata; class Aves; order Pelecaniformes; family Pelecanidae; genus Pelecanus; species Pelecanus crispus. The sequence continues at coordinate 91,074,107 of NC_134643.1, forward strand.
TGGTCTAGAAGGTGAATGGTGTTAAGAGGACAGAAGGGGTGGGGACAGATGAGTTTTCCACATGGAATGGGACTACCTACGCATTGACCAGCCAGCTGAGGATCTTAGCCTGGGAATGGTTCAACCCTTTGAACTGTTTTGAGTGTGTTGCCATTTTTTTAAGAATGAAACACTGGAAGCGATACACAAATTCATCTATAGTGATGCTGGTGAGTAAAATATATGTGGGTGTGGGGGTCATCCTCTGTAGGCTCCTATATGTAGAGTAACCAGTCATTACTGAAGGCATATTTCTTGCCAGTCTACTACACTTAACTCAGGTCTGTGAGTCCCCAGGAAATGGAGACCAAGCACAGAAGTCCAATCCTGTTCTTCTCCAAACTTGCTACAAGCCATGTTAATTCTCATTCCCACATCTACCCTCTTATACAAGTAATTGTACAAACACAGCACTTTAAAAGAAGTGCTGATGCATATCTGGGCTCAAATAATATCTCCTATTTCTTTTCTTCTGTTTTCAGATTGTAGTATCTTCAAAGGTAAGTTAAACCATTAATTTTTTGTCTCTTGACAGTGAGTTTGTTTATCTATACATACACCTGCGTATGCAAAGAGAGATGTGTCTTGTGTGTGTGTGTTGTGTTTGTGTTTGCTGGCAGGCATAGCTATTCATGCCTGTATGCATGGGTGCAGGATTGTACATGTGCAGACACATGCATTCATGTTCTTGTTGAATACACCTGCATAGATATGAACTCTACTGTCTACTCTCATGAAATCTTCCATGTGACTGGCTGCTAGAACTCAATATTTCAGCATAAAAATATCACTTAGAGCAGCAGACCTGCCTGTAGCATAAAGATGTACGTTGATATTCTAGCAAGCAATTAGAACACTTTGCTAAGTCACTGACTCCAGATACTACAGTACGTTATCTCCTTAAGTATACTGTAGAATTAGAATAAATTATATTCCCATGAGAAAGACTCCAAATCCAGTTTCATCTGATGCCCCGAACTTTTCATTCTTCAGCCCAATTCCTAATCAGTCATACCAATGTGAAAAGTCTAATACAATTACTAGTTAACATGATATTTCAGCTAAGGGCAGCCAAGTTATAACTTGTGCAAATGAGCACTGAACAAGTTCTCCTAATCAGGAGAATGAAAAAAAAAAAGTCAGAAGCAGAACATCTGCAAATGCAATAGCAAGGCAGAAGGAGTAGGAGGCATGGAGGGGGGACCCTGAAAGAAGCTTCTGTCTAGCACAGCCAGGGTCTTCAACAGAAGGGGGAAATATCTCTGAAGGCCTCAGCAGAAAATGGTACCTCAGAATCAGAGCAGATGACATGCCACAATGTGCTTGAAAACATCTCTTTAGGGGAACAGCAGTTGAATTTAGCCAAAACAGGATGAGGTTTGACATTTACTCAAAAAACCCATTTTGATAATGCATCAGCTTCTCTTACCACAACACCACCGCAGCCTCTCCGGATAAGGCACAGGGTGCAGCTCTCTGTTCACCATATGACAATTGGACAGAAATAGTGACACATACGGGCCTTATGAAAGCTGGTGGGTTTTTTGTCTCATGTTATCACACAATCTTCTTGTTACTGAAGTCTGCAGATGGGTTTTGCATGTGCAGCTGCTGTTTCTGTTGTGCAACACACAAAAAACGAAAAACTTGTGGGTTTTAGGGAGTTGCTGACCTGCTTTTACAAATGAAAAAGAACCCCAAACCACCCATGTTTTTTCTAAATATCTGCAAACAGCAAAACAAGATGATAAAAATCATATACTTGTAGAAAAATTTTGATGGGAGGGGACTTCTGGAGATCTCTCAATCCAAATTCCTATTTAAAAAAGGGTTAACTCCAAAGCTAGATCATGTTGCTCACAGCTTTGTCCAGGTGATTTCTGACTATCTTCAAGGACAGAGATTTGACAAGCTCTCTGAGAAATCTGCTCCAGTGCTGAAGCACCCTCAAGAGGAAGCATTTTTTCGTTATGTCTAATCAGAGTTTATCTTGCTGCAGCTTGTTCCCACTGGCTTCCACTGTGCCCCTCTAAGACTCCAAGTCTGTTTAGGCAGTTGGAGTCATGCAAATAGCCATCCTTTAGCCTCTCCAAGATGAACAAAATCAATTCCTGCAGCCTCTTCTCCTATGTTTCTGCTCCAGTCCCCTGATCATCCTCGTGACCCTCTGCTGGACTCTCTACAATTTGTTGACATCTCTGTTGTACTGGGGCTGGGGCAGGGTGGGGGTATGTATTGACAATAGAGGTAGTATTCCAAATATAGCATCACAAGTGCTTCAACATCCTAACTACATTCTTGCTAATGCAGCCCAAAAATGTAATTAGCCTTCATTGCTGAAAGGCCTTGCTGCTTACTCATGTTCAATTGTTTTTCTGCAAAGCTGCTTGCTAGCCCATCAGTTGATATTTAAATGACTCAGGGGCTTGCTGCTTACTTATGTTCAATTGCTTTTCTGCAAAGCTGCTCCCTAGCCAGTCAGTTGATATTTAAATGATGCAGATAAAGGTTCTTTCACCTTTTCCCCAGGGGATGTGCCTGTAATACAACAACTCCTTTCCCAATTAAGAAATACTGTGTAAGAACCACAAATTGAAATTTTCCCTGTAAGTTCAGTATGAGTATCCTGCATATGTGGTAATATAGATACTCCTTTGCCCAACAGAATTTACAATATAATTTGACGTAATTCAGATTGGGATAATAATAATCTCAGAATGTGGATGCTGTGTCTGTAATTATGGAATGGTCCCATTCTACATCCTTTCTTTAAACCTTTCCAAACCCCTCTGTCTGGAAACAGATCATTATTCTTATTTATTTCAGAAATAGCAAATTATGCAGGTGACTTTTACACATCACAAGGACTTTGCTTAGTGCTTTCTTGCTGTAGAACAATTTAGGACAACTTGTTATATCACAATGGAATGCTTACACCAAGGAGTACCTCATGCTATGACTAATTCCACTGCATCAATGACACTACCTGGGAGAATGGTGGTGCTGGAAAGACACTGGTAGGTCTTTGTGTGTCAGACATAAGACTCTTCATGCCAAGTCCGAAATATTCCATCAGGGAGAGATTATATAGTAAATACAATTACATTCACATCCTGCTTGTTCATCCCTCTACGTTTTTGTCTTCAACATATGGATGTTCTCTGGAGCAGTGTTCATATAGCAGTGTTCATATTAGGGCTTAGCTCAATGTCAGAGACAACTACGAGACTTTGAATGAGGAACATCACAAAGTTGCCTGGAAGAAAAAACAACTCAGAACTCATCTACAGAGAGAAGGAATAAACCAGATTAATATAGACTGTGTTGCTGCTTATTAGGCTGTGAGAGAGGTATAAATATGAGGCATAAAGAGATAGATGTGACACTCATAGTGGCATGTGCTTCACCATGTAGCCAGAAGTAAACTGCATATTCAGAACAATTTCTGAATACATGGAAAACTACATGTTATTTTTCTTGAATGTGAATGTATTCTATGTTGCATACCACTTTACACTATGTCCCTTTCTTCTTTATATCCTCCATACATATGGAAATTTTCAGGACTGTGTTTATGCACTTGCAGACCATGCTGGTCTTTTGTCATTTCAATCCAATCTGTGGCATATTAGTTCTGTTTAGCTTCTATTCTTATATCGTCTTTTGTTCAGGCTCCTTCTCATTACTGATGAGAATCTTAGTTCTACGGATTTCTTGTGATTAGGGTAACCTTTCCAAGCACAGTGAAAAGCATTGTGGCTTTCACTGCTTGATAGTATTCAGAGAGAAATGAGAGTGCACACAAGTCACTATCTCTAAAGTATTTCAGGCTTAGACATATGTATATTTCAAGTAACTGTTCTGTATCAGGTAAGAAAATGGCTTAGGGGACAATAATTTGTGGCTGTGTAGATTGTAGTTTCCATTTCCTTTATTTTATGTTTGCATTTGATTAACAATCTGTATTGATTGTTCTGATGAGATAGAGAACAAATGGCTGATCAGGAAAGAGGAGTTCAGCAATTAACCTGTACTTCAAAGACCTATTCTGCCTCTCTTGTTCAAACTCCTCTGCAACTGCTTTGTCAATAGGGCTACATACCCTTTTCCTGTGCTGAGAGTGGCTCCCTTCTGAGGGAAGGTGCTGGAAAGGAGAGAAGTTTATGTAAAGAAAGCAAATGACTTTGAAGTGTTGTGTCCAAACTGCTGGCACAGAAATAGACAGCTGAATGGTTCATCTTCACAGATAAAATATCCAAATAGAAATCTGCTTGGTTTAACCGGGTAGCTTTGTATCCAGTGTGAATGTCACCCTCTGACTGCTGATTGGCACCAATGGAATAATAGAGCAATTGCAGCCCCTTCCCTGGCTGCTGCAGATACCAGGACATATAATTGTGATTATCATTTTGACTGCATGTCAGAGTAGCTTTCTCATCTTCTTTCAGTACAAGACTTGAGGTTTGGGTGATTTTAGCTCCTATAAGATAAAGCAAAACAAAACCACAGTAAAACAAGTAAGTTACATTCCCCCAGAGCAGAGCAAGTATCATGGCTCTACTGATGCCTTACTTGCTCCAAAGAAGTACATGGCCACACACCAAACTGTCCACATCCTCATTTCTGCCTCAGTAGTCAGTGAGCATGCCCCTAAAAAGGACTTATATATGTCCGTTCCACATGTTTCTCTTAAACCAATAGCAGAGCGCTCTGTAACAGCTAAATTTATATTGAAAACCAAGCTCCTTCCTGCAAGAAATTTCAAGCAAACACTATTTTTGGAGTGTATCTGTGAAAACACACAGAAAGTTTCAAACTGACTCAGGTGGAAGTTTGTCTTATTCTAACAGACACAATATTTTATTTACCCGTGTATGTTTTATTTTACCATTTGATGTTTTGTTTCCAGAATACAACAGAAATTGTTTAGTGTAACCAAGTAAAGTGGTTTTTTTCTGTATTTGTGACTACTGGAATTTTTCTTTCTGGAAAAAGCAAAATAGACTACGTATGCTCGACCTTAATTATTTTTCTTCCTTCACCTGCCAGAGCCAGCATTCATGATCTTACTTTGGGAGCAGCTTTATATGGGACCCTGTTGTAGCCTTAGGACACGCCAACAGTGAAGGAAACTTGGGTTGTTTCTGAAGCAAACATCTAACAACTTCTTTTCCCTTAGCTATCCTAGCAGTACGTGTATTAATTATAAACCCAACTTCCAGGATTAAGAGTGATATCACCATTTCTGACACGATCTTTTAAACTGTGTTAAGAAGACTGATCACTGTCCTACCATGGTATTTTGGATGGACAGTGGGAACCATCACAGCAGTCATATTTGCCATCTATGGCTTTGAAATGAGGCTCCAGAGACCAATGTTAAAATCAAACAACCCAAGATCTGTGCTACCGAAACTATTCTTTCTTATTTAAGTGAAAGGATACCATCTGGTGGAATGAATCGGTGTTTACAGTGATCCTTCGGGGTTGCATTTCCCAGTTCTCTATTGTTGCACTGGCAGAACTGCACGGAAAGGGGACTGAAAATAATGCACCAGAGATACCTATGTCTGTCATTAAACTGGTGACTGTGAAATACTGAATTTGAAGTGTTGACTCATGAGTACACAAGTTCTGTATCTGTAGGAGAAAGATCTCAGAGCTGATATTAAGAATGGGATTTCACAAAGCCAACATAATGCAGCTGAGGGAGGGAACTTGTGTGTGAAGTAGCTGAGGTACCTAACTAGTGATGTACATATGCCATAAAAGTTGTCCTAAGATCCAGGTAAACGGGCTGGAAAGAGAAACCTGCTTTCACACAGAACACATGGCTACTTCCTCTGTGTTTATGTGGGACTGGGGGCAGAGGAGTGGTTTACAGCAATATAATAGAATCATAGAATCATAGAATTGTTTAGGTTGGAAAAGACCTTTAAGATCATCCAGTCCAACCATTAACCTAACATTACCAAGTCCACCACTAAACCAATTAAAGGTAGAGTAGCAATTTCATGTTTTCTGGCTTGGTGGCTGGATTATTTATAATGAAAGTAAAAACTAGGAATCACTAAGGTTGGAAAGGACCTCTAAGATCGTCAGTCCAACCATCAACCCAACACCACCATGCCCACTAAACCATGTCCCAGAGTGCCAGGTCTACCCATTTTTTGAACACTTCCAGGGATGGTGACTCCACCACCTCTCTGGGCAGCCTGTTCCAATGCTTGACTACCCTTTCCATGAAGAATTTTTTCCTAATATCCAATCTAAACCTCCCCTGGCGCAGCTTGAGCCCACTTCCTCTTGTCCTATCACTAGCTACTTGGGAGAAGAGACCAACACCCACCTCACTACAACCTCCTTTCACGTAGTTGTAGAGAGCAATAAGGTCTCCCCTCAGCCTCCTCTTCTCTAAGCTAAACAATCCCAGTTCCCTCAGCCACTCCTCATAAGACCTGTGCTCCAGACCCTTCACCAACTTCGTTGCCCTTCTCTGAACACGCTCCAGCACCTCAATGTCTTTCTTGTATTGAGGGGCCCAAAACTGGACACAGTATTCCAGGTGCAGCCTCACCAGCGCCGAGTACAGGGGGACAATCACCTCCCTGCTCCTGCTGGCCACACTATTCCTGATACAAGCCAGGATGCTGTTGGCCTTCTTGGCCACCTGGGCACACTGCTGGCTCATGTTCAGCCACTTGTCAACCAGCACCCCAGGTCCTTTTCGGCCAGGCAGCTTTCCAACCACTCTCCCCCAAGCCTGTAGTGTTGCATGGGGTTGTTGTGACCCAAGTGCAGGACCCGGCACTTGGCCTTGGTAAACCTCATACACTTGGCCTCGGCCCATTGGTCCAGCCTGTCCAGGTCCCTCTGCAGGGCCATCCTAACTTTCAGCAGATCGACACTCCCACCCAACTTGGTGTCATTTGCAAACTTAGTGAGGGTGCACTCAATCCCCTCATCCAGATTGTTGATCAAGATATTACACAAGACTGGACCCATAATGGAGCCCTGGGGAACACTGCTCGTGACTGGCTGCCAACTGGACTTAACTCCATTCACCAGTACTCTCTGGGCTTGGCCACCCAACCAGTTTTTTACCCAGCGAAGAGTACGCCCGTCCAAACCATGAGCTGCCAGCTTCCTACGGAGAATGCTGTGGGAGACTGTGTCAAAGACTTTGCTAAAGTTCAGGTAGATGACATCCACAGCCTTTCCTTCATCCACCAGGCGGGTCACCAGGTCATAGAAGGAGATCAGGTTGGTCAAGCAGGACCTGCCTTTCATGAACCCATGCTGGCTGGGTCCAATCCCCTGGTTGACCTGCACATGCCTGTTGAGCACACTCAATATGAACCGCTCCATAATATTTGCCGGCACCGAGGTCAGGCTGACAGGCCTGTAGTTCCCCGGGTCTTCCTTCCAGCCCTTCTTGTAGATGGGCATCACATTGGCAAGCCTCCAGTCATCAGGGACCTCCCCTGTTAACCAGGACTGATGATAGATGATGGAAAGTGGCTTGGAGAGCTCCTCTGCCAGCTCCTTCAATACTCTTGGGTGGATCCCATCCGGCCCCATAGACTTGTGAGCATCTAGGTGGTGTAGCAGTTCATTAACTGCTTCCTCCTGGATTATGAGGGCTCCATTCTGCTCCCCATCCCTGTCTTGCAGCTCAGGGGGCTGAGTACCCTGGGGATATCTGGTCTGGCTATTAAACACAGAGGCAAACGTGGCATTAAGTACCTCAGCCTTTTCTTGTCCTCGGTGACAATGTTCACCCCCCACATCCAGCAAAGAATGGAGATTCTTCTTGGCTGTCTTTTTGTTGTTGATGTACTTATGAAAACATTTTTTATTATCTTTTACAACAGTGGCCAGATTGAGTTCTAGCTGGGCTTTTGCTGTTCTAATTTCCTCCCTGCATGACCTAACAAGATCCCTGTACTCTTCTTAAGTTGCCTGCCCCTTCTTCCAAAGGTGATACACTCTCCTTTTTTCCCTGAGTCCCCACAGAAGCTCCCTGTTCAGCCAGGCTGGTCATCTCCCCTGATGGTTGGTCTTGCGGCACACGGGGACAGCCCGCTCCTGCACCCTTAAGACTTCCTTCTTGAAGAAGGCCCAGCCTTCCTGGACCCCTTTGCCTTTCAGGACTGCCTCCCAAGGGACTTTCCCAACCAGCATCCTGAACAGGCCAAAGTCTGCCTTCCAGAAGTCCATGGTAACAGTTTTGCTGCCCCTCCTCTTTATGTCACCAAGAATCGAAAACTCTGTTATACTGTGGTCGCTAAGCCCAAGACGGTCTCCGACCACGACATCTCCCACGAGTCCTTCTGTGTTTGTAAACAGCAGGTCAAGTGAGGCACCTCCCCTGGTAGGCTCACTTACTAGGTGTGTCAGGAAGTTATCCTCCACACACTCTAGGAACTTCCGAGACTGTTGCCTCTCTGCTGTGTTGTATTTCCAGCAGATGTCCAGCAAGTTGAAGTCCTCCACGAGAACAAGGGCTAGGGATTGCGAGACTTCTGCCAGCCATTTGTAGAATGCTTCATCTATCTCTACATCCTGGTTGGGTGGTCTATAGCAGACTCCCAACAGGACATCTGCCTTGTTGGCCTTCCCCCTCACCTTACCCATAAGCACTCGACCTTATCATCACCACTGTTGAGCTCTATACAGTCAAAACACTCCCTAACATACAGAGCCACCCCACTGCCTCTCCTTCCATGCCTATCCCTTCTGAAGAGCTTATAGCCATCCAGTGCAGCACTCCAGTCATGAGAGTCGTCCCACCATTTTTCTGTGATGGCGACTATGTCATAGCTATCCTGCTGCACAAGGGCTTCCAGCTCCTCCTGTTTGTTGCTATGTGCATTGGTGTAGATGCACTTGAGATGGGCTATCGATTTCACCCCCAATGTTGCCATGCCACCCCTGGGCTCCTCACTAGCAAGCCTGGTTTTATCCCCTTCCCCCTTCAAACCTAGTTTAAAGCCCTCTCAATGAGTCCTGCCAACTCATGGGTGAGAATCCTTTTCCCCTTTGGAGACAGCTGATCTCCGTCTGCCGCCAGCGGGCCCGGTGCCATGTAAACCTCCCCATGATCAAAAAAACCAAAACTCCACTGGCGGCACCAGCCTCTGAGCCACGTGTTAATCAGATGAGTTTTCCTGTTCCTTTCAGCATTCTTCCCTGCCATTGATGGGATTGAGGAAAATACTACCTGTGCTCCCGGTCCTGCAACCAATCGCCCCAGTGCCCTGAAGTCCCTTTTGATTGCTTTAGCACTTGTTTTTGTAATCTCATCACTGCCAACCTCTACAACCAGCAACGGGTAATAATCGGAGGGCCTTAGAAGATCAGGGAGTTTCTAACCTGGGCCTCAGGGAGGCAGCAGACTTCCCTGTGTCTGGATGGCAGATTGGGCCCTCAGTTCCCTGCAGGAGGGAATCACCTACCACAATTACCCTCCTTTTTTTTTCTTAACAGGGGCAGTTGTAATCTGTGGGGGTGACTGACTGGCCCTCGGCAACCCCCTGGCTGGACCTTCACCTTCACCTACCTCCCCACTTGCCTGGCCCTCAACTTCCAGAGCCCCGTATCTGTTGTGTAAGGGCAACTGGGAAGGTGAGGGAGGCCGGGAGGGAATTCGCCTGCCTCCCTGGGCAGGGACCTGTTTCCATTCCCCCCCATCTCTTGGATCCCCTCCTTCTGCTTGCTGGCAAGAGGGTAGGAGATCCTCCGCTCCTTGTGGGGCCTCCATCTGCTGCCTTGGCCCCAGGGACGGTAGGGTGCAGCTCCACCAGTCTATCTCCCTCTCACACTCCCTGATGCTCCTCAGCCTTTTGACTTCCTCCTTCAGCTCTGCCACCAGGCTGAGGAGATCATCTACCTGGTCACACTGAATACATTTGCTGTTTCCACTGCCCTCTGGTACAAGTGAGAGGCTCAGGCACACCCTGCAGCTGGAGACCTGGACGGCTGCATGTTTGTGTGGGAGCTCCATCTGGGTCACCGCGTTCCTTCTGGCAGCAACTTTCAGGTGAGTGGTAACCATAGCTGCCAGGTATTCTCCTGGGGGGATGATGACCACTGCCTGAGTTTCCCTTTGGAAATAGGAGGGGAGGGGGGGAACTTGGCCTTCGCCGTGCGAACTGCCACGCCACGCCCTGTTTGCCCGTCCTGTTCGGCGCGCTCCTGGTTGCTTGCGCTCCCTGGGGGCTGCTTTTATAGGTGGGGGATTTGGACGCCGTCACTCCTGTCCCCGCCCATGCTGCACCAGAGCTGCTGCACGTCAGCAGCTTGCTGTTTCCCGCTCTTTCCCACTCTGGGTGGGGGGCTGGGGTGCCTGCTCTCTGCCTGCGCTTTTGCCACCTTAGCATGGGTGCCCCAGCACGAGTGTCCGCTCCGGAGCCCTTCACCTCGGTGACTGCCGAGGTAAAACATTCAAGGAAAAGACCTAGATTCAAATCCCCCGTTGTCATTGTTTCAAGCCAGGATCTGAATCCAGACAAACCAGCTCTCTAATGTACTGTATTGTGAGGTATCGCAAAGTGATTAATGACAAACGTTCTTCTGCTGTATAACAAATACAAATTTATTGCCTGGACCTTTCACATGGAACAGATTATATGTCTGATCAATAAATATTTAAGTATTTAATACAAAGCAAAATAATTTCAAGAGGAAAATCTGACGCACAACATCTTGTAGCACACCAGTGGTTAAGTGAAGGCCAAAGCAAGCAAGGGGAGGAATAAAACATAGTCTGCTTATTTCCAGCTGAGTATTTTACTTCTAGGACAATTGAGTGTGGGCAGTTGAAAGGAGAGACCTCATCACCTAGCCCTGGCAGTTAGTTTGTTTGGGAGGTTTGACTTCCTGTGCACACCTGAGAAATTGGACTGGTAAACGCCTACACGACAAATCTAGCCAAGTCTTCAGGCACCAAGCTCCTTACCATTCTTAAGGTTTAGACTATTTTGAACATGGATATTGGCAGAAACTTGTCAGGATCTTCTTACCAGTAAAAATGTGAAAGCACAAAGTTCTAAGCATCTTAATGATTGCTCAAATTTGCCTTGGGTACTTAAAAAGTCAATCAAGCATTTATATCCCTCTGTGAATCTGCCTTCTGTGAATTCACTCAGAAGGTATGACACCCACTTTATCGTCCCTTTTTGTAACCTTACCTGGAGTGGAGATACAGAAAGGGGATGTCAAATGGAGATAAATATGCTGATGCCACAGCAAAAGCAGTATCAGATCCATGAAGGTGGATTGAGTCAGAAGGAGCCTGATGAAGTTGTAAAAATAAAGGTATCAAAATGTCTCGCTGTGGCTCTGAGCATAACATGACCTGGGTAATCATCAGCTCAGTGCTGGATAGGCTTACTTCCTTCTCAGCGGAAATGACTGTCTGCGACATGGGCTTCCTGAATTTCGTATCCAGGAATGAAAGCTACATGTGAGGGCATATGAGGCAATTGTTTTGACAAACTGCAGCACTACTATCTGTGAGACCAGACTATTGAACACTGCTACATCCTAACAGGCTATTACACAAAGCTGGACCACCATATTCAGATATTTTATGCCCTATGTACCTAGGATATATATGAATACATTTATAGCCACGTCCCATAACTGCACCATTCCCCACAAATGGCATGATTATCCTTTTATTTTTATTTATCTTGGGACTTTTCTGTGACTCTGAAATTGTAAAATGTGGAAAAAATATCATTAACAAGGTTAATATTTATCAGAACAAAACATGCTGATAACTGCTTCAGTAAATACAAATACATTTTTAAAGAAAAAAAAGAAAGTATTACACATGCAATTTAAAAAGTTTAGCAAAAATACTGGTTTTTGTGAAAAAAAGTTAATTTGTTTGAATCCTCTATCATCTTGTCATCCTTTTCCACATCAGGGAAAAAAGCCAAGATGAAATGTAGAAAACATGCCCTTTTTTTTCCTAGATTCCTCTGATTTATTTAAAAATTAGTGTCACATTTGCCACCTTCTAGTCATAGGTATCAAGGACATTTTAAATGAGCGATCACACTCTCTTGTCTCTAAGCCAGCTGTTACAGAGTTGTATTGTCATAGGATTTTTATTTGAAAAAGATATGATGATGGCAATTTATTCTCATCTGCTTGTTCCAGACCTCTTCTCCGGTGAATCCAATTTCAGACAACACTTCTGGTGAGGACCAGTTACATAAAGAAGGATTTCAGTATGGGTTTCAGCATGGATTTCATCTGTTTCATAGCATCAACAGATGTTGAGAAATAATCTAGCTCATTTACAGGGGTCTCTTAGCACTCTTCATTGATAGAATTTTGAGTTCAGGGCTGAGTTTCCTATCAGCAGATCCCTGACTCATTGATAGTGTCTCTGTTTCAGATCCCTGTGTGTTACTTGCTCAATGTATCAGAGGGTCATGGAAGTTTCAGCACAGCACAAGACTGCTGCCATTACTGTTAAGCAACTGGCAATGTAGATCTTCCTGCTCAGTCCTAGAATTTCAATCCACATTCATTGAGAGGGCTGCTTCTTTTCATTTGGACCAGTTCTAAATTCTTATTGCAGATAGTATTGTTCCATCATCAGCACAGCTTATCTTGGCTGAATATTTTGTATTCTCTATCATATCATCCTGATCACTCTAGTCTTTCCTTCAAATTTCTGGTCTGACTTATGCCAAGTTCACTTAGGGCTGCACATACCACTTTCCCCTCTTATTTTTTTGACAACTTTAATATAAGTAAAACCAGACACATCATTGTTTTGTTCCATTCTGAGCATCCTATTTTAATGGTATTCTCTTCCCCATTCTTCATCAGGTTAATTCCATCCTCTGATCTAACTGTCTCCTGAGGTTAAAGAATTTCCATTACTTCAACCATAAAAGAAACATCATCGCAAACTATCTTTTGCACTTGTGACAAAACATGAAAATATATTAATGTGGCTTAAATCACAGTGCAAATTAAATAGATACACATATATAGGTACTTACATAGGTACCTGTTAAGACTCGAGAAATCAGGTAGCCCAATACTGGTGAGGCTGTTGCAGCTCCCTGTCTCTAAGTTCATCCACTAGCAAAGCTGAGTTT